>NW_016107460.1:5074860-5204167 GCF_001604975.1 Cebus imitator | reverse complement strand
CGCGTGGTGGGGCGTGGAGGCGGACGGCGCACAGGGCGGTGGCCTCCTGCTGCACAGGTCCTCCAGGGGCCTCCCTCCTCCTATCTGCTCGGAGGAACATGCGGGGGTCTTCCCTGCTGACCCAAGTGTGGGGCCCACAGTGGGCTCCATCTGACCTATGCCCCCCAGTCTCCCCCATCTGATAGGACCCGTCTAGCTCTCCTCACACAGAGTAGGAGGCTGCCCAGAACAAGAGGGCCTCCAGCATGAGGCAGACGGCCAAGGGCTGGGTACGCCGGGCTCCACGCTGGGTACTTGGCCCACATTAATGCAACGAAATCCCAAACACACCCAAAAGGAAGGCTGTGGCTTCCTGCTCTTTGCAGGAGAGGAAGGTGCTCAGAGAGGTAAAGTCACCTTCCGAATTTCCATAGCAGGGGAGCGAGGACCCGGGCTCACCCTGGATTCACATGGGACCTGCCATGATCAAGGTGAGTGGGCCCTGAGGTGGTGCATACCGGGGGCAGGGCTGGGCAGCCCCCTTTCCTGGGGAAGTCTGAAGGCACACAGGTGTGGACCAGACCTCACCCCCAGCCCACACCAAGCAGGCACCCACCAGAGTGGGGCCTATGGCCACGGCACAGCTCGCTGGTGAAGCACCCCGGAGACCCTGGCTCCCTTCCAGCCTGCAAGCTGCACTGTGAGGACTCACGTTCCTCCGCCCACCTCATCACCAATGGGGTGCTGAGACAAGCGCCCCCCAGGCCATTGGCAAATTTGTGGTCCTTGACCTGGAAGTCACAGGAGCCCTTCAGAGGCCGAGGCTGCTGGGAGCCCTGGGTGGGGGTCCTGTCTCACACTCCAGCCACTCCTGGCCTGGGAAGCCAACCCCCGCCAGGTCTCCTTCTCAGCCCCGGGGGCTATGGGAGACAAGGAGGCGCTGTGGGGTCCTCTGGCGTGCCCCACTGTGACCTTGCTGTGCCCTCTACCTCTAGCACCTTGGGGCACACGGTAGAGTCAGGGGTAAGGCTATGACTGACCACCTGCCCTGGGCTGCAGTTGCCGGACAGTGGTGCCTGCAGGGACACATGCTCTCTGGACACCGCGCCCCCGCCGTGCTGTCCCTTTCCAGAGAAGATAGAGGGCAGGTTAGACACTCAGAGCTTCCCAAGCTTCCGGAATGCTTGGGCCATTCCTGCCACAGCTTTGAATTCTCCACCAAGCTGAAGACGCTGCTCGCCCACCACACAAGTCCCCTCCCTGTGCGCGATGAGCTGCTCCAGGCCTCAGAGCCCCGCCCCACAGATGCTGGACAGCCCTTTCCAAAAGAGGGGCCTGGGGCCAGATCTGACCCAGCCTGGAGACTCCCTGGCATGGGGCGGGCTTCCAGGGGTCCACATGGCAGGGGCCATCCCCTGTCCTAGACTCCGGGTTGCCCTTCCCTCACGTCAGACTGAGCTGGGGAAGCCCCGCTGTTCCTGGCTCCACCTGAGAGCACCTGCTGATGGAGGTGGGGTCACCGGGGCTGGGGGGCTGGCAGGAGGCTGGGGTGCAGGCTCCAGAGCCCTTTCTCTGCCAGGCAGCGGGGCCAGCCGGAAGGATCTCTGCAGGCCCCTGTCCCCAGCACAGGCGTGTCCATCACTGCTTCTGGCCCTTGTGGCCGCCTTCCTCCTTCTGCTTCCGGAAGATTGATGTCCCCAGGGGAAGGGAATGTAAATCATAAAAGCGGTGACGTGTGGTCCTCTTGATCAATGACTCATGACGAGCTGTCACTTCCAGCATGAGAAGGGGAAGTACTGGCAGGTCCAGGAGCCTCCCGTGGCCAGCTCAGGAACTGGACGCGTGTGCCCTGGAAACCAGGAGAAAGTTCTGCAAGGCCGTTTGTTTCTGGAGCTGGTCCCAGAGCTTCCTTCTGAGGTCCTGGGTTCTAGAGGAGGAAAGCCAAGGCCTGGAGCAGCCGTGCGGCCTCGCGGGGTCCCGGGCCTTGCAGACAGGGTTTGGTGGGGGGCTCTGGCTCAGACGCCGGTGCGCTGTATCCCAGGGACGCCCCCCACGCTCTGCGGGTCCTGTGCTAGGAAGGTGGTGTTGAAGCTGATGCTTCCAGGTGGGTGGCAGGTGACCTTGACCCCACCCACTCACACTTTATCTCTACCAACTTCCGTCAGAGCCCTGCAGCCTGGAAAGGATGACCAGTGCTCGCTTCAAAGCCACCCCGTGGTTACAAGCAGGCCCTCCTCCCTCCTGGATTAGACCCCCTTTAGGCCACAGGCGGGAGTTGGGTACCATCATGGTCGCCCCTCGCCCCCCACAGGAACACAGCATAGGCCCCATGTGGCATTTACCGAGTATTAAATAGTGTCAGTGAATGGAAAATGGGGACTCTCCTTGCAGAATTACCAGGCTGGTGCATGGCCACGACCACCCGGGCTGGGCCCTGAAAGCAGACACTGCCCTGTGTGGGGGTGGGGACGGGACTGGCGCAGTCATGGTGAGGCCTGGCCATCCCGCCTGCGAGGGCCCTGTGCTCTGGGTGGCTCTCTGACTGAGGGGCTTACGGAAGCTTCCCTGGCCACCCTGTCAGGCTCAGGGCCTCTTGCTGGACCAGGCATCTTGGGCAGGCAGATGGAAATCAGGCACCTGCGCCCCAAGGTCCGGCTCCCGCCTGGCTTTCTTGGCCTGAAAGTGGCCTGGCGGGGGCAGCTTGCAGGGTCGACGATGGACCTGAGCTGCTGGGGCAGGGACGGCTCCTTTGTGCAGGCTCCATGTCAGCATCCCAGGGACAAGGGGACCAACCTGTGGCCAGGACTGTCTGGATTTGAGCACAGAAAGCCCCTGTCCTGGGAAGCCCCTCTGTTGGCAACCTTACTGGAGAGGAAGCATCAAAGCTACCCCAGTGGAAGCCCCCCCAGAAGAGGGGGATGATTCAGGGATGAGAACCCCGAAGACAAAGTCAACACAGCAGTCCTCCACCTGAGTCTAAGTGCCCAAGCCCTGAGCACACTTCCAGGACGTCAGGGTCAACTCAGTTGCAAACCCCGAAAGTCATGTCCAGCGTGGTGGGAGCATCAAGGAGCTGAGGGCTCCAGGCTCAGCCAAGACAGATGGAAGTGGACGTTCAGGCCCTGTGCCCCTCCGGCAGCCACTCCCACCAGCGAGAGGCCGGCTCAACAGAGCCTCCCGGAGTCTGCAGAATTTCCCTTAAAAAAAAAACAAAAACAAAAACCACCACTTTATTGCAGTATGACTGGCATATAAAAAGCTGTTGATATTTAATGTAGACAACTTTATGAGCCTGGAGACGTAAGAATGCACCCGAGAAATCCTCGCCACGATCCACGCCGTAAACCTATCCGTCACCTCCAAAAGTTCACCCTTGCCCTCCTAATTCATTGTTATTTTATTTTGTGACAGGAAAATCTAACATCGGCTCTCCTGTCTTAGTAAGGTTACTTAGGCAACGGAGCCTGCTGAAGGAGGCTACTCCAGGCCCGCTGGGCAGACAGACGGCCGTGCTCACAGGGGCAGGGAGAACATGGCAGAATGTTCTTCCATCTCCCAAAGACCCGTGTCTGTGACAGGCAGGGGACGGTCCACGCTCCGCCTGAGCCCTTTCCGCCCCAGGACAGATTCTGCTCAGGCGAGCGGCAGCAGCAGGAGGGGACCCCAGCTCTGGAGGGCGCTCGGTTCCTTCCCCATCCACTTAAACCAACACCCAGCTCTGCCATTGCAAACCCAGATGTGGCTGTCCAAACTCACATGTGAAAGATGTCCCCTCCCAGGCCCACTGCTGGCCATTTTCCACCCTGCTTCTGAAATGCTGATGGCCCCTTCCCCACACCAATGACACAGGAGGTGCCAGGCACTGTGCGGCCACCGGCCACCCCCACCCTGGGCAGGGGCACAGCTGCTGGAGGCTCCCCCACTGGCACACCTCCAGGGGACTTCGCTTTCCACGGGGAAAATAAATCACAGGATCGATGATTGGCTCTATATAAACATTTATCTTTTATCTCAACCCTTTTTAGTTATAGAAATGACCTGGAAATTGACAGGGTCCTATTAATGCACTTCCACTTGACTCTGCTGATTGATCCCTCGTTGATTAAGGTGATTCTTAATAATCGTAAGTGAATAAGAAGGGTCGTAGCTCTTCTGGCAATAGCTCCCCGGTCACATACGTGTTTGAAAGCCTCGCGACCCAGGACTGGGCGGTGGAATCTGACCTCCCGGAATCTGGGCTCTTCTCTGGCCGTGACTTATGATACCACTCTTTGAGGTTTGGGGAAACCTTGAAAGATCTAGAAGTGGATCCATACAAAGTAGAATGAACTTTAATTCCTTTAAAAATGGCAGCGGCGCTTTCTGGGGACAGGGAGCAGAAGAAGCCGCCCTGTTGCTCACTACCCCTGGCCCTTCCCTGATCAGACTGAGGTCTTTCTCATTCTCACTTGTCATTCATCCCACTAATTCGTTCAGCAAGTATTTGTGGACTCATCTCTGGGTTCCACAAACGTGCAGGCCAAGGAGGCCAGAAGTACGAATTGTTTCCAGTTGTATTTTATTCCTGACTGAAACAAAGTAACAGTGATAACAGTAACAGCTCATCAGCTAGCTCTGCCAAAGGTGTCATTGCATTATCTTCTTTAATGCCTAAAATAATCCTACAATAATCCCCATTTATGCCTGAGAATGCTGGGGCTCAGAGAGGTTGGGTAAGTTGTCCAATGTCACGGAGGCAGAGCTGGGGTTCGAACTCAGGCCGTGCAGCTCCACTCAGTGTTATGGGAGCCATTCACTCATCTGGTCTCCATAGAACTGGTTCCATTTGGAGAAGCTGGGGAGGTGGATGGGGAAGGGAGAGGGAGGTGAGGAGCTTTGCTTTCTCTCCCATAAGGAATGTTTCCAGTCTGTTGTAGGGACGACACGGCAGAGGCCCGAGCTGCCTGCGAACCCAAGACCACTGTACGTGGGGGTGGCGGGAGGCAGCGCGCCGCCAAACAGGACTGCACGCTTTCCTAATGGGACCCAGTTAAAGGAGCAGCCGCACCAAGGAATTCCGAGCTCATCTGCTGTGAAAACCTGGCTGCCTCTGCCGTCTTGTGGCTTCCATGCAACTGGGCCCAGGTCTGCTCTTTCAGGGCGGGGAGAGTGGAGAAGCCAGACCAGGGAGGCTTGGCAGGTGAAAGGCTGCCCACTCTGCCCCTGATTTCCAAGTAGCCTCCCCGGGGTCCCACGTCTGCATTTCCAGGCCAAAATGAGTCCAAGGCCAAGCACACCGAAAGTGCCGCTCGGAGAATTCACAGGACTGTCCAGACTGGCTGAGAGGTGGGCAGACCTAAGGCCGAGGCTGCCTGCCCTGGAGGATGCCTTCAGGGGCTTCCTGACCAACATGGAATGTTCCTCCAACCTTCCTTCCTTCTGGTGCCTTTCAGAGTGCTGGGAAGGGCTGCAGGAATCGGACAAAGAATCCTGGGCTCCCAGCCAGCGCTTCCCATTCTGAGTCCCAGAAATGCTTCTCAGCCCCTAAATACCCTGGCTTGAGCAGTCTCAAGGCCCTCGTCTGTGAAGAGGGAGGCAAATGCTGCGGGAGGCGTCCTTGACCGCCGTCCATGACGATGGAGACGATGCAGATGGCGACACGGGCCGGCCAGTCGCGCCCTTACTCCGCAGCATGAACACACAGGTCATGGTGGCACCCAAGACGTAAACACCCGTTTTCAAGGCTGCCACGCCTCACGAACTGAAAGCGTCTTGCAACGATTAACGAAAATGTTGTAAACAAAGACATGTATGGGATGGAGGTCACATGGGACGCAGAAGCCTGGATTATACATGATCTGGCCTTTTACATGGGAGGCACACTGACCCCGGCCCATGGCAGCTACACACAGCTCCAAGGAGGATGGGGTAAGAGGGCACTCGTGTCTGCGGGTAGCCGGCCCAGCTGCCAGCTAAGAACCTCTCCGCAGGAACGGGAGGCTCCCATGAGCAGAGGCGGCTTGTCTGGTCCTGCCTCCCTTTGCTCACACCTGCTCCCCACACCAAACGGCCAAACCCCAACCAGAGGAAAGACCACAAGGTCATCGCTTGGAAAGCCTTGCGGTGCCCGAGGCTGCAGTGTGTGGTCCCACTGGGCGGGTGCGTGGAAGGGAAGTGCACGGGCACCACACAGCCAGCGAGACAGGCAGGCAGGGTGCTGGGAACACCCGATCTGGGACAGCTGTCCCGCCTCGCCCGACAGCTCACTCTAGAGCTGCCGTCTCAGCTGAGCCTCCTATGGGGAAAGACGGTGTGAGACTGGAAGCAGCCCGGAACGGCTCTGTTCCTTTCTATTTTCCTTCTTTTCTTCCTGTTTGTTTTCCAACAAGGAGAAGCATGCAAACTTGCCACGAGGGAAATCGCCAAACTCTTAGCAGGTCCATTCCGTCCCCACAACTTCCCTGGATGTTCAGCCTCCTCTGCGATGGGGGGGTCTCTTCCCTGGGGCAGGTCTGGTGGCCATGAGTCCAGTGCTGACCAAGCTTCTTGCCTGGGTGGCTTCGGAGGGCAACGACCTCCCACTCCACGCCCACCCCAAGGGCTCCTCCCAGGAGGCTGGGTGTAGAGTCCTAGTGAGGCCTGGCTGCACCAGGAATCTAGAACGGCCATCTGGTTGGCAGCTTTACCTGGCCTTGTGGAGAGCTGTTGGGCAGGTCGGGGATGGGGCAGTAGTGGCCGGTGGAGGCTGGTCTGTCTCTCTGGAGGGCCTCAGCCAGATGGCACGCTGGGGGCCCAAAAGCACCCTCTAGTGCTTTCATCTCACAGGGACCCCAGATGGCTGCGGGGGACGCACGTTCCCCCTTGGGCCAAGTGATGCATCCGAAGCACACGGAGCGTTCATGCAGCTAAATGCAGCACCAGGCAGTTGCTTTGGGTCCTGAGACCTGCCCAGGGCAGCAGTGTGACTTTACACCGTCTTCCATTGCTTTCCAACAAGCCAACGAAATGAGGGCAGAGACGCTGCTCTAAGGAAAAGGCAGAACCTCTCTCCCTCCCGTCCGTGTCTGAGCACGGAGCCTGGGCTGGGGCTCTCCTGCGGGCTGCCGCTGCCCGCTGCCCGTGAGCTTCAGAAGAATGCGTGTACCTGCTGGCCTCGTTTCTCTCTTTAGCTCTGAAAGAAGAAGAAAGAGGCCCTTACGGGTGCCCTGGTTTGTCTCCAGCTGCAGGAGGTGAGTGTGGACAGCGGGTTCAGCGGCCAGGCTCACGGCTGCGCGTGGCTGGCTGGGCTGGACCCCGTCCTGCCTGCGAAGCTTGGAACGCACATCCCGAGGCTCAGAAGCCCTGACAGGGAAGGTGAGAGGTGGCAACTGATGCTCAGCTGTACTGTGTGGCTGTCAACAAACATGACAAGGTCACCATCCGTCTGCAGGACGGACTGAGAAAAATGACCCTTATTAGTGCAGGAGAGAGATGGGAGCGCAACGGGGGTAAATGTGCTTCCCAAGCCATCCAGGGGAGGCCGGGAGGGGCCCCCAGGCACCGGCAGGTGTGAACACCTCTGGCACAGTCCTCCCTGACTGCTTCTGAGCTGGCCTGTGGGTAATCAGTGCTCTCAGGGAAACCTGTCCGCCCAGCCCGTGTGTGGGGAATCTCCACCAGTCAGCAGCGAAGAGGCGACTTCCTCTCGCCGCGACCATGGGCTCCTCGCTGGCCAGCCCTTTCCGTGGATGCAGAAGGGTTGCACTTGTGGTGCCCTTGGGAGGCGCTCTGCCCAAGTGGCTTTAGAAATGGGCACCTCCTGCCCACAGAACATTGACCCGGGAAGGCTCATCTTGAAGAGCTACAGAAATAGTCTCAGGCACAGTGACTCGGACTTTATTCTTAGAGCTGGGAGGGCTGTTCTGCAGCATGATCTGTCTGCTCTCAAAGGCTGAAAAGAGGGGTGAGGTGCCGGCTGCGAACCAGGCAAGGGTGTGGGAAAGCGCTGCGCGTGGCAGTGATGGCTCAGCGTGTCCTGTGCAGACAGAGAGAGACGGAGGGAGAGGAGGAGCCCCCGACGGCAGCAAGCCTGGAGAGCTGGGTGGGCAGTGCAGGTGCGTGGGCAGAGGCTCGGCAGAGGTTCTCCCATACAGAACGAGGCAGTACTTAATTTCTGGAGGGGTGGACCCTGGCAAGGAGCCCCCAGCTCACGGGGGATGGTATGTATGTGCCAAAGCCCTGTCTTCTGCAGCTGGGGCCAGCTGCAACGTTGTCCAAGCGTGGGGACGGGGCAGGGAGACGACGCAGCCCTGTTCAACGTTCTGCCCCCTTGGACTCCTCCGAGCCTGGCACAGAGGGCTTCCTCCCTGGGGCTGGCCCAGAGCTCCTTTTGGGCCACAAATGAACAGCGTACTCATAGAGGTGCACAAACACTACTGTCTCTTGATCTCCGTTTCTGTTAGCTTTCCGTAGCCTAAAGTAATTAATTCTGGTACATTCCTATGCTCAACAAACAGAATTTTCTCAGGCTGGGGCTGCCTGGGTTTGCAGCTTCACCTGTGTAAGTTCAAGCAGCAAACGGCGGGGTCCTTGTCCGCTCGCGGCCCACGCGCAAGGCGTTCCGTTCATCGCCAGCAAACACAGGTGCATCCCGTCCTTGGTTCGCTTCTCTTTCCTGGAAAATGCTTTGTGCTTTTCCAGGCTTCTATCCCAGAGGGGCATGGACTGGACACATCCCCCTGGGGACTGTCTTCAGAAGAGGGAGACCCCTGCACACTCCTGAGTGCTGCCAACTGGCAGGGACAGCCTCGCCACCAGCACTTCTGTTTTGTCGTAAAGATCTCGCGTTTCCCGAGCAGAAAAACATTTAGTTGGATGTGACTGTGAAGCTTGGGATGCTGCGAAGAGCCCACAGTTCGAAACGGAGACTTGGAGGAAGAGTGAACTGCACCTGCTCGGGTGCGGGTCACAGTGCTGATGCTTGTCATGATGGAGAGAGAGGGGGAGAGGGAAAGAACGCAGCTCCAACCCTGTCCCCATGGCAGCTCTCGCCCAGGAGCAGGTCCTGCTCGGCAGATCCAGCCACCTGCTGTAGGAGCTCTTCACGGCCACCTCTGTTCTTCTGACATCTTCACCGGATCTAAAGGGTTAGGCTGGCGCAGAGATGGGGAGCCTGGGCAGCCAGCTGGGGATTTGGGTCTTTGCATTTTACAAAACCAGGTCCCAGAGCCGGGCCGGACGTCTCAGGTCCTGGGGGCTGGTTTGGGGCCCACGGGTCATGATTTCCCTTTGGCTCTGGCCGTCAGAGAGCTCGGCAGAGCCTGGCTGCAGCTGCGGCCCCACGCTGGACTGTCACGGCCCCGCCAGCTTTGCGCGCCTGCACGCGGCAGCTCCATGCCCGAGAGACACCACAATCTTTTTACCCAATTTTCCAGCTGAGTTGACGGAGGCCGGTGGAGGTCAAGGAGCTTGCCCGGGGTCACTGAGTAAAACAGCGAAGCCTCTGGCCTCAGGACAAGGATACAGGCCTCTGGTCCCGTCCCTAATCGCTGAGCCAAAGGCTCTTTCATAAATAATAGAAATAACAGGACTTCATTTTTCTTGAGAGGATAAACTCCCCAAACGGCCACCGGGGCCGTGGTCTGTGGGTTGCAGGCCCTCGCCGGGCGGGCGGGAAGGCAGGGCTGGAGCTCCAGCAGCCTGGGGGCTCGGGGCTCGGAGCTCAGGCTGGCTCCTGCGAAGGCGTTAATTTGTAACAGACGCCCAAAGAGCTGGAAAGCGTGTGGCTGTTCTTTGCACGTGACAGCGGCTGATTATTCATTGCTGACAGTTATTAGCCCATTATTAAACGTATGAATTGCCTCTTTCATTCCACATTGCCTATCCTTAAAGTGCTTTATTAACTAACATTAACCAATCCAATTAGCAAAAGACACTGTATTTGTGTAATTAGTAATTTGAGGCTTTGTTCTGCCTCGGTCTTAAAGAGAGCGGGCATTGGATGTTGATTACCTCGGAGCACTGTACAATTAGAAGAAGTGGTCGGAGATTAGCCGACGGCGAGCTCGTTCCCCGGGGTCCCGCGAGGAGACCCGGCCGCAAGGCGTGCGGGGGTTTATGTCTGCGGCGTTTAAGTGAATCCAAACGCTCCCTCTTGCATCCCAGCTCCTCTCTGCAGCTGGCATGGCCTTCGACGTCAGGAAGGGGAAATATTTATTTTTATTATAAATGCAGAGGCTGGGCAATGAGGAACCTTGTTGTTAAATGCTCCAAGCCTAATTCTGCAGAAAATCTCACAATCCAACTCTGAGTATTAATTGCAAGGTTTTTTTCCTAATCAGATGCCAAAAGGAACATTTCAGGGAACGATGTTTCAGGGCTGCCTTTGCCAAACGGCATTTCTGTTTATGTCTCTGAGCGAGCAGAGACCGCCGGGATGGGGCCAGATGCTCTAGATAAGGGGGCAGCTGCGGAGGGATCCGGGGTGCTGGGCGTGGGCTCACTGCACACCCGGATACAGGACGAATGAGAAGCAGCCACAGCATGCTAACGTCCCCGTGTGCCCTGGTGTTGCCCTCGGATGCCCCCACATTTTATTAGTTTGTATAAGTGCAGAGCAGGCCTCATGAATCTGAGCACTCCCCACCCCCACCCCCCGTGCTCCTTGGCAGGTTTTAGCTCTGAACAGGAAGGAAGTGGGTTGTCTTCACGGGTAGCTGCTCCCAGCCTTACCTGCTGGCACCTGAGCTACCTGGAGGAGGAAGCTGGTGTTTCACCCCAGGGTCCCGGGAGGGCTGCCTGCCTGCTGGACGAGGTGGAGGCCAAGGCTCTGGTCCTGTCCTAAACGTGGCCACCACAATGATCTGGGCCCACCAAGGCTGAGGCACGGGCACAGGAGAATCACCCTTACCCAATCCGATGTGTTCTCTCAGAGGTAAAGAAGATGGCCCGCATGGTCCTGGTCCCCTGCTCTGCCTGTGCTGTGCCCACACATCTGGCTGCCCCCATGGCTTGGTCCCCGGGAGCTGTGCCCTGTGAACTGGCACTTCTGGAGGTGGGGCCGAGTGCCCACTTGGAGCCTAGATGTTTGGGCTGGGAGCAGACACCACTGACTTCATTCCAGTGCCTGTTTTAGAGCCTGATTTCAGCTCCTTCAAGTAGGATTCTCATGTGTTTTTTTTTCCATTTCATGCCAAAATAAAGTTAGAATTCTTGAAGTCCCAAAGCCTCATCCGTTTCTGATCTTCCTTGTGTTTCCTTCCTTCTGCACGCACGCACACACACCACACACATATACCACACACGCACGTATGCACACAACCACACACACATGCATACACACATGCACGCACACACCATACACATACATGCACACACATGCATACACACCACACACACGTATACACACCACACACACTGCAAACACATCACACACACCGCACACATGCATGCACACACACCACACACACATGCGTACACACATGCACACACACACCACACACATGCACACACACAGGCATGCACACAGAGACATGCACACACACCACACGCATGCACACACATGCACACACGCATACACACCACACACACCACAAACACATCACACACACCGCAAACATATGCACATGACACGCACATACACGCACCCACATGCACTCACACGCACATACACCAAACACATGCACACATGCATACACACCACACACACCGCAAACATCACACACACCGCAAACATATACGCACGACACACATGCGCATACATGCACCCACATGCACTCACACACACGCACATACACCACACACACCACACAAACGACACATGGACACACACCACACATATCACACATGCACACACATGCACACGTATGCACACATGAACACACACACATACATATGCATGCACACCACACACATACACATATGGATGCACGCACACCACACACATGCACACACACCACACACACTACACACGCACACACACATGAACACGCACACACCATACACGTGAACATGCACACATGCACACATGAACACATGCATGCACATACGCACACACCACACACACACCATACACGACACACACACACGTGCACATGCACGAACAGACACACACACACAGGCACACACACACACACAAGGCCCACACATGCAGGCACACATGCACACACACAGGCACAGACATGCACCCACACGTGCATACACACAAGCACACACACACGCACGCATGCACACACACACGTATACACATGCACACACAGGCGAGCCCCACATCATGAGGTCAGGCTGTGGAAATCCTGCACTCAGGACACAGAGGGCAGTACCCACGCGCCGTGCTGGCTGGACCTGCTCCTCAGAGGCTGACGGGGGCTGGCACACACGGGCACTCACGAAAGGTAGGGCAGCAAGGAGACCTGGGTGCAAACATTTCAGAAACCTCTTCAAAATATTTGGGTTTGTCAAAATCCCAAACCGCCGTTTGCCAGGCACTTTTCCCGCTAGTGTTTGAGCCCGCGGGTATTTTAAAGGAAATGAGATCCGTGTGTTTCTGATTTATTTATACTTAACTCATCAAAATGCTGTTTTAAAGAGCTATTCTGTGTCCAAAATGCCCTCTGTGCTGCTTTTTCCTTCCAAGCTAAAAGCCATATTTTGCCAAGCATATATGACCTTAAACTCTTAACATTTTCAAATTTCTTTTGAAAATCAAGTTCATGAAGTCCAAGCAGACCTGAACCATAACCAAAGGTGCTCTCACCCCACCCAGGAGCAGCAGAATCAATGGGAAGATGCCCCTCCCCCCACCCAGGAGGAGCTCAATAAACAGGAAGGTGCCCTCACCCCACCCAGGAGGGGCAGAATAAACAGGAAGATGCCCTCACCCCCCACCCCAGGAGGACGCAGTGAATGGGAAGATGATGCCCCCGGCCTCCTTTTGTTCTTTGTCTCTGACCCAAGCACCGAGTCTGTCCCCCCGGCCCCGCCAGAGACCCTGAGACGCTGCACCCACCAGGAAGGGGCAACTTCTCTGGAGACAAAAATCCCCAAGATGAGGGTGCACAGCCTTTCCCAGAGCTCTTGCTGGAGCAGCTCAGGGTCACCTTGGGACCAGGGTGGCCCCGGAGGGGCATCCTCCCTCCTGGCTTTGCGGTAGGGGGTCCCCCTCTCGTCCTGTGGAGCCCACAGTGTCTTCTATCCAGGCCCTGATTCCTCCATCTCATCGTTCCCTTGGGACCATCTCATGCAGGAGGCCGGAGGAGAACACAGGTCTACCCCGGGTTTAAGCCAAGTCAGACAGGAGCGCGTTTCTCTTCTCTAGGGAAAGAAAGAAGGAAGCAGTGGCCACGGCCCTGAGCACGTGTGGAAGGGACAGGGAGAGACCGTGGCACTTGCAAGCTGGTGCCCCAGGGAGAGAGGCACGCCGGGGCCTCCGGACGGAGAAACCGCGGGGACATCGGCAACACGGTGGCCTGACCCAGCACTCGGGACCCGGGTGATACGCTTTTAGGTGTGATATTTATCTCTGGCCGATTTCATGCAATGGAGTTCAATTATGAATTTGATTGCTTTTTTGTGCACGATATAAAATCCTTTATCTTCGCAGCATTTAATTGCGTTCCCTGGCAGATTTGGTATTCATCATGGCCCTGCTGTCCCCAGCCCCAAGGATAAACCATCCGCGGGGCAATAAACGTCCACTCCGGTTATTGATGCTTTCAGGGAAATTGATTATCTATTTGAGGGGCAGAGCAGGCTGATGTATGGCCACCTCTTTACCTGACACAATAGCTTCCTTGGAAGAGAAATCCGTTGATCGGTGCCATAGATTTTCTATTATATGTAAAATTTTCAAAAGTTATACCGTTTATCTTAATATTTGTAGAAGGAGGAGACGCCTCAGATGGGGTTGGGAAACTGGCTTCCTCATTCGTCCGCTCACAGTATTTGAAGTTGGAAAAGGCCACGGACAGGTTGGGCAATGACGGGAGGCCGCGCCCTGTGCCGGCCCCAATCTGGTTACTCCTGGTTCTGGCTCCCTGTTCCGCCACCCCGCTCCATCCCTGGGGCGACTCCCCGCACTGGTATCGTGTGACCTTGCACCTGGTCTGTGATTTACTGAGAAGTTTGTTCCCAGGGTTGATGTGCAGACCCGGTCCTCTAACTGACGGTGCTCTCCCCGGCAGCCCTGAGAGGGGAAGCAGGCTTCAGATGAGTTTAGTTTGAGCTCAAGAAAAAAAAAAATCCATGCCATGTTGTTCTGGGCCCGCCACCACCTACCTGGATGGGCCTTTCCCCTCTTGCCACAGTTAAGAGAAAGATGTCTGCATGCGGGGTGACTATGGGGTCAGCACACCTGGGTGAGGCGTGACCCTCCTGAGCTGCGGAAGACGCCGGAACTCAGGAACATTCCAGACAAAAGATGAACTTCGGCTCATCAGCAGCTTCTATCAGCCACGCGATAACAGGCAGCCTCGTAAACTCCAGAGACGTTTGCTCCCTACGAAAATCGATAGCAACCGCGAGGAACTGCGCCCTGGTTGAAACTGGCCCAGGGTGTGTTCATTTGATAATTCCCAAACCGCAGAAAGAAGCCTTGATTTTCGGAGGTTGCAGTGAGCTGAAATTGCACCACTGCACTCAAGTCTGGTGACTGAGCAAGACTCCATCTCCAAAAAAAAAAAAAAAAAAAAGAAGCAGCCTTGATTTTGGCCGCCGCGGAGGAGGCAGGGCCTCCCTGACCATTCCACAGATGCAACTACCAACAGGAGCTCCCGTCAGCAAACGCGGTCCCATGCACGCTCACACCTGGGGGCCTCTGGAGCTGGGGATGCCTTGGCCGATGGAAACGCCCTGAAGCTGGTCTTGGCCCCCCGAGAGCTCTACCCCGGCCTCGAGGGCAAACTGCACACTTTCTCCTCGCCCCTTTGGATGAAAAGTGCCCTCACTTTGGGCTTTAGAAACCCTAAGCCGGGGAGTCATAGGCGGATGTTATGGGGAAAGACCCCGAAGGAGCCCGCACCAGCCGCGGCACTGGGCATCGAAGCTCGTCCTCACCCCGCTGCGCACTGCAGACAATCAGGGGTCCTGCAGAGCACCCATGCCCAGTCCGCCCCAGAGTCTCATGCTAGGGTGTGGGCTGGGCCCAGGTGTCCTGGGATGGGGTGCAGGCCCTCCCCTGCGTGGTGGCAGGGCTTGAAACACCAGCACCACTGGTTGGCAGGGGCCCCACAGGTTCCACCTCCTGAAGCTGACCACAGGCCAAACAAGAGGCTTCCTGGAGGGACGAAAGGCGGGGTTACCTGAGGATGGGGATGCGAGCCCACCCCTCTTGGAGGGAGGAAAAGACCTTCCCCAGAGAAAAAAAGGAAGCCCCAGCACTCAGGCCTGCTGCAGCCGCTGAAGGCTGGAAAATACATCCCAGGGCCAGCAGCTGGGGGACCGCTCCCTCCTGGGGGGAAGTACGTCTGTCGTCACCAGCTCTTCACGGGGGGATGCTGGGCAGGGTGGGTGGGAGGGAACCCACGTGGGCAGCCCTCCGACTGGTTATTTGCTTTGTCAGGGGGTGGAACCTGAGCTCAAGGTCACAGCACCTGGGGCCGAGGCTGGCCCTGCCGATGCACCTGCAGCAGCCCCTCCCTCCCCTTGGGGCTCCCTCACTTCACTTCCTGCCAGCTCGGGCTGCAGAAATCTGTGAGAGAGTGGACGCCCTCCAGAGTCTGGGCAAGACAGCTTCGTGAAGTTTACTGTGTCACCGTCCACATTTGTGGCTTTCCTTGCACAGATTCCTCCACACCAGGCCAACCCTGAGGGCGGCTCTCAGGTTCTGGGCCTCAAGATGGGAGTGAATTCTCCATGAGGAAATTGTGTGTGTGTGTGTGTATGGGCGCGCACACCGATGTGCACGTGTTTTGCATGCATGATCTGTGTTTGCGTGTACATGTAAGTAGACGCGCATGCATGCCCCTGTCTGTCTGCACACGTGTCTGTGCATGTCCATGGGACATGCATATGTGTCTACATGCTCAGGACAGTCCAGGGCTGGCAGGAAAGGGCCAGAGAGAAGGGGGAAATACAAGAGTCCCCCGCCTCTGCGCCCGGGAAAGGCAGCAGGCGGTGTTCCTCGGAAGCCAGACTTCTCCGCAACTGATGCCCAACCAGCAATGCTGTATTTTGACTAAGGAACAGACAGGGGTTGTGGAGTGGGTGCTGGCAGGACAAAGGGTCTCCCCAAGGTTGCCAGAGGCAAACACAGCACATCCAAGCAGCTCTTGCATGTTCTGGAAAGAAATCCCACACACACCGTCCGGTCTGATTGTTACACCGAACCAGAGGTCCAGAGGGGCTTGTGATTCAGGCCACACCACAGGCCACTGAGGGCTGGACCGGGAAGGCCAGAGTCCAGTCTTCCGCTCTCCGTCTAGAGACTGTTTCCCTGAAGCGCAGAGTGAGGCAGAGGCTGTGGGGCATGGCCCGTCTTCACCGGAGCCCACATGCTGACCCTGAGGCCAAGCCGGTGTCGGCATGGCCAGCTGGAATGCCACGGCCCAGCCACCGCCAGCCCATGCCCCTCTCCACCTTCCTGACCGCCCTGGGTTGTAAACATGACTTCTGCTCCCCAGACAGGGTCTCCCTGTTTCGAGTCTGAGCATCAAGTGGCCTGATGGGGTGGATTCTAAAATCGCTGCAGGTCAAAGGGCTGGAAAACGCCAGCTCTGCCGCTGTGGCGCACTCTCCCAAGGTGTGGTCGGGCTGGCCCTTTCCTCCCAGGCAGTTCATCTCAGAGAGACCAAGACAAGGAGCTTCCCTGTGCAGACTGGAGCAGCCTCCTTCAAGGTGCTGAGCGGCTACATGAACCCTGCACCCCAGGCTGCCTTCCTCTTTGGGATCTGTGTGCCAGGCCCCTGCACACCTGTCATGGGTGTTAGGGAGCTTCCCCCAGTGACACCCAGGAACTGCCAGGGAGGGGGAGAGGGACCGAGTGGCCTCCTTTCAAGGCAGGGCTCCTCTGGACTGTCCCCTGAGTCAGCCTTCCCTTCCCTTTCAGGCCAAGGAGCGCCACAGTGGCTTGGGGAGGATGGCAGGACTCGAGGCCAGCTGGGCCGGGTGCTCCTGGGGCCTGGGCCCGAACCTGTGGGCAGGTCTTAGCTTTCTCGGCCCTGCCCACCCGGGGTTGGCCCAGCCTGTCCCGGCCCTGCGTGACCAGGCCCCAGGCCCACCAAGCTGTGGAAGGTGGCAGACATGGGGAGGGGGGCGGCTATCTCCTGGATCTGCCCTGGGCATGCATCTGAGCCAGGGCAGATCACAGGACCTGGGGCTGCCCTGGCCGGCTGCTATGGGGCCAGTGATGTGTCTCCACCGTGTTGGGGACCGGTTCTATGTGCATTGGCTGGGAGGCTGGGTGGGCTGCGGAGCCGGAGACGCGTGGAGGGAGGCGCTGCCGACGGAAAGATGGCGTGGGCACAGTGAGAACACGGTGCTTTCATCCTGGCCTGCGTGGGCACAAAACGCATGTCTGTTCAAAATGAGGGTCATGTCTGGAGCTGCAGGCAGAGCCGTTCAGAGCCTCTGAGAGCCCACCCGGGGGCTTTGACGGTCTGAGGTTACGTGGTCAATGGTTTTCAGGAGAGGCTCATTATTACTTCAGCGCCAAACATCTGTGGCCAGCACAGCTGCCTTGCCGTCTCCCCAGGGAGACCACGGGTCTGGGTAGGGAGTCTGCACGAGCTCTGTGGATCCGGGGAACCTCACGCCCGAGGCAGAGCTGGCTTTGCTGAGATACCCTCCTCCAGCTCGCCAGGGTGGGAGGGTGGGGCCCCGGAGGCGTGGAGGGGTTTCTCCTAAAGTCAGGGAAGCAGGGCAGGCGGGCTGCTATGGAGCCTTGAAATGCAGCGTGAGAGATGGCCGCTCCCACCACGCTCAGCCCTCTCCTGAGCTGAGACATTATCTCCTGGGACATTATCTGCACAGAATCTCCCCGGCGCAGAGCTGTGGCTGGGACCGGGGAGAATGTTATCGCCCTGTTCCCCAGCACTGCAGACAGACCTGGGTAATTATTAACCCGGCTTCTGACTGTCTCTGTTCCCAAAGATGATCCTGCCCTGCCGAGGGCCTGCCAGCCCCCTGCCCTCTCCTCCCACGCCGGACCCCTTCCCCCGCCCCGGCTCTGCGGGGAAAGAATGAGAAGGCAGGTCCTCCGGGAGCTGGCACCGCAGACAATGTGTGTCTTGTGTGAGTAATTTAGCACTGTGGCCAGTCAATCTGGTTTCTGGGCCCGCTGCCCTGACCCTCTTTAGAGCTCTTGCTCTCGCCGACACAGTGTGAAACATTTTCTTTCACTGCGCTGACACTCCGCAGATTGAGACATCAGCCTGGTCCAACTGCAGCAAATTAGCAATTTTTCTTTTGCTAATTGGAAATAAAAATGTTTGCCGAGGGAGCCGTTTGCCGGCATGCGGTTTTCGGTTTCTGTGCACCGTGGGGCTGGGTGGAAAATGCATCCCGAGGTACTGCCCACCCTGGGGTGCCCCTCACCACAAATCCTAAAGGCCCTCCTCGCCGCCATACTCGAAGAACACGCCCCTCCCCTGCAGCTCCCCGCTCGGCTAGGCACTGGACTTGAGGACCCCTCCTCCGGGAGAGCTGGGCCCCAGGCTGTGCACTTTCGGAAGGCCACTGGGATTGGCAGGTGGTGAAACTGTCTAGGGTGAGCTGTGAGAAAGCGCTTTGCAGGGAAGAGGGAGAACACGTCTCCAGAAATGCCAGCTGGGTTCGGGGATTTCTGAGCGAGTGTGTTTGGGGCTGTCCACCTCATCCCCTGAGCGTGCACCTGGGGGAGGTAGGTCCCAAGGCCTAGCCTCCAGGGGACACCTGGTTTCAGCCACCCCTTGCTGCCAAGAGTAGAGGAGACCCCAGCTCATGGATAGAAGGTGGCAGAGGCACCTGCCAGGGTGGATAAGTGGAGGAGGCATCTTCTGCTAATTGGAACAAAGAAAGAGCCAGAAGGAAGCAGAGAACACCCTTTTCCAGGGAAGGGCTTTGAGATCAGGTGCAGCCTTTCGGAAGCTGGCGATGGGACAGGCCCCATCCGTGTCCACCTGTGCCTACATGTGCGTCGGAGTGGGTGGGCGTGCCCAGGTGTGTCACAGCCTGTTCCCGTGCACCGAGGTGGCCCCGGCTGCCCCCTGGGGATGCGAGGGGTCTCAGCGGAAGCCAGGGCTGCTGGCCAGCACCTAACGGGTTACTGTGCCCCCCCTTCTCCAATAAAGCATTTGACAGCCATGCCTAATAATTCTTACTGCTGGGTTTTTTTTCTTGATGTCTTTATGTGAATATGAAGCCGGAATGAAAGGCTTTGGGGGACCCCCATGAGAGAGGAAAAGTACGAACCAGAGAGGAAGAAAGAGCACTGGGGCTCCCCGCCGAGAGCCAGGCACCTCCCCCGGCCGTCACGCCAGGCTGCAGAGGCCCTTTGCAAGTGCAAGGACTCTTCTTCAGGCCATGACAATAGTGTTTTGTGGCGAGGGACGGGGTGGGGGCGGGCAGCGAGGGGCTCGCCCCGGGGCCTGCAGATGTTGGATGGGGGGTGATTTATCGCTCTGGTGTCTTCCTGCATTTGGCTACCTTCCCAGACCCCAACATCAGCGATGATGGAGGGAGGGCCGGCGAGAGGGGGAGGAGGATGGTGGCAGCAGGCCAAGGGGCACCCCAACACCCCGTGTGGGGGCGGAGTGCGGAGTGAGCGAGGTCGCGCACAGACGGCATCCCGAATACTTCTGCGCGGAAGAGCACTCATCCCAAGCAGCCCAAAATGAAGCTCTCGGGGCCTCAAGGAAAATGGCTGAGTGTCTCAAGAGCTCTCCCGTGAAGGAAAAAAGATCCACCAGGATGCACCGCACAGGGACCTGGTCCTGGGAACAGCAGGGCTGCAGGAGGAAGCTCTGCTTCTGGAGACTCAGCCACTGTGGCCTGGAGAGCCCCTCGCCCTTGCCCTAGACTCAGGCCACAGCGGCCGTCGTGTGCGTCCAGGCACTCTTGAGATCCACGTTCATCTGGAACGAGGGGCAGGAGAAAGGAGCGGTTTTCCTTTTGGGCTCCGGCCTGGCCCAAACCAGAGAAGCCATAAATCCACCCGGGAGGGCTGCTCCCTCTGGATCCCTGCTCCCCATTCCAGACCCAATAAGCTGGGATGAGCTGGGGCAGCCCAGGAGCTGCCACACCGTCCTCTGAACTGAGAGCCTTCAGGCCGACCCATGCCCACTGCTGTGGCCGCCCATCCCCAACGCTAACCCAGGCGGAGAACCTGGCCCCCAGCCGCCCAGGAAGGGATGCTGGGTCGCTTCCAGGGAAAAGAAATCACTGCCGATCAACTCACACACGGCCGAGTGCCGGCTTCCCGGTGAAAGGTGCATGGGGAGAAGGCCACCTGGGGCCTTTTATCCTGTGTGGGAGCGAGCTTTGGTCACAGGGCCCTGGAGGAAAACGCCACACAGAAAGAGCATTCCGAGTCGCACAGCAGGTTCTGTCTCCCCTGCTGCCCTGCACATCCTGACAGGGAACCGTGCTAGGCTGAGAGTTTAACTCACAGAGGAACTGCCCGTGATCCCAGGGTGTGGCTTTGGGCTGTCAGAGACAGTGGTGGCTCAGGGAAGGACCAGGGTCCTGGGAGGCTACGGAAGACGGAGGTGTGGACAGTGGACACCCTGTTCTACAGTGGTCACGGAGGACTGGCCACAAGGAAGCTGTACCCTCCAATTCTGTGCTGACGGCCACGGCCCCACTCAGCCGTCTGCAATATCAAGAATGGTCTCAGCATCTCCGGCCTCAGGCACAGGCCTAGACTCTCTGGTTTCATGAGGCCACCCAAAGCCCACGGACAGCGTGGCTCCTGATGCTGCCCAGGTTTGGGGAGACTCTGGGACGCCCACCGATAGGTCACGGAGTGTGCCCAGCGGCGATGTGACAACTAGGCCTAGTTCAGCAGGGCGCAGCCACCAGGGACCCTCTGAACCCCACCCACCCACCCACCAGGCCTGGGATGGGGCGTGTCTGAGCGTGTCTCCCCAGAGCAGGCTGTCTTGTAGGGGCGGCCTTGGATTCTCCTTCCCTGGTGGGTTCCAGAAGCTGTGGGACCACGCATGCTCTGTGGGACTCCTTCTCCCTGTGGAGGCCCCTCCGGCTTCCCAGCCCCGTGGCACGGATGTCGCCAGAGTGACTGACAGCCACTGTGTTTTCTGTGGGCTGGACACTCGGTGAACATGGCTCACTCAGCGTCTCCAGGGCCCGGACACTGCCTCGTCAGCACAAATCTCTCCCCAGCTCCTCACTGGGATATGTGGAAACATTTTTCCCATGGAAAGAGAGTGTGGCCTTTGTCAGGGGGCCACGGCCGGCCCGAATTACAGTAAAGATTAATCCCAAACAAGAGACAGACACAGAGACAAAGAGCATCATACACTCCGCTTTTCAATGGATGTTTTCATAAATGTATGAATAATTTAAATTATCATTGCCGAGTATTTATTCGAGTGTTTCGGGGGAAAATGCCTCCTCTTTTTTCTCCCTCAATTCTTTTCATTTTTGTCTCATCTCTTTTATGTGCTGCATAGGCCGTTTTCTTGCCATCTGAATCGGCCCCGGAACAATGGGATGTATGAGGCTGAGGGGCCGGGAAGAATGCGCTCCTTGTTGCTGACGCCGCGCCTTGACATTGATTAATGAGGGTGCGGACACGGGCAGAATTTGTGAGAGCTGAGGGGAAACCAGAGGATGTGGGGGCACCCGAGGAGGAGGGCAGGGGCTGGCAGGGGAAGGCCACGGCCGTCCCTCCACGCCCAGGAGGAAGGGCTGAGGGAAGGGTGGCCCGAAGCCGCAGTGCAGAGGAGCGCTGACTCGACAGGTCCCGGAGGACAGGGCCCCGGGGTGGGGGTCTGGGTGGGTCTGCTCGGTGGGGAGGGTGTGGGGGGCGCAGCCACGGCGGGGGCGGGGGTTTTGGCAGGTCCACTTTCCTTCCCACACAGCCCATCTCCACCCCACACAAACCACTCTCGCCGTCTCCACCGTGACCCACCTGGAAGCCCTGTTCTCCTGGACGCGGCGGGCCTTCCTGTGCCCAGGGCCTGGCCGCACTTCCAGGGTGTGGATGCTTCTCTGACATGGTCCCAGTGGCACCTGCCCATTGATCGCCCACATTGAGGTTGGATTCCGTTCTGTTCTATGCCTTCCCGTCCTGTTCACTGGATGACTGATTCCTTAGTGGTAGGAATGAACTTCTTGGGGATGACCTTTTGGTTCTGATTGAATCCTCAACCCAGGCTATCCAGGAGCCCAACACTGACCACTAGGACCAACGGCGGCGATGAGGAAGTGGACGGGTTGGTGTCTTGGATGATGCTGAGATATGGTCCCATTGGTGGAACCGATACCTTGGTCAGCCGACCACATGATCCCCACACTCGGGCCCCCCTTGGTCAGCCGACCACGTGATCCCCACACTCGGGCCCCCCTTGGTCAGCCGACCACGTGATCCCCACACTCGGGCCCCCCTTGGTCAGCCGACCACGTGATCCCCACACTCAGGCCCTCTGGCCTCAGGTCTGTGGCAGCTGGCCTCCAAGATTGGGGGCCCTGGAAAGAAGGTTTGGGGGACGATGCCCAGGTCGTCACACCAGGGTCTCAGGCCCTGCCCCGCCAAAGGGCCTGTGTTCACCACAGAAGCATCCTGTGGCCACAGCTCCCCAGTGGTCAAGGTCAAGGTCAAGGTCATTGTAACCATCCCCCCATCTGTTGGTATCTCTTGTCTGATGTGGAAAATGTTAGCACAGGGCCAGGCACCCAACAGGGGCCTGACACGCTATTCAGAAGAAGAAGAATCTGTCTCTGAGGATGATACCAATTTAGCTGACGCTCTCCTCGCCCCTGCAGGATGCAACTGTGCCCATGTCTGCAAGCCTTGGAGTTCTTATTTATTTTTTTTGAGAGAGAGTCTCCCTGTTGCCCAGGCTGGGGTGCAGTGTTGCGACGTCCGCTCACCGCGGCCTCTGTACCTCAGCCCCCCGAGTAGCTGGGACTACAGGTGTGCGCCCCCACACCCGGCTAACTTTTGTATTTTTAGTAGATACGGGGTTTTGACACAGTGGCCAGGCTGGTCTTGAACTCCAGACCTCAGGTGATCCACCCACCTCTGCCTCCCAAAGTGTGGGATTGCAGGTGTGAGCCACCGCGCCTGGCCAGGGCTTAGAGTTCTGAGGCCTGCAAGTCACACGGGCCGATCGGGCGGCCATCAGCTCTTAAACGCCACCATCGCCCTGGGCTGCCTCGAGGCATTTGAACTGAGACAGGCATGATTTTTGCATGGAAAGAGGGAGGTAGGGTTGGAAGTTGCTCAGCGTGTCGGACCCTCCTCAGATCTAGAAGTTTCTGGTTTAGGTCCAGTAGGAGAACGGAATGAAAAGATGCCTGTCTGAAAAGGAAAACCATTTTCTCTGTTAACTATTTCCTCCTCTTTTCTAGTAAATACAGGGAATACGTTTTTTGCTGGCCAAGTGGCGCCTCCAGGGCCGTCATGCGCCCTGCAGACAAGGGGTGGGGCCGTGGGGGGCGAAGGGCAGCAGATTCCTGCCGAGGTGGACCCAGTGGCCACACGAGGTCAGACATGTGTCTGGGTGCAGCTTGCCTGGCCACTCTGCCTGGTGCACCGGCCACAGCCTGTGACCTGCATGCTTCCAGTTAATGTGCCAGACAGAGTGACCTTGATAATGATCTGGAATTGCAGGATTAATGGGGGGTGGCAAGGCCTCCTGGGAAGGCTTGGCCTGGGGAGTCCTTGGTCTGCAGCCCTGGCTGACCTTGTTTGTAGGTGACCTGGGATGGACACGGTGTCCCAGAAACCCCGCTTCCTTGCCTGGAAAAAGCAGAACCTCCTGGGACAGAAAGAGTCTCGTGGCATCCCGGGAAACGCTGGGTTAGAACATGAGGAGCCTGGAGCGCCTCGTGGACACAGGGCCACCTCCCTCCAGAACGCCCGCACTGCTCCTGTTCCTCAGAGAACGAATGAGTTCCAGGTGTCCATGCCCCCAGGGAGGTGGCAAAGCGCTCCCTGGTGAACCAGCATGGGCACAACCAAACCCGGGGCGGCACCCGCACAGCTGGGGTGGCTGCCCAGCTGGTGACAAGCCTGAGCAGAAAATTACAGTCCTCCCAATTTTATAATTAACGACAACAGTGGAGCTAAGACGCCCAGGACCCACCATCCTGCACCCACGCCCCTCTTCCCAGCAAAAGAGTTAGGGTGATTTGTGTCAGCAAATTAAGCCAAAATGGTTGTCTCTATGACTTGATGGACGTGCCATGTTTAATTCATAGAGATTTGGGAAGGTGGTTTCTCCTCTGTTTCCCTTCTCACCGCGGAATGGGTGGTGTTTATTGGCTAATTTGGGGATCCCCAAATCCGTGTCTCTGTTGCTGCCGGCGGCAGAGGCATTTCCTTTTTTGGCAGCAGAGGAGCCACAAGCACATAGGATGGGATTTGCCGCGTCTTCCTGCGCTCGGGCTCCAGGGAAGCGTGCGGCAGGTGGGGAGCCGACTTGGCTTTCCTTCCTGGGTGATGCCTGTCCCGTGGCCACGAAGGTCCCGCTGACTTCCCTGTGTCCAGCTCTGCTGCCAGCGAGCTCTTAAAGGAGACCTGAGGAGGGGCCTCCAGCAATGCAAGAAAGCAAAGACTCGGGCCTCTGTGCCAGGAGCAGGAAGAGGCCCCTCCCCAGGTGGGCACTTAAAATCTGAGGCCGAGCTGAAGAGAGGGGGCAGAGCTGTGGGCGGGGAGGGATTAGGCAGAGCCAGGCCGAGGTCGCAGTGGAAACATGGGTGCTGGTGGGGGCTCCCCATCCAGTTTGTGTGAAGTCCATCCATGGTGGCAGAGAGGACCTCCATGAGGGGCAAGGACAGTAAGCTGGAGCCTCTACTCCACCTTTAAAGACTCTGGGGTGCAGACGTCCAGCCAGGACCTCTGAGAGGTGCCCAGAACATGAGGACAGAGGGACACGCAAGAGGCTGTGAGGAGAGAGGGGCTCCGGCCACCTCTGGGGTCCCTACTGCAGGCCAGCATCCGGCCACTTCCAGGCCTGGACTCCCAGAATTCTGAAGTGCCCCCGCTCGGGCCGCCCTGCCCCTGTCAGGCCAGGGCCAGAGGGGTGTCAAGGTCACCTGAAAAGGCAGCCCCTGAGGGTGACCAGAGCCCCGAGCCGGGCAGGGACAAATGAGGAGCTTAACTAGCACAAGGCCACATGAAAGGGGGCGGGAGAGGAGGGACAAAGCCTCACCCATGCCTGCTTTCCGGCTTTGTGCACACTGGCCCCTTTCCCAGTGGATCAGGCTCCCGGTGAATGGAGCCCCGCGCCGCGCAGTCCTTCCGAAGCCCTGATGGTTTCACCAGCCGGTGAATGGAGTGCAAATTAGCAGGGTCCCCGGGAGCCTTGTTACTGTCACTCCCAAACTGACGGCCCAAAGGCAGCGCGAGGATTAATCCACCCAGAGAACTCGCCCATTATCCAGGCAAGGTAGGAAGCTATTTATTGTCCCCTCTTTCATGTCTCTTCCATGGTGCCCACTGCGGTGAGCCTTTCCAGCAGAAAGAGCGGCAGACACACACCCGCTCCCGCCCACACGCTCACGCCAGGCCCGGGCCGCCAGGCGGGGATGCATGCATGGCACTCACACATGTGCACACGCGCACGCTGCAAGGCCTCGGGGTACCGCGTGCTGCTCTGTCCACATTTACGCACACTGATTCTTCCCCGAGGACCGACGCTGGCTTGTCCCTGCACTGCCGAAATGAGGGGCCGTGCAGGGCAGGGTGGGCGAGGACAGGCGGCCAGCGCCAGCACCACTGCTGCGCCCAGTGGCCTGGATGGCCAAAGACGAGGCCGGGGCCTTGGGAACCAAGTCCCAGCAATGAGGCAGGGACCTCGCAGTGGAAGGAGCTGGACCTAACCCGTTTTTCAGGCGGGCATCCGCTGCAGCCCCGGACGGGCCCAAGAGACCCTGTTTTGCGTCTTTCCTTAGGAGCCCACCCACGGCCACCTCTTCAACTAGGTCAAGCCCGCAGCTTTCCACACCGCTGGACTGAACACCCATGAGAGACGTTCGATCAACACCACGCGTACCTCAGATTTCAGGTGGACAGCGTTTCCCAGAAATGACTTTTACTTATTTTCTACTGGTCTACTTAGCAAAAGGAAATCGGCGTTGATAACACTTTGACCAAGACAGCGTAGGGAAGATGGGCGGGTGGCTGCTGACCGCAGGCCCCCAACTGGCCCGTGTGTGATGGGTGGGCCGGTAAGTGTCCCTGGGCGGACACAGACCAGCAGATGAGTAGTGAGGACGGAGGCAGCCAGCACTGGACACGTAAGCAAGAAACAGGCCCTAGTGAGTGCACTGACCAACATATGTGCACGAGAGCATAAACCGCTAATAAATGAACACCTAATAAACGCATGAACAGATACATGCCTAATGAGTGAATGAATGCATGAACAAATTAATATCTAATGAATGAACGAATGTATACTATGAATGGACACACAAACATCTCATAAATGAATGAACAAGTGGATGTATATCTGGTCAATGAATAAACAAACACCTGCGTAGAGGCTAAGGTGAGCCCCGCCCAGCCCTGTGAGCCTGTGACGTACGTTCAACCACAGATTCTCTTGAATTCTGATGTCCTCAACTTCGAACATGTGCCTATTCTTTAGAGCGTGTCCTGGGAATATTTGATTAGCCTTTGCATGTGGCTTAAATGGCATCAGGCATGAAAGTCACACACATGTGCACTCACACACTTCCATCATGGTCCCAGGCTCCGGGCACGGCTGTTTGCAGCTCTGGTTCCAGCTGGGCGCCGGGGTCCTGAGCCCGTGTGGCTCATCCCTGAATCTGATGGGTTTACAGCCTTCCCGGGCCTTGGTTTCTCCATGGGTCCAAGGGAGCATGTTCCCATCCCCACGCTGAGGTCCAGATCAGTATGATGCCTTGATCTGCCTTCACGCCAAATCCTCGTGCAAGGATCCTGCAAAGCTCCAGGAGCCCCGTGAGAGCCCATCTGCCTGTGAGTGCAGGCTGGACATCCTAAAAGCCCAGAGTAACATGACGTCACTGCGGGAATCCGTGTGGCACATAGAGAGCTGGTTTCCGGTACAGTTACGGAATGTATTTCTGTTCTAGACATCCACACCTGGGTTTCATGCAATAATAAAATTACGAGTAGTCACTGATTTGCTGTAGTTGAGAAAGAAAATGGGCTTTAGCGTCAAACACCTTCCTGCCAATGTCTCTAGAAAATGCTAAGATATTTTCCATGTTAAGTAAGAATTATGTGAAAGGGCTGAGACAGGTGTGCCTTTTGGAAGTCCCTGTTAACCTCAGCCGATCAGGAGGCAGATGACTGTCGCTACCTTCCCAGCACGGCCACGTCAGATCCCCGTTCTGCCGTTTTGGAAAACGCTGGAGACAGTCTTGGCTTCGTGCTTAGGAGACTACAAGGCATGTCCCTGGCCCTAAACTCAGGGAGGGGGCTCTGTGGGGGGTGGGAGCACTGTGAGTCCAGTGGTCATTGCCAACTCAAACCTCCACAGAAACAGAAGGTGGCATTTGTGGCCAATCAGTCTTGACAGGGGATCCCAAAGTGAGTCCTAGAACATTCCACCGATGCGTTCACCTTCTGCGTGCACCTGCAGGGAGCTTCCTTCAGAATGCAGGAGTAGAAGGGCAGCGTCCCGGCAAGGCCATGTCCACACCCAGGCCTGGCCTCCTGCTTCCTGTCTGGCTTTCTCAGGGGAATGCAGGCATGCACATGGCCTTCACAGACCTCCCCAGGAGGAAGGAAGCGCAGGCTGGCTGCAGTCTGTCCCCGGTGACTCGGGGCAGGCGCGCCGGTCGGGACCGGCTACGTCAGAGCTGCACACCCTGATGTCGAACGTGAGACGCTGTGCCTAGTTACTGCCGGCGTGACTGTGCTTAGTAAATCCCAATCTGAGATTTATTTCGTGTCCTAACCTTGATTCCTTCCTGCTCAGGCATGGGCCTTTACCAGATAAATGATTAATTTTTTTCTTGCCCCGGAACCAAAATGTTCCCGTATTTTTGACTAGGATATTCAAAGCTGCCTTCTATCCACCCTACCCTGGGTGAGGTTGGCACAGAACATTCCTTTCTGAGCTCCTTCCAAATTCCTGCTGCTCTCTCTCCCTAAACACCCTTGAGCGCTAAGTCCCAGCCACCTGCTGAGAGGCAGGCAGTAGCCGCATGATGGATGGTACAAGCCACCCCCTTGATGGGGGGACACCTGTTGATGGGAAAAGCCAGGTTTCCTCTGTTTCCCGAGACTTTCCATCCACTCCTGGGGGCCTGGGGGCCTCTGGACAGACACTCAGGGACCAGGAGGTGATGGCTCCAGGGAGCAGAGATGGTTCCAAAGGCCAAATCCTGCAGAGGTGGTGGCCGCCCACAACTTTGACCAGTGGTTCTCCATCAGGGCGACTCTGCTGCCCAGGCAGACACCTGGCGATGTCTGGAGACACTTTCAATGGTCGTCACCACTCGAGGTGGCCTTGGGCACACTAAACATCCCTCAGTGCCGGGCTGGAGAGTCGCTGCCCACGTGTGAACAGAGCCAGCAGGGAAACTGCTTTAAACAAAGGTCGGAACAAAAGATTTTGGGAAGAAGAGGTGCCTTGTCAGGGAGGCTCCATGTGGAGCCCTGTGAAGCTTCGAGGACGGCCGTCCTGGCTGGTCACGTGGCCCTGGGCTGTAGACCCGGCTGTGGATGCAGAGGCGCCAGGGCAGGTGCCAGTTTGGGGGTTCCCATGCCGAGAGCCCCATGATCCCCAGAACAGCCCAGGGGGGCCGGGACCCTCGCAGACGAGCAAACCAAGGCACGGGGTGGTGCAGTGACTTATTCAGGACACCACACAGACAGGTGGCGGGGCCACAGTGAGAGGCAGCAGGGCCAGGGTCCACGCCTGGGTCCCTCCACCGCTGTGCCAGCAGCCTCCTTAGGAAGACCCAGCAGGGGTTTGCTCCAGGGGTCCGGGGCCTCCCGCCTTCTCCCCTGGTCCCCGAGAATGCTGGCAGCCTTGCTGAGAGACAGCGACTCTATTTCACACTCAAAACTCTGGAGACGGCCTTGGAGTCAGACGAGCGCAATTATCGGAATAATTCTGACTCTAGGGAGGGGGAGGAAAGAGGAGAATCCTGCCTGATTCTTTGAGGTGGAGCTCCTTTCCTCAGCTCCCAGAAGACCACAGCCAGCACACGGGGACCGCCACCTTCACAGAATGCTGTTCGAGGAGCATTGGTGAATGAGGGAATGCCAGGTGCTCTCTCAGGTGACAGGCGTGCCGGGGGCAACAGGAAACCAAAAAGAGGCCAGAGACCTGGGCAAACGGGCCTCCGGCCGCTGCTGCCACGTGGGCAGCTCCAAAGGGCGTCGTCTCCTGCCTCAGCACTTGGCCGGTGGCTTCATCACAAACGTGCCTTGCTTTCCCTTTAAAGCCATGTGTGGAAGCGCTCTGCCCTCTGGGGAAGCAGAATTTCACTTCTCTGCCATAAACAAATGCCAAAGTTCCCGAGATCGTCAAACTCGCCTTTAGCAGGGAACCTGGCTGGGCCAAAGCGTCCGGGGGTGTGCGCCGTGGGCAGCTCGGCAGTGGAATTAACCAAATGACCTCGTGTATTGTAGTTGTGAATTTCTTTCCAAGTCATAAAAAGGGGATCAACGGCACTGGGCTAGGACGTTTGTTCCCTGGGTCGCTTGGAGATGGAAGGGGCGGGGCTGCTGGGTTGGCGCCATGAGGAGGCATCCCCAAACTCCCCCCACCAGAGCCGCATCCTTCCTGGCTGCGCCACAGCTGCGTCTCCTCTGCCCTGCGTCCCTTGGGCCTTTCCCACCTTCCTGGAAGCAGGTCCATGAGGGACATGCGGGCGGCATTGCTGGCGGCATTGCTGGCCTGTATGTCACCTCTGAGACGGGTCCTCTGGGTGGCCGTCTGCCTGCCCTGCTTCCTGGGCCAGCTGCCCCTCCTCCCCCACATCCCAAAGGTGATATTTTCCTCTCTCTCCATCTCTCTACCCCACCCAGCCGCACAGGTCCCCGAGGCTGGTGTCAGGCTGTGTCTCCCTCTGCAGAAAACTCGGATTCTTGACCAGCCTTGGTCCAGCTGGTGCCGTGTGACCTTGCCGGGCCCATTTCATGGCGTGGCTCACCCCTTGCCATGCCGGCCTTGCTCCGCCAACCCTCCTGCTCAGATGAGCACGTCTGGGATGCCGCAGGCCCAGGCACGGGTCCCAAAGCACTGGGACCCAGCTCACCCCAGGCAACAGGTTTCCTGCGGGTCCTCCATGGAGGGCAGGTGAGGGGCGTGTGCACAGGAGTGTGGGAGGAAAGGCGTGTGTGTCGGGGCAGGGAGCAGACTCAGGAAGGGCCACGTGCACCTTCAGTTCACTCAGCAACACTTTCTAGGCTGTGTGACGGCGAGGGCATCCAGCCAGCACCGGGACCTCACCCTACACTCCAATTGCTTCCCAGCCTGGGAGCAATTGCCTTACCCCTGCTCAAAGAACCAGAGCTGTGGTCTGTAGAAGAAGCAAGGTGGATGCCTGCTGTTTCATGTCACACACAGGCCTTCGCCCCAGGAGCCTGTGAAGGGCTTCCAGGGGTACCGCCACGGCTCCAAGAGTGGCAGTCTCACAGCTGCCTGGAGGTCACCCCTGAGTCAGGGCCGAGGGCTGGGGCCTCCTTTGGTGCTCAGATCCCTGGGAGAGGGTTAACTCTGTGGGATCTGGAGACCCAGGTGGTTCCACCCAATCCCCGAGGCTGCACGGGCTTCAGGGTTGGGAGGTGGGTGAAGAGGCAGGGGATGCAGCTTGAACATCAGATCAGCTGCCCCTTGGGCAATGGCCGAGGCCTGGCCAGGAATCTGGTCCCAGCCTCACCCCCGGATGCCCCGTCCCCTGTACCTCCACCACGCCCGCCCTCATAACCAGATTCCACTACCTTCTTAATCCTTATTTTCTTTAAAAAATGGATTAGGAAAATCTCATCTGGAAAATTAATTAACGTATGAATTCAACAAATATTTACTGAGCACAGCACTTTGTTAAGTATTTCTTTTCCTCTGTAGCCTGCTGTGTCCCCCCCACCTCTGTGTTTCTGGCCTTTGGTTTTCCGGCTGGTCCATTTCCGTATTTCTTGGGTTTTTCTCCTCCTTCCAACACATTCTTTTCAAACTCAGCCATTAGGATACATTTCTTTCCTATGCAGCTGGGCACACAGGCACATCTCACATCTCGGCATTTTCCCGGGCATCAGTGGAGTGACCCGATGGCTGATCAGGAGTGATCTCTCCCCAGTGGGCGCTCTGGTGACCCTGGGGTTGAGGGAGCTCAGACGGTGCCCGGCAGGCTCGGGGGAGGGGGGCCCTATGACTGTGCCGTTCCCGCTGCCCGCGGGGGGATTATTTTCAGTGCCCCTTCCCCTTCTGCCTGGGTCCCCAGCTCTAGGTAAAAACATACTCTCAGAGCAGCCCCACCCCCATCAAACAAAAGTGAGCTTGCCCACCCTCCCTGAGAAGGGACGGAGGCTTTCACGGGCAGTGAATGGGGCCCTCATTTAGGCCGCATTATACCCGGGCCTGCGTTTCCCTTCCCTTCTTTACCCCATTCAGGGGACTTCTGACTTCAACTAATTCGATAACAATCCTGAGGGGCCTTCCCAGCTCCCCGTTCCGAGCACATTGTCCCGCAAGGGCCCCCCCGCAACGGGGGTCCCACTCTCCAATTAGCCGACCGCTGGGCCCGGTCCCCTCCACTCCTTTCCTGCCCGCCCGCCCATTTTTTAACCATTTCGTTTTTGAATTGCCCTCCCAAGGGCCTTCAAGGGCGAGCCTCCCACAGCCTCAGGTCTGCAAACCTGGGGCCAGTTGGGCCGAAGGCAGAGCGCACGAACGTGGTCACAGGCTACTTACACGCGACGTCAAGTGGTCAGCCGGCTTCTGAAAGCCCGCACTGTCCTCAAAGAAGACTTTTAAAATTACAAATTGATGAGCAGCCGGGCTGTCGGCATTCCCAAGCCTCACCCACACGCTGGTTCAGAAACGGAGCCATGGACTCCCCTGGGACAGGGGCAGGGCTGGAAGGAATTCGGAGGCTTCCCTCGTGGCCGCTGCTCCTACGGGAGGGTGTGTGTCTCTGGGACAGTCAGCTTCCCTCTCTGGGAACCATAGGGGTCAGGGTGGGATTCCTTCCCTTGCTTTGAAACGTTCACACTCCATCATTTTACCTCCAAACCAGTTTATTCTCTGCCTGAAAGTTGTAAAAGCTCTTCAGGGAGCAAGCGGGGTCCACGGTCACCCCGGTTCCCACTGCCCTCCCCCGACACAGACGCTTCATCTGTTGGAAGTTGCCACACCACCCACGTGTGCCACGGGGGTACGAGCGAACCTGCGTGTCTGTGAGCGGCCAAGTCCACTCTGATGTTTATTTTGCTAACATTATCTCCAAAATGGAACATACTGGAATTGGCTAAAAACGCTGGCCCTAAAAAGGCATCTTACTGTTAAGACGTGAGTTGGCACCACTGTTCACATGTCACTGGCCCTAGGTTCCATCACCCCTGGGCCTCCACACCTCCCTTCCTAACCCAGGTGTGGTCTCCTTTGAGTCCCGAAAGGAGACCTGTCTGGGAGGTCTTGGGTACTAGCATTTGCCACAGGGGCACGGGGATCAGGTGTGCACGGGGCACTGTCTTCTGTCCCCTGCTATCCCTGGGAATGCCCAGGCCCAGACAGCTGATGTCTAAGGGGTCTATGTGAGTTGTGCCCCCTGAGTTCCCATGTTGAAGCCCTCACCTCCAGGACCAGAGAACGTGGCTTGGGTTGGAAATAGGGTCTCAGCAGATTTGATTAGTTAAGACAGGGAGGCCCGGCGCGGTGGCTCAATCACACCTGTAATCCCAGCACTTTGGGAGACCGAGGCGGGCGGACCACCCAAGGTCAGGAGTTCAAGACTAGCCTGACCAACATGGTGAAACCCCGTCTCTACTGAAAATACAAAACGTGGCTGGGCACAGTGATGGGTGCCTGTAGTCCCAGCTACTAGGGAGGCTGAGGCAGGAGAATCACTTGAACCTGGGAGATGGAGATTGCAGTGAGCCAAGATCGTGCCTCTGCATTCCAGCCTGGCGACAGAACAAGACCTTGTCTCAAACAAACAAAAAGACAGGTAGGGTGGTGCGAGTCCAGCACGAGTAATATCTTTACCCCACAGAAGACATGTGGACGCAGACGCACACGCAGGAAGGGCCACGTGAAGATAAAGCCAGCGACCTCGAGGGGCTGCGTCTGCAAGCCAAAACATGGGGAAGATTTGCAGCGGCCCCCGGCTGCCCAGGACACACGGACACACCACGCCCCAGAGGCTTCTGCAGGAGCGAGGCTGACACCTCCATCGGGGGCCTCTGGCCTCTGGAGCTGCCATCTCACGGGCAGGCCACATGGCACGGGGCACCTCGTGGCAGCGCCCCCAAGGCCCTAACATGGGCTCATAGGGACCTCCCTCTCTGTCCCCTCGGTGTGCTCAGGTGCTTCCCATTCTTCATTCACCTGAGCTGGTTTATTAGAACACCCGCACAGAATGAGGACTCACAAGGCTGCGTGGGTGGGAGGGAACTTTCTCAGGTGCCTCATCATTCACCAAATCCACCTGTGGCGTGGGATGCGACCGTCTCAGGGATGACCGCCAAAAACATGCCCCCACCCCCCCAGAGCCTAACTTCTTTGAGAAAATCAGCAAAGCAACAGAAGATGAGGTTCTCAGAGTGACGTTTGCACGTCAGTCTGGGGGTGGTGGGCACACAATTGCCCTGCTTTATCTTGGTGACCCCACATGACAGCAAATTCATCAGAGACAAAGAATGCCAGCCCAGGAATGCACAGCTTCCAGGCTGGGGTGAGGGTACAGCAAGCGGAAAATTATCCACTTTCTTCAGATTCTGTCAAAGAAAATGCCTTCCCTGCCGCCAACCCCCCATTCTTCATCTCTGCACCTCTTGGCTATCAGAGTACTCAGACCACAGGCTGGGGTTGAGTGGGGCCAGCAAGACGCTTCTCTTAGTTCCTCATTTATCAGGTGGGGAAACTGAGGCCCAGAGGTCACGATGGCTTGCTTGAGGTCTCAGCGGCACCTGGGAGCCTGAGTCTGAGCTGCCCTCCTCTTTCTGTGGTGCCGGGGCCCCACCTCTGCATGCAGACATCTCAAAAACGTGCACATTGCTTTTTTGAAAACCCCACAAAGCTACTGAGGTTGAAAAGGAGCAAACAGGAGCACACAGAAGGCACACACTGTCCGTCACCTGCAGACCTGTAAGAGGGCACGGGCAGCACAGCCAGACAGCAGAAATGCAGAAGGCCCACTAGGCTCGAGCCCGTCTCTGCTCTCCTAGGATTCCGGAGTAACCTGTGACTAAGGGAACTGAGCCCTGACCCATCCCTGTCTCTCGGTGGAGCCTAGTACACAGGGGCCTCACAGGGCAGCACAGCCTCCCCAGCCTCCCCAGCCTCCCCCAGCCTCCCCAGCCTCCCCCAGTCTCCCCTAGCATGAAGGATGCACCTGCCCCTGACAATGGGAAGCAGGTGGCCTTCCCGTCTGCAGCTTACACCCGACTCCCAGCTGCTCTATCAGCAGCATCATGTGCTCGTTTCCAGACTCAGTTTCCCCTCATGTAACACCAAGAAGATGAAAGTCTACAACGAGGTCACATGGGTGAAGGGGCAAGGCCAGGCTGCCCTTTGCACACCTTCAGGCGCATCTCCAAGGACGTGGGCGCTGCTTCCCAGGTGTGCCTTCCCTCCCTGAGGCAGCGGAAAGTCCTCTGACCCCAGAAGGCAGGAGGGACCTCTCCATGGTGAGGGTGTCCCAGCCTCGTGGATGTGTGTGTGGGACCTACCATTATGTAGGAGCACCCATCAGCGAGAAACCCACGGGAGCTGGACCCCATGCTCAAAGGCTCCACTTGGAGGCCCCACCGAGAGCTGGAGAGCCTTCTGAGTCAGTGCAAAGCTTACGAGGGACCCGGGAAGCCGCTGGCTCAATAGTGGATGCAGAAGAGGGTGGAGACGCAGATCCAGAGTAGAAATGGAGGTCAGGTGGGAGAGGGCTGCGTGGGGGCAGGGAAGCCATTAAAGAATGTGTCGCCAGCGTCTGAGCACCGAGGTCCTGCCCTGAGGATGCTGCAAGTGGCTGGGGTCCCTGACCTGCCGGGGGTCACTGGGGAAGCGTCAGAGCCGGGGCTCCCTTCCCCAGGGCCACGCTCAGGAGGAGCAAGTCCCTCGGAGGCCAGCTGCCCCGGGTGGTCCCCCCGTCGTCCCCACAGCTGACATCATTCCTGAGGGTCACAAGGATGGTCTCATGAGGGAATATCCCAGGGGGCTCCCTGCTCGGAGTGGAGAGAGAGGTCTGGGCCTGTGGCGGGAACTTGGGCGCGGGGCAGGGGAGGCTGCCTCTGTGGCTTGGACTACCGGATTTCAAGGCCACCTCTTTGTGGACTGGACACCTGCCTCTGGGTGCTGCGGCTGCGTCTTGTTCATCTGTGTGAGCTTCAAGTCAGAAGAACTGAAGTAATCACCAGGACAAAGGGAATTTTAGAGGCAAGGGAAGCGCATTTCCTTCAGCCCAGCAGCTCCGGGGATCTGGAGTTTGGAGGCTTTGATCAAAACGCAGCAAAGAACCCCTTTTCCATCCCCGTCCTCCTCAAGAGAAGGCAACGCTATGCTCCCAAAACACAAGGGTGGTGGCGTCCTCCTGCCATCACAGGCTGCAGTCATTTGGGGAGCTGGCCTTCCCCGAGACCCCACTCTGGCTGGGGGTGACCCGGGATGCACAGCCCTCGGCTGTCCTCCTCCTCGTTCCCCTCCTTCCTCCTCCTCCTCTTCCTCCTCTCTTTCCTCCTTCCTCCTTCCGCTCCTCTTCCTCCTCTGCCCCGGTTCAGCTCTGGTTCTGGTCCTCTCTGCCCTTGGTTGGGTCTAGAGCTCTGCTGGAAGTCCACAGGCAGCATCATGGGCGCCGAGGCCGGGTCGGTGCCGGAGACACCTGCTCCGTGACTCGAGCCCTGCCCACTGGGCAGAAGGTAGCACAGGCACTAGGCTGCATTCCCAGGAGGACACGCGCCAGGGATACCTGGGAGTTCTTCAGATCCCACGCAGGACGTCCAGGCTGTTTTAAAATTGACCTTAAGCCTAAAGGAGGGCCCCCGCTAAGGGCCTTAGTGGAGCCTGGGTTTTCTGCAGGTATACAGGCTCCAGCCCATGGCCAAGGCAGCCTCAACCAACGGGCCAGACCCCTCCACCTTCTCCCCAGGCCCTTGACTTGGTCACTGTGAGGAGGGCCTCTGCACCCTCAGGCCCTGGGCAGTCATCATGGGGCTCTCTTTACTGGAAGGAAAGGTGAGCCTCAGCCTCCACAAAGAAGGTTCCATCTCTGACCTCCAGTCTGATGCCTCAGAGTTCACCCGAGGGCACCGGGAGGGTGTGAGGTCCCTTCCCCAGCAAGACCCTGGGCGGCCCAGAACCTCTGCATTCCCTGGGTTGTGGGAGAGAGATGGAAGACAAGGACCTTCCCATCCTGGGATCCCTGCGCAGCTGCCCTGGAGCCCTTGCGGGTTAGGGTCACCTCTGAGAGCTCAGGCTGGAGACAGGGTCCACCGTGGTCTCTCCGAGAAGACAGCATGGTGCGCGTGTCCGCAAGGGCAGGCGTCCAGGGCCAGCAGACTGACGTCCTGCCCTGCAGGGCCACACGTGGCTTAACTGCAGCTAGGGCTCCTGGCGAGTGAGACACTTCTCAGCTCCCAGTGATTCTTCATGCATGAGAGATACTCATCCAAGGCCCATCAGAGGCCCACCCCATGGGACAAGGATGCTTCGAGGGGCCCGGCAGTTCCAGTGCAAACTGAGCCCCAGGAGCCAGAGCAACTGGAACCTTCTGGAAATGGGACTTTGGCTGAGCCAGGAGCCTGAGCAGCCTCTCCTTCCTTCCTTCTGCCTAGGGATGCTTGTTCCTGGGGCGGGCAGGAAGGGGAGGACTGAGCCGGCCAGCCTCTGCAGGTGGAACGCGTGAGCTGTTACCGAGAAGCTCAGCACAGACGCCCTGGCTGAGCTTCCAGCCCGGTGCCTGCTTTTCACACAAGGCTTCATTTTTGTGCCCCCTGCCCCAGGCCGTGAGACGAAGGCCCCATGCTCCTCAGGGGACAGCTGGCTGTGGCTCCCCACGCACACACGGGGGAGCTCCTCCGCGGCACCCCACGGCCGTCCGCAGCTTCGGTCCCCCAGATCCAGAGGTGCCTGCTGAAACTGCGGAGCAGCCAAGCGTCCTAATCCCCGCCCCGCCCCGCAGCACGCTCTCCTGCCTCCACTGAGCGGGCGCTGAAACCAACGCTGATAAATTAGTCTGGAGGGAAACAAGGCCGCTTCTACTTGTAAAAGGTCATTTCGACTTTGTTCTGGGTGAGGGTTTATCTCAGCTGCTGCCGAGACAGACAATGCCTGGGGCCTAAATGGCAGAAATCTTAGCTCTGCTCGTGAAATTACGGTGCTGATAAGCCGGAATGGACTTCAGAGAGATCTAAATGGGAACGGAGTGGACGCAGGTATTTTTGAACATGATTGAATGAGACGACACAATGGGATGTACAATTAAACTGGGCTTTAGCCCAGAAGGAAGGAACTCTGCCGAAAGCCGGACAAAGGGGGTTCCCGCAGCCTGCGTGCGGCTGGTAATCCCTGCCCAGCCCCGTGCAAGAGGCGAGGCTGGGACCGGAGGACCAGAGGGGACGCACAAGTGCTCCCGGGCGGCTGCTGCTGGAGGCTGGCACCCTTCTTCATGCGGCGGGGAGAGCGGGGCCTGCACTCCAAGCCGGCTCCCTGGAAAGCACGACCCACGCTTCCCAGGAGGCCACGGCCTAGTGCCACGCCAAGCACTCCAGGTGGGCCTGGAGCTACAACAGCAAGAAGGGACCACGCTCCCGGCACAGCGGGCATGCCCACTGCATCCTGGCATCGGAGGGGAACAGTCCCTTCCAGGCCATTCTAGTCACAGGAAAGGCTCGGTCAGGCCACGTAGAACGAACCCTCCATGCAGGCAAGGACGCAGCTTCCCGCCATTCCACAAAGGGGCTTCACTTAGACACTCAGACCAACTCCTCACCCCGGAGAGACGCCACCCTGGGCTGACCCGGCCCCTCAAGGCAGGTGCCTTCCACGGCAGCAACCTGGCCACACTGCAGCACGGGGTCCAGAGAACGCAAGGGCGTCCCGCCCCTACCCTGAGCAGATTCTACCCTCATGCCGGGGGCAGCAGAGACAGGCAGCCACAGGGCTGGTCCTCAGGTCCTGCCCCTCAGTGTGCCCATGAGCAGCTGCGTCACCCTCATCTCTGGCTGAGGCCAAGGTGGCCCGTACCACCCTGAGAGCACATTCCTACCGGAGCTGGCGACCCGGCCCATGAGAATTCCCATCACAGGGGAAGCTCCGACCAGCTGGCCAGGCCTAGCGGGAGGGTGGTGGGACAGGACCTGAGGGCGCTGCCTCCTGAGGAGCTTGAGGTTCATGCCCTCACCCACAGACCCTCGTCCCACCCAGGAAGACCTCTGTGGCCTGGAACTCGTGGGACCTGTGTCTGACCCAGGGGAGGAAGGGACGCCCAGGAGCTGGTCCACAGGCCTCAGGGAGGCTCCCCAGGGAGCTGCCAGGCCACAGCCGCCCACCCTCAGGAGGGGCTGCCCTCCCCACCCATCCCGTTCCCTCTGAAGCCTGCTGCTGGGAAGTTACTCTCAATTAAAAGATCTCAAGTGCAAATGGCCTGTACTGTGGATTCTTCAGTCTCAGTGGTCTAGCTGCTTCCTGCCGGCCTCGGAGGCCACCGCCTGGTAGCACAAAGCTCCCAGCACAGCCTCGCAGGGACCTCACTGTGGGGGCAGGTGCCAGAGGCGAGTGAGCTGCCTCTCAGGGCTGTGCCACCCCTCCCTGGCCCATGGGGCTCACTCCTCTAGGATGCCAAGGCCGCAGGATCACCCAAGGGACATCCAGACTGAGGGCCCACGATGGGCTGGGGCTGCTGTGCTGGGTGGGGGCAGGCAGGAGGGAGGGGCCTTCCCTGCTCACTGCCATCGTCCAGTAGCTGCAGGGGCAGAAAGGGCCTGCCTGGGGACGGGACCCTGGGCTCTTGTCCTGGGTGTACCCATTCCATGGTCCCACCTGACTCTTTCCCTCCCTGGGGCCTGGGTTCACCCCTGCACCAGGAGCGGGAGGAGACAGTGATGCCCCAGGTAGGACTCAGGTATGAAAGGAGCCCCTCCAACCTCAGCCGTCACTCCAGGCCCTGGGGGCGCATGGCTGATTGGCTTCTGGGGCCACCCTATGCAGCTATGGCCAGGGACAGCAGCCATGCTGAGGGGCCAGTGGTGTGGAGCCCACCCCCGCCTCCTCAGCTGCTGCACAGAACCCCCTGGGCAACAGTGGGGTCCCCCAGCAGCCCCTGGTGCCCTCCTCTCCGCGGCTCCAGCTCCTGCTCTCTCCACCTGCCCTGCTGAGGCCTGTGGTCAGGAAAGGCTGTGCCGCCACCCGCCGGCTGCCGCACCTTCAGGAAGAGCCTCTCTGGGCTCCCAGGGGCAGAGGAGGAAGTTGGTTCAGGACAAGCCCCTTTCCCAGCGCCTCCTCCACGTGCCCCCCGTGATTCCTTCTTAGAGTGCAGACTCCTGGGACCTACCCTAGGAGCTCTAGGCCAGTGGGTAGAGGATGGAGCCTGGAATTGGGTGGGGGTCTCAGAGGCTGACTGTCTGGGTCAGGACCCACGCGGTTCCTGGCTGAATGCACCCCTTTCTTCTGCAGGTCCCTGAGCTGGCTGGGCCTTGGGCACCCTGGGGCCACTGCAGACCCCGACTTCAGGCAGGGCACCCTGTGCTGAGCCTTGTTCACTGCCAGGTCCTCCAGCACTCTCAGACCCACGGGAGCCCATGGGGCTGGGTTCCGGACCCGCTTTCAAACAAGGGAACAGCAGCTCCTCAGAGAAAGTGGGGCTGAGGTCACAGTTATGACACAGAATCCCCCCCACCCCAGAGAGAGAGCCATCGGCTGTCCTGAAGTCAAGTGCCAGGGCCCGGCTGGGTCAGGGTCCCACAGAGGACAGGGCCACGTTCAGGCAGGGCCAGGCAGGGCCTGGGCCCCGTCGGCCGGCCTGCGAGGCACAGAGCTGAGACCCTCCTCATCTGCACGTTGTTAGTGTAGGCAGGAACCGGGGCTGGGCCAGTCCTGCCCCCACTGGAGCCCTCCTGTACCTCTCCCTGGCTGCCCCCAGAGATCTTCTGCCGGGGTCACTGAGGGGGGTCCTCCCCCACCTCGCGGTCCCTGCATGGACAGACATGGGGGCCAGGAGCTATTTCTTCCTTTTCAACCCCGGGTTCCCCTGTCAGAGCGAGGGTGGCGTGTCCTAATCAGCACAGCTGGGAGGGTCCCCGTGTGGCCAGAGCTGAACACAGACCAGGGCACAGAGCAGGTGCCCTCCCAGGCCACACAGAGACCACACGCCTCTGTTACACTCCCTTCACGTCCAATCCTTATTTTCCCTAAGGAAGAAAGAAGGGGAGGAGGGAAAAGGCAGGAGGCTCCGGAGCACCCCGTTCTCACAGGGAGCCTCGGGGAGCCCGGGGAGGCCAGCCACGTCCCCACGCAGAGGCCCTTCTCCCTCCTGCTTCTGGAAACCCTGATGATGTTTTCAGGTTTCTGGGTACAAGTTCTTGAGGAAGGGTGGGCTCTGAGACTCACTGGGGAGTGGGGCGTGAGTGATGCCATTGGAAAACACTATTTAAAAAGTTGGTATTCACAGATGTCTCGAATATGAAAAGAAAATATTTATTTCCTTTTTTGCTTGTGAATCAGAATGCTCTATTTAAAGAAAGTCCCCTCTGCTGGGCTGGCGCGGAGTTATTACCCCTTAAGGAAGTAAAGGAGAGCCATCGGGGAGGTATTCTTAGGCATTCTGTCTCCTTTTTTCTAAAATTCCTTATATACCCGTGCCTCTGAGTCGGGCCGAAGATAGTGCAGGATTTCGTGGCATTCTTGGGCTAAAAACGTCTTGGGCTGATGTCACAGTGCAGGGGAAATGGGAGGTCTGTGCTGTGATTCCTCCCTGGCACCGCCAGCCGCTGCTGGAGCCACACCGGGGACCGTGGAGTTCTCTGCACGCCTGTCCCCACGGTGGCCTCAGGCTCCGCACCGTCACACGGGGCCCCGTCTCTCTCCAAATCCCGATGCTGTGTGCCCCGAGCGCTGCCGGGTGCCGGGTCCACAGGACCGCTCCTCAGAGCATTCGCCAAGCGGTTTCAGACGTGCCGTGCTAGGCCTCCATAGAAACATCCAGAAGCTCCTGCGTGGGGAAGCACCACGGCAAAGCTTCCTGGCCTCACACAAAACTCCCCACGCAGAGTGGAGCAGCCTGGCCGCCATGCAGAGGTGCCCAGAGCCTGGCCAGGTGCCCGGGGCCAAGCCCGCCCAGCCGTGGGGGTGGCGTGGGCAGTGGCCTGGAGGGCAGGGGCGGGCCAGGAACGAGTCTCAGCGTTTAGATGACAAGACGCAGGACTGAGAATACCAAGCCCTAACATGGGGCGATTGGACAGACAGTGACCGGACGCTGCCGTCCAGCCTCGATACTTTCAGACTGGCCCTGGCCTCCCTTCCTGAGGCTCCAGCCTGGGCCTGCCGTGGTCTGCCCCTTCCCCTCCGCTGGGATTTAAAGGATAGGGTGATCTAAAAGCTGAGCCCATGAGCACCGTCTGCCCCCACGGCAGGCCAGCAGGGCTCACGGTGGGCTCAGCTCCAGGATGACACAGCATGGCAGAGACAGAAGGAAGCACCCCGTGCCGGGAGGTGCCAGTCAGCGCCTCTGCGGGCCAGAGGTGAGCCGGTTGAGGCAGCAGCGTCGTCTGCTGAGAGACCAAATGTCCTCAACACTATCCTAGGGAGCCCCTCAGGGAGCACTGAACATGCCGGAAGGCAGGAAGCCCCTCAGGGTGCACTGAACATGCTGGAAGGTGGGACAAGTGCTTTGGGGGACTGGTGCAGGTGCCAGACACCAGGCGGGCTCTCTGCGCCTCCCGTCTAGGTCAGCTGTTCTGGGCCCAGGCCGTAAACTAGGGTTTCCTGGTAGCTTTTGCATGATGCTCAGAGGGCGTTGTGGGGACTTTGGGTCTGATACTGGGATGCTCCAGGGCAAACAGGGAGGTTGGCCGCCCTCCCTGGCCGTGGTCCAGCCTCTCCGAGGCAGGCTGGGCACCTGCATTTCCCATGCTTCCAGGCAACACCAACATGCAGTGAAGGGGGCCGTGCAGCCCCTGGCCTCTGCCCTCGGGTCTCAAGCACCCGGGAAAGACTTGGGAGCTTCCCTGACCACCTCCCTCCTCCAGTACAGACCGACGTGAGGGAGTGGACTCACTCACATTTTTCTCTGCCACAGTGGACAGTGTTGGGGGGTGGGGCTTGCACCTCCTCCCAGGCTGGGCGGCTGCACTTCTCAGAGGGTGCCTGAGCCATGGGAGCTCACTGGGTTGGGCCCTTCTTGCTTGCCAGTTGGGGCCATGGGTCCCCCAGAGCCGGATGGGGTGGAGGGTGCGGAGGTCCGTGGCTGTGGAAGCTCCAGGGGGCAGAGGGAGCACGCTGCCTGCCGAGCAGAGGGCACTGGACACACAAGCTCTACCTCTGCAGAGGAGGGCTACGTCAAGCACTTTGGGGTTCAAACCAGCGCTGGTGGCTGGGGGATGCCCCTCCTTCCTGAATCCCAGAGCCACGAGGCAGCCTGGAGACCTCCTAGGAATGGCTAGACCTGGCACTGGTGGGCACTGCTGCCCCATCCCCTTGGGGACCGGGAAGGAGCCAGAAACCTGGGGGGGTCAGCCCCGGAGGCGGGGTGGACAGGAGGGCAGCACATCCTTCCACAGCTGCGGGGAACATTGGTGACTCTCCTGATGCCTACAGCACACCCAGAGCTGCCCCCTTGTAAGCCGCTGCATCAGCTGGGCACTCGCTGCCTGGTGGGTCCTCCCTAAACTCTGCTATGCACAAGAGCCGCCAGCGATTCACTCAATTGCTTGTGGTGACTCAGTGCGTCGGGGCGCGGGCAGGGTTCTGCATTTCCAACAAGCCTGCAGGGAGGCCGCCACCGTGGGCTCAGGGACCACACCTTGAGCATCAAGGGTCTTGATGGCAACAGGGCAGCCGCATGTGTCTGTCTCTGTACTGATCGTGGTTTGCTGTTTGCTCAAGAGGCCACAGAGACTGAGGGGAACTGAAGGAGGGTCCCAGGAGCCTCAAGAAGCCATCCTGGGCCAGAGCTGGGGATTGGTTCTAACAGGGTCACTTCCACCTGGGCTCAGACCCACAGCCAAGCTCACCTCGGTTCCCCACCCCGGGGCCCACGGAGGGGCCTAAGTCCAGCTCCCGCCCCAGCCCCAGCCCTGAGCCCACCTTCGTCATGAAGAGGTTGCCCAGCTGGAACATGAGCGGGCCAGAGCATGAGTCTGGATGGAGGCGCTGACTCCTTAGGGTCTAACGTCCTGAGCACAGCCATTAATCTAGAGCCTGGAATGGCCTCTCCAGGACCTTCCAGCTCTAAATCCAGCCAGAACTCCCAGAGAAGCAAAACCCGCAGGTACCCGACCTGCACGCCCCAAGACAGACAGAGCCGAAAGCTGACGACACAGGTGACCCCATCCCGAGAGGCCAAGGCCCTGGCTAGGACTTCAGGCAAAACCTAAGCAGTGGTGGGGGGTGGCATTTGCGTGTGCAAGCTCACACACAATCTCCTGCACTGAGTCATGTTAACATTTGCTGGAGAGGGCGTACAGGAGGAGGGGAGAAGGGGTGGGGTTTGTGTGTGGCAAGGGCTGGCCCGTATGATTCCCTACCCTACCCTGCGGACCCGGCCGCATCGCAGGAACTCTGGAGCAAATTTGCCACTGTCCCTCCTGCCATCGAATTGAACTGGGTCTCAGCATGTGGGGCCCTCCCGTGCTCCCTGGTACTCGGGGAAGCTGGCTCTGGGCGGTGCATTTTTATGCTGGCCTCATGGTGCCTTTAAAAGCCCATCATGGACGTTTGTGCTGTGATGTCAGAGACTGACGTGCTACAGCACTGTCCCTCCTGCTGTCCCAGGGAGCCAGATGCCTGGCTGGGCTGCCCCCACCCCCTTCATCGTCATCCTGTCACTTGGGACCAAAATGGACCTGCAAATGGGCTTCTCGTGTATCCCACTCAGGAAGAGAAGAGCATCCTATCCTAAACACATGCAGGTGGACAGGCCTGCGTGCACAGAAGAGGCTTTGCTTCCTCACAAAGGCTGGGCATTTTGGATAATAATTCTGTATCACGCACGTGGACATCTTCTGAGAGTGCCGGCTGGGCTTGCTCTCACCCATCTCTGGCTGACGTGTAGCTCCTGGTCTACAGGCGAGATTGGCAGGTCCTGGCCCTGCCGGAGACCCTCAGTGGGCCCCGATGACCCAGGAGACACCAGCCTGGGGGTCCTGTGGTGGTGGTGCCGGAGAATCAGTGCAGCCTAAGGCCTCTGGACTGGTTCCCCTGCGGTCCCAGAGCTTCCCACAGGCCCTGGCTGACACGGTGCATTTGTTGATTGAACAAATAAATGCACATTAATATTCAGTAACTAACGCCGGGGGTGAGGTCGTCCACTTGAGTACATTCTTCAAATAATTGAAACCCCATCAATTCACATTAACATTTTTCACCTGGCCTCTTCAGCAGAGGCAGACGCACTTACTCATCAGCCTTCTGATTACGGGCGGGGCCATGATGCCGTCGAGAGCCTTTCTGGGGAGACACAGTCAACAAAGAAACAAACAGACCTTGGGTGGGAGACAGCGGCCTATGCGGGGAGGAAAGTGCCCCCCATGCCTCCCTGGGGTCCTGCATGATCCTGCCCCTCCGGCCCCGAGGCCTCGGTGCCATGGCCACACAGCTACAGCCTGGGCCGGAGCAGGTGGCCTCCCCAGCGCCTCTCCCACGGCCTCCTCCCTCGGGGCTGTCACCCGGCTGCTACCTCTTAATTAGCAAAATAAACAGCACGATGACAAATGTCATGATTACTCAACAAAATCTCTGTGTTTGCAGACCCCAGGGCGATGAAATGCCTTCACGGGGTGATCTACTCCAGGCAGGCGGGCTTCGGTGGAGGCAGGCGGGTGTGAGATTTGGGAAGAGACCGAACCTGGCTGCATCCAGATAGAGGGGGCCAGGAATTTCGGGTACCCTTCCCGACGAATCCCCCTCCCTGAGATGAAGCCCAGGGGGGTTCCCACACACCCGGAGCACACTCACAGCCACGTACAGAGTGAGCCTCCGGGTTGGGGTGGGGCATCTGACTCAAGGCACATCCTGGGGTTCCCCACAGCACCCAGGAACAAAGTGGGTTTAGTCAGCAACTATTCCCAATACACGGGAGGAGGGAGGAGGGGCGGCCTTCCCCGGTCAGCATCAGCCTCAGTGTAGGAGTGTGGGCTTTGAACCAGCATCCGAGGCAGAGGAAAGTCAGCTCCCAACCCCACCGCGTTCCTGTTTTTTGGACGGAAAGCTCCCCCGAGCTTGAACCCGAAGCTTGTGGGTGCCTCACGTGCTGCCTGCCCCATCCCTCGTCCGCAGGTGCCTCACGCGCTGCCTGCCCCATCCCTCGTCCGCAGGGGGTCATGGTGTCGTCCACATCGGCCCCACGTCAGAGAAAGAAGAGCCCCGACTCACCCCAGTCAGTCCGAAACCAAGTGTGACCTGGCACCGTATCTCTTGCTGTAACAAGGGAAAAGGAAACAGGACCTTCTCATTTTACGTCAATTGATTCGTCCAGAACAAGAACTTTATTCTCAGAGGAGAAAGAAAATGATTTCCACGGTGCCCCAAAGTGACAGTAAGAATAATCCATGTGACTTTCGTTTCAAACCTGTCCTTGGAGAGACGCACACCTGTGCCTGCGGGGCTGCCGCCTGGTGAGGTCCCTGCACTCACGCCACTCCCAGAGCCCCCTGCGCCAGAGGAACCCCGCTTCCGAGCTCAGAGTGGCCCCACCTGGGGAGGCCAAATGACACCGATCCTTCTCATCCTTTGTCATCGTGGCTAAAATGTCATTACTTGTTCTTTTTCAGTCAGTGAATACTGTGGAGATCACAGTAAAATCAAAGCACTGGTTCGGCACACTGAGTTACCAGTGTGAAGGTGAACAATTGTACATATGAAACGGGGGGACAACACGCAAGCGTGGGCCATTCCAGGCCTGACCGGGATCCCACTGGTGTAACGCTGGCACCCGTGTTTTTCTCTATATCGGGCCTGCCCTGCAGGAGTGCGGAGGGAAGGGCCAGCAGAGCCGCCTTACTGGTTCGAGTGGCCTGGGAAGGGGACTTAGCAGAAGGTCCCTCTCCTGCCTGGAACTACAGGGGGATCCCAGCCCTGAAGCCTGGTTCCCATCCCATCGCAGGCCCCTGTCCACAGCACTCAGAGACGGGCCGGGCGGTCGGTGAAAGGAGGAAGCCCACAGAGAAAGGGGCACCTGTGACTCCCTGCCCCAGGCCCGCCTCGGGGAAGGCACAAGCCAAAGGGAAATGGCAGTTAGCTCTTTTGGGACACGTGGAAAATTCGGGAGGCCGCTCAAGGGGAAGACGTCACTTTCCTGCCGAAGGGCCCCAAGTGAGATGGCTGGAGGCGGGGAGAGCCCCCCTTGAATGACGGGCATCGCTCATTTTGGGCAGACCCGGGTGCGGCCTAATTCCGGACCCGCTTCCTCCTCTCGCTCCTTCACCCGGAGGTGGTGGCTTCCTGCCCCGCTCCGAGGTCAGCTCCCGAAGGCACCGACGCACAGGGCGGCCCCGCCCCATCGGATGGAAGGGAGTTGACTCCGGACTCGCAAGGAAAACAAGGTGGCAGAGCCCCTGCCGGGCACGGAGGGAGCCCCGTCGGGGGGGTGTCGGGGGCGGGGAGTAAAGAATTTTAAGCTCCGGCAGGAAAGGTAGGTGTCAGGTCTCCACCGTGGAACAAAGGCCTCGGCAGAAACAGAAGGCGCTCCGTGGCGAGAGCGTGTTCCCTCACGTACACACCCGGGACAAACATGCTGCAGAGTCAACAGGCAGCCCCACAGCCCGCGCTGGACCTGGCACCGTGCAGACCCCGTGATACGGGCCATTTCTTTTACAAAAAGCAAACAGAAACTTGTAACAGAGTAGGCGAGAACAAAGTCACCTGAAGGTCACCCGAAGTGCTCCTGCAGGGGCCTGGCCCTCTCACATCCACAAGCCACCTCCTAGTTAAACAGTCCCGGCCTTTCTAAGTGTGACGGGCAAACACCCTTGAATTCCTCTCCCACACGCCAGGCAGGGTAGGGTGCGACAGGCCGCGTCTGCCAAAGCCACTTCCATTGCGCAGCCAAAGACCCGTGTTGCTGGAAAAATGCTCTCCACGGTCCCGTGAGGGGCCCGTAGAGCCGTGGGGCCGGGCACATCTCCGCTGAGGCATCGACTCCAAACTCTCCCCTTCCTGTCTCACCGGGCCCCCTGGCTCCTGGCCAGTCTCTCCTGAAGGTGACCCGACCTTGGGCCACACACTGTCCTCTGCCTCTTGAGGTGGGGGGATGTGCCCGGTCCACAGGTGCCCCCTGTAAAGGCACAGCTCCCACCCACTGGGCAGCCTCGGACTCTGCCACGAGCATTCTTCAGGCACCGGGACCCCCACAGTTCTGTAAAGGGCAGGGGCGCTTCAAGCTGACACTCAGAGAACAGTTCCTGAGTCCCCTTGTGTCTGTGGCAAGGAGCCACGTGGGACTCTGTGAGCTACTAAGGACCATATCTGCCTGCTGGGAGCTGCCGAGGTGCCCTGGTCTTCTTGCCCAGGGAGGATGCCCTCAGCTCTGCAGGGTACAGGCAGCCACTGGCCCCCAGGCCGTCAGTCTCCTTACAAATGGCCCTTAGTGCCGCCACCTCCGGGGAGGTGTTCCAGGGCTTCCGGGGGCCACAGGAGCCTCCCCAGGGCTGATCTGAGCTGGGCAGACCAGAGAGTGTGGCACGGAGCTGGCTGGGCACGTCTCCAGAGCCAAGAGCGGCCAGAATGGGAGGTGGGCCAGACCCAGGACCCTGCTGCCCCCACCCGTCTCGGGGTCCTCTGCTCTGCTTGGGCAATTTGCCCACAAGGACTCCACCTCCCTCAGGGCACTTTGGAGGCTGGGAGGCACAGGGGAAAATCCAATCACTGTTCCCATCTTCTGCCCAGGCCAGAGCCCTGCCTAAAACACCGCCAGCAACTGGCTGCATGGAGCCAGCAGAGAGGCCGGGACCCGCCAGGAAGCGCACTTTGTCGGGGGCGGGGAGGGGGCTCTCAGCCCCGTGGGACCATCAAGGCCCCCAACACGGGCCTAGTGTCCCTCACAGCCGGGCAGCATGCTCTGGGTGTTCCCCGCGCGGAGCCGTCCCAGGGACGCCCTCTCTCCTGACCCTTGCAGCAGGTCCACCAGGCCAGCCTCAGACCGGCAAGGCCGGTCACGCCGTGGTGGGAAAATTTAAACAGCCAGCCGTCCCTCCTGGCAGGACGAGGCCTGTGCCCTGGGACTGGAGAAGCTGGGGTGCTCTTAGGCCACTGGCTGACCGGGGCAGGCGGGGAGGCAGCGTCTGGGGCAGTGCGGCCACCAGGTGTGATCTGTGAGCTGCCCCACCCTGTTCTGCCTGCAAGGAAGCCCCCAAGGGCGGCCCCCTGTTCTCGGACATTCAATTAATCTCCCTTCCCCTCCACGATGGCAGCGAGGACCCTCGGGAAGCAGGGGATGTTTTAAGACATGAGCTCATGAAAGACACATTTCCGGGAGAGAGTGGGCGTGGCCTGCAGGGCTGATGGGCGCCCACGAGGACCGCTGATGCTTTCTGAGTCGCGTCATGGAGCTTCGGGATAAAACGGGCCTGGGAAATGTGACATGCGAACGCTCTCTCCCGCCTCGGGCAGCGGCGGCTCAGCCCGGCTTTATAAATAGATTGAACGCAAGATAAATGGCCGTGATCAATCATTCTCAGGCGCGATCACTCACCTCCCATCTGAAGTCTGTCTCCTTCGCCTCGGCAGCCCGGGGCGCCACCACACAGGGCCCCAGCCTCTCCCCAGCTTCCATCTTCCTCTTGGCCCAGACCCCCAGGCCGGCCCCCGGGATGGAGGACTCTCGAAGCTCGAAGTCTGGTGGGATCGGAATGTCTTCAGGAATGTAGACCGGGGCCTCGTAGGGCGAGCCCTCCTTTGGGGTGAAGTCCTCGCTTGTGGGGAAGGGGGACGGCGGCCCCACGGGGATGGGTGACATGGCGCTGTCCTCGGCCTCGTCTTCCGCGCTGTGGCCGGCCAGCAGGTCCCGGTCAGGCTCATACATATTATTTACAACGTCACCGTCACCTAAAGGAGACAACGCAGCGTGAACCTCTGCAGCACACGCCCCACCCATGTGTATGGCTCAGGGAGCGCCGGGGACCCGGGTGCCAGCAGGGACCAAGGGTGCTCAGGGGCCCAGAAGGCCTGGCTGCTGCCCCTGCCTGGGAGACGCCACCTCCGCTCCACCCTGAGCCAAGCCGCCATCACTTGATGGCAGAGGCTCCAGAGGACGGGATCCTCCCAGGCTCCCTTGGGGCCAACGTTTCTGATGGGGTGGCATGGCCCAGTGCACCCTGTCTACCCCACCGCGGCCACCTAAGGACACACCAGCTGGACCTGCCCTAGGGGAACTGCCTGCCTCACAAGCTTGGGGACAGCTGGGGAAGCTGTCACACGTGGTGGCTCACACAGGGCTGGTTGATGGTGAAATACTTGCTCCAGAACATTCTGAACTTCCTCTTGGAAATCAGGGACAGCAGAAGTCCTAAGTCCCTGAGAGGAGTCTGAATCTGGGTGGCCGTGAAATGTGCTCAGAGCTGCTGCCCTGCACTTAAGCCCCCCTGGACATCCACTGGGGCTTGGGGAAGTTCCTGATGATCTCCACGCAAGCTGGGAACAGGCCTGCTGAGGTCCCGGATATCGGAGTCATGGGGCCCTGACTGAGCATCACAGGGTGCCCAGCTTGTCTGTTTGGGGTGGGCCTTTGGGGTCCGTCCTAAGAGAGGGCGGGTGCCAAGATGGTGTGTGTGTGTGTCGCCTGAAACTCTACCAGAGGGCAACCTGAGGCACGGGGGGGAGATGGGGAGGGCCGGAAAGAGTCCCCAAGGCCACTCCAATGTTCACAGGGGCAGATTCACAGTCGCCAGGAGGCAGAAACAGCCCAAAGGTCCGTCTGCGGAGAATGAGGGAACAGATGAGCGGATGATACCCCCTCCCCAAGGAAGAAGGCGGCCCTGACAGGCAGCACTCCACGCAGGAAGCTGATGCAGAGGCTCACACCTGCCCGGTGGCATTTAGACCACCCCCCCAGCACAGGTCCCCAGAGACAGACGAAGATGGGAGGCTTTGGGGGCTGGGGTGGGGGAGGGCGGGCGACCCAGGTCTCCTTTTGGGGTGCTGAGGTGTCTGGAAACTCGAGAGAGGGGCGTTGCCCGGCTTGGTGAACAGCTTGGTGACGCTAAATTGCCCCCTTCGCAGCAGTTGAATTGCACCTCCATAGCATAAATAAGACAGGTGCAAGGGTGAGGCGGGGAGCAGCGGGAAGGGGCAGGAGGTGGGTGAGCTCCGTCACTCTGACCTGCTCTAGATCTTTCCATGCCAGTCCCTCCTTCTGTGGCTGCCTCGGAGACCCATGAAAACGACTGGGCCCCGGTCCCGCTGGCCCTCGCCCCTCGGCCCCGGCCCCGCACCCCGACGTTGGCTGGGGAGACCGGAGCCTCTCGGGAGAACAGAACTTTTAAGTGCAGGAAAAATGACTTCAGATTCCTCACACTGGTTATAAACATATCAGCACAAGGAGTCACAAAATGTTTTCTTTCAAAAGAAACCAAGGTCTTGGGGGGAAAAGTTGAGAGGAAAACACTTATTTAATTTATCAGCATTCAGAGAAGTAATTACTGTGTTTTAAGTGTCCAACGGGTCCTTTCTAATTGCCGAGGTGGATGCTTTCAGAGGCGCAGCCACAGAGCTCCTCCGCCCTAAAGACCTGAAGTTGTTTAGCTTTGAAAGAACACCCCGTGCCCCCCACGGACTGTGTGCAGCACGAAGGTAAATTAGAGGGGGGGTAATTAACATGCCATCTTATTATTTGGAACTGGTAACTGCTCGGAGCTGGGAGCTTGCAAACAAAGTTGGGTTTGGGAGCCAGAGCTCCCCGCGCACTCACTCTGCGACTCCTTTCCGGCGTGGGCGCTCCCGCCCGAAGGCCAAGTAGGAATTAGAGCCCCAGGTGTCTCTGGAGTTCTGCGGGCACAGAGAGGGGCAGCGTCCCCGTCAAGTGCGTGTCCGTGACAGGGCTCCATTCAAAACATGACTTTGGCTGTTTGAATTCTACTTCCCAAAACCCCGGACCTACCGGAGGAAAATCAACGCTTTCGGGGCATGTTTAATTTACTAGCCAAGCAAACAGCTTAGGAGAGAAAGGTAGTGTTTCCTGCTGATTAAAGGCAGGTCCATGCCTCGGGCCCCCCGGCCTCCTGTCCCCGTCAGTCACAGGGGTTAAGCGATTGCGCACAGCCTCCAGGAAAAACCCGTCTCATTTTGCTGTCCCTGTTGCTGGGGGAGAGGGAGCTCTTCTTTCGAGGGTGGGTGAAGAGAGGAGGGCTAATTAGTGCACAGAAAACATTTTGAGAAAATGAGGTGCAGAGAACTATCTGGAAAGCCCAGAGGAGGCAGGCAGCCTGCGGGGAGGCCTCGGCGGGGCCAGACACACATCGCTCCCTCTCCGCGGTCCACGGGGCAGCCAGAGACCAGAGATCAGGCTCGGCCCTCCTCAGCCCCGGGCTCCAGCCAGGACGCCCCATGAGAGGGTCGGCCCAGGTCAGGAGCCTGCCCAGCCCTCTGCCCCGCTCAACAGGCTTGTTCTGGATGTGGGCATCTCTTCACTGAGGTCCCCAGACCCCGACCACTGAGGCCTCCACGACAGGGGCACGCCTTCCTGGCCGGCACTCTCGCAGGTCAGCGTGCAGGGCCAGGAGGTATAGGCTAGGTAACGGTAGGCGACAGCTCACCCAGAGACCTGACATCCTTTATCTGGGTTTTGCCGTGGTCTCGCTCCAGGGTCCCAAGGCCATCATTCCTAGAATTTCTATGGGGAGACCTACAGAATGATGAAAGCGGGGGGGGGGGAATGGGGCGTAGGGAGCTCAGGAGGGGAGAGAGGCCGACTTGGCCAGCCAGGAGCTGAGCGACCCTGCATCGGGGGCAAGGCTGTGCCTGTCTGCCCGTGAAGCCCCTGCCGAGCTGCCAGTTGCAGCCATTGTGTTCTCAGGGGTCTTCACGGAGAGGCCCTGCTTTGAGTGTGTCACAGACACGCAGGGGCTACCGTCATTTGATCTCATAATACAAGTCAGGGAGGTGACGAAACCCTGTTGCTCTCCCGGGCTGGGACAGACACCGAGCCAGCTGGGAGTCCACAGTGACCTCAGCCTTCACGCTGCCCCCGGGGCTCCACCGTGATCCTTGGTTTAGGGCTGAGTCTTTCAGCCTCACAGTGAGAGTCTTCTGCTCCCCTCATCCAGCCTAGGAAATCAGCCCAGAACAGAGGCTACCCCCACCATCTCCCAAGAGTGCCATGTTTACAGCGCAAAGCTGTGGCCAGGGTTTTCGGGTCTGGAGAGAGAGAGAAGAGGCCACAGATCAGGACCACGGTGCTCAGCCAGTGAGGACAGGATCCCAACAGCCCACAGGGGGTCCCTTGCCGTCGCCCAGCCGGGGCTGGCCCTGGCCACATGAGCAGTGCCCTCGGCAGGTGATTATCAACATGATGACCCCTTCCCTGGAGCCTGCGCTCCGGGCAGCTCTGTGGCAGGGACAGGCAGATTTCACCTAGATTCTTGGCCAGAGGAAGTGGAGGGGATTTTTCAGAGTTGGCATCTGTCTGGCTGCACTCCCTGCTTCACCGTGTGGCATGGTTTTAAGGAGAAGCCATGAGGCCCGCAGGCCCCACTGGGCAGGAAAGAGGCAACCTGCAGAGGCTGGCAGGGAAGGGCAGCCACGAGTGTGTGCACATGAGCATCTGTGTGCACCTGTGTGAAAACATGTGACTGTGTGTGGAAGTGTGTGACTGTGTGTGTGAGCGTGTGAAAGCATGTGACTGCGTGTTTAGTAAGGGTGTGACTGTATGTAAGAGTGTGACTGCGTGTGTAAGGATGTGACTGCATGTGGAAGAGTGTCACTGTGTGTGTAACATGTGACTGCATGTGGAAGCACAACTTCATATGTGTGCATGTGACTGCAGTGGAAGCATGTGACTGTGTGTAAGCATGTGACTGCATGTGGAAGTGTGTGACTGTGTGCGGAAGCATGTGACTGCGTGTGGAAGCATGTGACTGCATGTGGAAGCAGAAGTCCCTGGGCAGGAACCTGCAAAGGTGTCCAGAGCGACCTCAGCCGCCCCTGCCCCATGCAGCCTCTGGGTCTCCTGTCTGGAGACTTGTCAGGAGGAAGGGTCTCCCATCGGCTGGGTGAGAGGCTGGAGCTCGGGCCCCCTTCCATCCCTCCCTCAAGGGCAAGGCGGCAGATGGCGCTTAGCTGCCCCTGGCTGCCCTCGTCCAGGACCCACACAGGTTCCCTGGGGGCCTCCTGATGCCAGCCTGGTTCTTCACTTCTGTGGCCCATGGGCCCAGTGAGGACTTGGTCCTGCCCAGCTGCACACCTCTCTGTGGGGCCAAGATGCGGTCCTAGAGATGCCCAAAATGTGACCCAGCCGAGGGCTGGAACCACATCCGCTCCTGAGTCCAATCTCCCTGCCCCCAGCACCAGCCTGGCTGTGCCCTGGGGCACCACCAGCACTGGGACCCAGCCCTGGCCCTGCCACACGGCCCCTCTGCCTCACCCTTGTCCAAGCAGACCCCCTTATTTCGGTTGGGGTCTGCTACACGTCCCCTACAGCCATCAGGCAGAGGAGTGCGGGGCAGAGGGCATGTGTGCTGTGGGCGCCATATGGGCAATTTCGAAATGGGGGAGAGCCCTGGATGGGGTTTGTCTGAATTCCTCCAAGCCCCAACGGTAACATCAGGCCTCAAGGTCCGTAAAAGACTGTGCTTCTGTAACATAGGCCCAGGGCCACCCAGGGGGAGGGCTGGACATGGTGTGCGGCGTGGAAGGACCGGAAGCTCTCAAAGTTCAGGCGGACCCGCTGTGGGTGTCACTCCCTGTAGCTCAGGAGTCTGAGTGGAGTTCCCGGCCCTCAGGCCCCACTGGAGTCCCTAGAGCTGCAATTCATGGGCCCACCCAGGCCCGCTGACCCGGGGGCGAGGCGTGTGCTGTAGCAAAGTCTCCAGGAGGGGTGCCCTCGGGGAGCAGGGCCCTTGAGTTTGGGAACCAACCCATGGCTTGAGCAAGTGGGGAGTGGGGACAGGTAGGGAAGTGCCTATGAGTGACAATGGTGTGTCCTGGGGAAACTGGGTTTAGCACAGAGGGAACTAGGCCTTCCAAAAGCGTCCAAGGACCACCCCGAACATCTGGATCGAAAGCCGTATTGACCCTGAAGTTTTTCAAATAAGTCCACACATCGGCCACTCAGCCGGCGAAAGGCACCACAGCCTCGGGAGCCCCGGCCCCCAGTGCAGCAACGCACTCCCCCACCCGGAGCTTTCCCGGGGAGACGTGGCTGTCGAAGAACCACACACCTCCCTGCAGAGCTCGGTCCTGGTGGGGATCTGCTCTGCAAACCTGGCCGGGGCTGTGTGGTGAGGGCGGCAGACAGAGGCCCGTGGGAGGGAGGGGAGGTTCACCAAGAATGGCAGAAGGACTGTGTCCAAGTCGTCCCTCGCCTGTCTGTGGAGATGCGGCCTCTAAAGGCTTGAGGTCTACACTGCCCCACAACTGCTTTCCCTCCTGAGAGGCATTTTATTGGGTGTGAGGGGGTCAAACCCTTGCTGTGCCCTCTTCCCCTTCTTCTCCCCTAGCATCGCTGGAGGGGAGGAACCACCCCCAGCAAGCCGAACGCCAGGTCATGGTTCCTGTAAAACACAGTGTTGGCCGAGCCTTGCAAGTCTGTTTTTAACTGCAGCCTCCTGCCCAGAGGCAGCCAGACACCATGGCCTGGCATGTGCTGGAAGGGCCTTCCTGCTCCAAGGAGCTGTGCCACCCTGCTCTGAAAGAGGCAGGACCCAGCACGAGGCAGCTCCTCCTCCCCGCAGGCCACCTCAGGGTGCGAAGGACTCAGGTTGCATTTGATCTCACCTGGCCCATCCAAAGCAGTATCTAGGCTAACGGGTCAGTTCAGGCCAATGTATCAATGTGATTACAAACAGAGGCAAAGCTTCAGGGCAGAGAATGCCTCCATCACCACCCGACTGTGAGGAAACGTGGTCCCTGGCTAAGCACACAGCTGTTCCAGTCTAGAACGATTCCAGGAGTGACTTTGCAGCTGTCAGCCTCTAAGGAGACGCTAGAGCACTGACGTTGGCTCGCTGTCCTGGGGACTGGCTGGTGGCTGGACATCGACTGGGCCACAGAGCACGCAGCCCGCTCCGTGGTGCAGCTCATTCTTGCAGCAGCCCCAGGGGGGAGGCACAGCTGTGACCTCACCCAGTTTACACATCAAAGAAGAGAAGCTCAGAGGGTCAGCGACTTGCTAAAGGCCACACAGTGAGTCAGGAAGAAGCTGGGAGCTGTTCGGTCTTGGTTTTGAAGTTCTCAACTGCCACTCTAAGATCTTGTGTTCTTCCTACAATGACAGAACACCTGAAGGAGTTTCCTGGCACTCAGGAACGTCCCTCGTCATGTCCAACAGAAGAGGTATGGGTGGGAGTGTGAATACACGGTTGACAGATAGATGGAGAGGTAAATAGATGAATGGATGGGTGGGTGGGTGGATGGATGGATTTATGAATGGATGGAAAATTAATGGATGGGTGAATAGTAAATGGATGAGTTGATGGATGGGTGGGTGAACGAACAGATGGTGGATGGATACACAGATAAGTGATGAACGGTAAGTGGATGGACACGAGTGGGTGGGCAGGTTAATGGATGGATGGATGAGGGCACGGATGGATGACTAGGTGGAAGGAAAAATGGGTGGATGCGTGCTTAGATGGGCTAATGGATGGGTGCATGAATGAAGGGTGGATGGATGGGTGGGTGGAAGGAAGAATGGATAGATGAATGAGTGCATGATAGGCTAATGAATGGATGGATGGGTGGGTGAATCAATGGGTGAATGGGTGGGGGATGGATGGGTGGATGGATTTATAAGGGGATGGAGGGATGGAGGGATGGATGGATGGACTGATGAATAGACGGGCAGATGGATGGATGGGGGATGGACTGTTGGATAGATTTATAAGGGGATGGAGGGATGGATGCAAGCATAGATTGAGGATGGATGGATGGACAGACAGATGGATAGATGGTCAGATGGATGAATGGATGGATGGACAGATGGTAGATGAATGCATAGATAGGTGGATGAATGGCTGGGTGGATGGATGGAAGGAAGAATGGGTAGATGAATGGATGCATTGATGGTTTAATGAATGGATTAATAAGTGGGTGGGTGTATCAATGGGTGGATGAATGGATGGATGGGTGAGTAGATGGGTGGATGGATTTATAAGAGGCTGGCTGGATGGATGGATGGATAAGGGTGAGGGGAACCCGGAGGGCAGCTCTTAACAGAAAAGGTGGAAGGCAGGACACTCACTCCCACTTCTGACTTTCCTTCCCTGGTGGTGAAGCACCATTAACACAGCTCTGGCTCCTCTCTGCCCTTGCCCCTGATGGGCTCATCTGAGAGGAATATCTGGCCTTTCTCAGCCAGGCCCCATCTCTGCTGCTTCCTCAGGGCTGACCAGCTGCCACCCTCCCTCTGGTCCTTCTCAGAGCCAAGCAATAGAAGTGCTGTGTAGTGGGTCAGAGACCTGGAGAAAGTTCCCCTATCTGGGTGCCTACAAGTCCCCCTGAGCTGTGAAGGGTCATCCTTTCCCCTGCACAAAACAGGGAGAGGGAATGGCAGGGGCATCAGGCAGCCTGTGGCTGTGGGAGCTGATCAGGGAGGGCACACACACGGGGGCAACTTCTAGAGAAAAACAATGGTGTTCCCATTCCTCACAGGGGATTCTCTACACCTACAGCTCTGCGGAGTGACCCGGCAAGCAGAAGGCCCCTCTTCAGTGGGAGGGCTCCCGGAGAGGCAGGGTCATCCTGAAGATCCCCTTCCCAAAAATAGTTTGCTAGAAAAAGGCACGTGGGAACCGACGGAGTTCTATCGTGTTCTTCTGTCTTTAAAACCCTGCACTGCAGGCGGTAGCTTCTCCCCTCGCCCTGGATATTGACTTCGAGACGAGAACGAAGCTGCCGTAACTCCAGGAAGCGGTGCTACTACGAGGAGCCTTGGCCACTGGTCCCACCCAGCCGGGGCCGAGGCCGCCCTGCAGCGCCGGGACTCACTGTCATTCCCTTCCCTAGCGTCTGCGCCCAGAACGCAGCGGCCGCTCTTAACGAGGCAGGTTAACAGCACTGAGAAAGCTTTTCTGCAAAATGCTAAATATTCATAACGATCGATCGCCGTTTCCATCCCAAACCTGCACCCGGGACCTGGCCCACAGGGACTGGGGAACACTGACCCCAGCTGCAGGGCTGATGAGCTGAATTGTTATAAGGGCCTGGGAGAGCCTGAGACGGCGACCCTGGCCTCGGAGACAGGCTCCCAGCTCTCTCGGAGCCACTGAGGCACAGAAACTCCCTCAACAAAGTGGAGCTTCCTGCCTTGTCTCCCCAATCCCGACCGGATGTGGCACCCTGGCCTGGCTACCTTCACACACACTCGCCTTTGTCACAGACGTGGAGGGAGGCAGGGACGGTCCACAGCGTGGCCTCCACTTTAGAGATGAAGTAGGTGGACTGAGAACCACTCCAGGGACTGTCCGGGTCACAGCGCGGGTGAGTGCAGACCCTGGCCTTCCGACTCGGGGAGCCTCCACCGGCCCCCACTGCCACCCAGGCTGGCCGGCAGCTCCCAAGACTGTAACAGTTGAATGATGTCACCCCAAAAGGTGTGTTCGAGTCCTCACTCCCGCGCCTCAGAATGTGATTTGGAAATAAGGACGTCCGCGCAATCGAGTTAAGGTAAGGTCACTAGGGTGGGCCCCAATTAGTTGAGACCGGGGTCCTCACAGGACGAGGAGGACACAGAGGCAGGCACAGGTGACACCATATGACGACAGAGGCAGAGATTTGCTGAAAGCCAGGGAACGCCTGGAGCCGCCGGAAGCTGGGAGCGGGGACTATTCCCCGAGAGCCTCCGGGCAGCAAGGCCCTGTGGGCAGCCGGGCTCTGTGCTCTGGCCTCGGGAGTGGGAGTGTGCCCGTTGGTTGCTTCAATCCACCCAGTTTGTGCTCTTTTGTTAAAGCAAACCCAAGACATTCACACAGAGACCAAGGCGACCACAGCTCGGGCCTGGCCGAGAGCACGTGACCCTCCCTGCCAGCCCCTGTGGCCCTAACGGGCCCCCCGGGGAGCTGAAGCTGGCTGTTGGGCCCCCGTCTCACAGAGGAAGAAACGAAGGCTCACACCAGGAAGAGGAACTGCCCTGAGGAGCCTCGTTGCTGAGCATGGAGCCCGGAGGATGCCCGACCGCTGTTCCCCTCCCCAGGGGCCCGCCCTGCAGCTCAGAGAGAAGCACGTCCGTGGACCAGGGGAAGGGCGAGCAGCCCCAGCCTCTGCACAGCCATGTCTAGGGGGCAGGTGGGTAGGCCTGGGTATGCTGCGCAGGCCATCACAGAGTCCCCCTGGGGTCCATGAGGCTGCTGCCCGCGAACGCCCCTCCCAGCCCCTGGAATCTCCCCAGACCAGCCCAACTGAGCCTGGCCCTCACACAGGGCCACGGAGGCCTCTGACGGGCAGCTCAGGCCACCTGGCCCTACTTAAAGCCGGTGCATTATTCTAAGACGATTATTTATCCGTGCAATGCTCTGGGGACAGCGGCGTTCCCATTTCAGACCCCGCATCCTCTATTTCCTCACCGCCTCCATCGCCCCGGGCAGGCACTGAATGACTCGCGATGCCACTGTAATTTTTATCAAGCCTTGTTCCTGGTAAAAAGCCTCTTTGTTTCAGAGAGATGTGATTTGGCCTTTTTTCTTCCTCTCCTTTATTCCTTGGTTAATACACCACTTCCCCGAGCCCCGGGGGCAGCAAGGTAGCCCACGAATTGCTCAAACCTCGCTGTTTCCCTCCTGAATCCCAGCGAGGCTCCCGGCCCTGCACGGAGCAGCATCTGGGCGACCGCGGACTGGGGTGCCTCTCCTTAACACTTCGCTGCTCGTGCTGTTCACGCACTGGACCCCTCACATGCCAGGGGGTGTTGGCTCCAAGCGCCAGCTCCATGGCTAAAACCTGGCAATGTGACACTGTGGGCAAATGCATAAAATGTAGCCCTTCAGTCATTTTCCATGCACGCTCAGTGTCGTTAAGCACATTCACACTGTGAGCTGCCATCCATCGCCACGCCCATGTCCAGAGCGCCCACAGCTTCTCAGGAAAAGTCGGTCCCGTCGAACACTCACTCTCCCTCCCCCCACAGTCCCTGGCACCCACCACCCATCTCCAGACCGCCTGCAGCTTCCCAAGGAGAAAGTCTACCCTGTCAGACATTCACTCTCCATCCCCCAGCCCTAGCGCCTGGTACCCTTCATTCTACTTTCTGTCCCTATGCATGTGATGACTCTAGGGACCTCCCGTAAGTGGGATCGTGCAGTATTCACCCTTTCACAACCAGCTTACTTAGCTTAGCACCATACCCTCGAGATTCCTCCAGGTGGTGGTGTGCGTCGTGATTTCCTTCCTTTTGAGGGCTGAGTAATATTCCCTGCAGGTGCAGGCCGCCTGTGGCCGATCTCCTCATCTGTGGATGGACACTCGGGTGTCTCCACATTTTAGCTAGTGTGATGCACACGTCAGTGAACACGCCTATACCACCTGAATCTATGGGGTACTCTCAGCATCAACAAAGACCACAGGCTATTCCTCCAAGTGGGACAAGGTTCTCCGCGGCCCCACCGCCCCGCTCTCCATGGGAAGAGGTTCTGAGCGGTCCCACCGCCCCTCTCTCCATGGGAAGAGGTTCTGAGCGGCCCCACCGCCCCGCTCTCCATGGGAAGAGGTTCTGAGCAGCCCCACTGTCCTGCTTTCCATGGGAAGAGGCTCTGAGCAGCCCCACTGTCCCGATGTCCATTCTCCAGAAAGCAGGTGAGACTGACCTCCCCTTCCCCCCAGTTGACTCTCAGTCCTATATGCAAGGGCGGGGGCTCCTTCCAGCCTGTGTGCTGTGGGACTGGGGTGAAGCCACTGACACCTTCTGGACCTCAGCTTCCTCCTCTGTAAAACAGGCACACATCCAACCTGGAAGACTCTGGGGGAATTTCAAAGCCACAAGCCCTGCCCCTTACCTGCATGTGAGTGGGTGATGCTGTCCTCAACCCCATCTCTACCCTGATCGCCAGGCAGCCCCACACCTTGGGCAGCTGGCATGGCAGCACAGGGCCCACAGCAGCATAAGGGCATCACAGGGCATCGGGCACCTCACAGCCTCCTGCTGGGCCCATGGATGCTGCTCCCACAACGGGGACCCCCTTCTACGGGACCGCAGCTCCCCCACCAGGGCGGAGGCGGGGCTTGCTCCTGGGACTGGGGTCACTGCTCCAGGACTTTGTGTCCAGGAGGGCCCTGATGCCAGCAGGGCAGCAAGAGGGTCTGGCTGGTGGAGGATCTGGGCAGCCACGGAGACTAGGGTCACATCTCACTTGGAGGCTTCCTCAGGCTCCTCCTGGAGGCTCAGCCAGGTACTTAGGTGTTCTGGAGTCCTGGGGTCCTTCCAGAAAGAGGAAGGCAAGGCCCCATGGAGCCAACCAGAACCCAGAAGGGACCTGGGCTAGCCAGCCCAAGGAGGGCAGGACAGGAGGCAGCTCAGCCTGTGGCCAGAGTGGATTTGGGGAAGGGCCTCCCAACACATGCAGCTGTGTTTCTGCAAACTCGGAAGCTTCAAGTGGGATACCGAGGGCTGAGGGAGGGACGGCCAGCTGCCTGTGGCAGGATCACCTGGGGCACTGAGGGTTTGGAGGCAGATGCCACCCGCAGGCCAGGCCACCCGAAGACAAAGTGCACTCAGCTGGGGCTCGCTCAGAAAACAAAACACACTTGGAGATTTCTGTTCTCTGCCTCCCTTTCCCCCGCTCTGCCTGGACAACGGGGAGGAGGAACGAGGGGTTAAATGCTGAGCAAGCGCCGTGACGGCCGACCGCCACCAAACTATTTATAGACTTATTTATCTCTTTAGTTCCTACCAACTGGGCCTGTGGCTGCCATGCACAGGCCAGAGCAAGACACGCCGCAAGTAAACAAACATGGCCCTGAAATAAAAATCGGGGAGGCAGCAAGAGGCAGAGAGGGCTTCTGAGGGTCTCCCTGGTCCTGCTGGGACGCGGTGCCCCTGCCCCAGGCTTCTCTTAGGGGCTGCAGTGAGGCTGCGGGGGCGCTCTAGCCAGGGTAGGCTGGGGAGGACGCCTCGCCTGGGCCGGCACCATCAGCCATAGCTCTAGGAGCTGAAACACGCGTTTCTCTGGGGCCCGCCTCCACTGTGGCCACTGCAGACAGAGCAGTCTGTGGACTCCTGACAGCCCCAGCTGCTGGGATGAGAACTGGGGGTATCCATCGGGGTGGGGGTAGGGGTGGGAAGGGCACTGTCTGTGTCCCTGTGCTTCCAGCCCTGGCGAAGGGGGTGGCTGGGACAGCTTTGTTGCCAGTGGTGGGTGCGGGCCCTCCCTTCCCCTGCACCCCTGGGCCCCGCCTCCTTTGGGCACAGAGGCGGGCTGGCTCGCTGCCCTGGCCTGGCCTCCCACCAGAGCGGGGGTGGGGAGCTGCTGAGGCTGAGGTCTTTGAGGCCTGACTCCCTGCCTCTCGCAGCCAGGGTGGGGGCCGGGGGCCACCCAGATGCTCCTAGGGACACTGGTGTCTGTGGGCTCTGGCTCTTGGGGCCAGGAGGACCCTCCCTGGATAAACGCATTGCCCACCACCTGGTCCTAATCCACTTGGCTCTGCTCTCTAATTCCTACCCACACGGTAGTGGGGCAGTAGTGGAGAGATGGGGAGAGCCGTCTGAAGCTGCCTACCACCCTCGGGCCGGAGAGCCAGGGCTTGCAGACACTCCTGGGGGAAGTGGCCAGGCTGCAGGTGCAAGGCCACCCTGGCCCGCTGGCCGCGCCCACCCTGATGAAGACGTCCACAGTTTTAACCATCGAATCAGGCACTTCACTCCTCCCAGCCTGTCCGCGCTCAGCCGCCCTGCAGGTTCATTTAGCAGGCCAGCGGCGAGGAGAAAAAAGAAAGAAAGAAAGAAAAAAATTCATTAATTTTTATTAACAGGGAGAGCCATTTGTTCCCTGTGACAATATTTGACTTGTCGAAATGATTTTCACCTCTGCCACGAGGTGCGCGCGGGCCGCATACATCACCCGATTACTCAGAGCGCGCGGGCCGCAGTCATTAGGCAGTGAATTAACGGCAGTCCCTCCGCTATTAATCACCCTGACAAAGGCGTTAGCTCACCGCTGACCCGAGCGCGGCCCGTGGACACGGCAGCCAGGGGATAGCGCCCGAGGCCGCAGGGGAAACGGGGGCCGTGGGGCGCCCGGCCCTTACTGCCTGCCCCCCAAAACCATGACGGCGCGCGGAAGCCCGGGAACGGTGGAAGTAGTGCCGGCTGCAGGTGTTGGGGGGCCCCGGGGCCCGGGATCCATTTTTTTTCTTTGTTTTCTCTGTCACCCTCTTTGTCGGGGAGGTGACAGGGATAATCTGCTCCTCAGCACACAGCTGTGGAGCCGGGTCTGTTATTATCTCAGGAAACTGAGGCACAGAGAAGCCAGGACCTGCTCCAGGTTGTGCACGGGAGAGGGTATTGCTGGATTCAAACCCGGGCCCAGGAGCTCCTTGGCCTGCACTCTTACCTGTGTGTGGTGTCTCCCGACCCCAGGCCTCGGGAGACCCGCTGGGGACTGGGATCCATGGCAACTGTGGGTGTTTCCCTGAGCTCTGGGGCAGCCCAGGAGTGTTTTCTAACCCCATGTGTTCAGAACGGCGGGGGCCGAATGTTAAGCTCTTAGAAATCCCCTTTTTATGAGGTTAGTTTCTTCCTGAGTTTCCACACCATGGGTTTTGTTGAAAAAACAGCAGAAAATCCATGCAGCACCTCCATGGCCCCATTTAGCATGAGGGCCAGCTGAGGCTCAGAAAGCGTCCGAGGCCATGCCCTGGCTGGGTCACAAACCTTCCAAGTAGAGGCTGGAGCACCCAGCAGCCGCGTGCCTCAGGGTCTTGGGACGTCCATCTTACGGGGTGGGGGGATGTCTGTGACTCATCGGCCTGCAGCCCCACGTCCCCCTCACACTGGTCCTGAACCTGCATCCTGGGCATGGCCACGGGGTCAGCGCAGGTGGGAGAGGTGTGGGCAGCAACCCCCCGGCTCCAGGCCAGGGCTTCTCACCTGCAGACACGGGATGACAGTGGCCACCTGGCAGGGTTCTTCTGAGCACATCCCACGGGCCTGGCAGGTGGCAGGTGCCCCAGGAAACCTGGCCCCCACTCCCTCCTCATTCCCTGACATACTTCAACCATTTTTTGCACATTAATCCAATTAATCACCTCTACATTTTAAAGCAATTTCTTTGCATTAACCCAGGCGTCGGATCTGTACTTGGGTCTGGTCTAAACCAGGTTTGAAAGGGCGGGGGTGGGGGCGGGGCGGGAATAGCTGCAGCTCCATTTGTCTTCTTTCTCCGGACTTCTCATTTTTTATGCCTCAGCAAATTTCCTAATTTTCCTCATTAGCAACTAATTTACAAGTCTCAACAATCTTTCCACCTGTTCCTTCCACCATGGGTGTTGCGAGATTGGAAATAGCCACTTGCTCACTTGTGGGACGCCGGTCCGGGGGGTTCCAGAAAACCAGGCTGGGCTGGGGGCGGGGGGACGGCTGCGCAGTAGCAGGGGCGGTGCCACAGCCGCGTTGGGAGGGGGCTCTGGGTGGCGCCTTCTTCGCCGGTGGCAGGATTCTTGACTGGGAGGCCCTTGGCCCCAGTCGCACCTGAGCCCGAATGTGACCCTGGTGACAAGCACGGGGACCTCCTTCAGCCCCAGCTTCTCCTCACCCTGAGGCTCTCCCTTGGAGGCCTGAATCCCCAGAAAATTGGGAGCAGCTTTGAGTTCTGCTGATGATGGATTTCAGGACTGGCTTTTAACAGGGTCGTTTTCAGATATTCCTCTCACATAAAGGGCAACTGCTGGGCTTTGTACAGGCTGGAGGCCCGAGAGGGACGGGGGCCTTCACCCTGGCTCCTCCTCCTCTATTTTTCTCTTGATCATATTGTTGGAAAAATCGCTTTCTCAGGCTCCCCGGTGGTAGTAGTAGCAGCAGTGTAGACCAGCCCCAGCTGAGCCTTCCCTGCTGCCAGGTGCAATCAGGATCATCCCTGCGGTCGCTCCCTGCATCTTCCTGGAGTCCTTCTGGGGAGGGCATTTGGAGGGTGCATGTTCAACCTCACTGGACGGTGTCCACGGAGCACACTCAAGCAAGTGCCTTGAGGTCTCTGGGCCTTGTGGCAGCGTCTATGCAGCAGGGATAGCAACAGCACCTACTTCACAGGCCGTCATGAGGACAGAGCAATTGAACTTGGTGCACGGCCAGCACCCGACAGCTAGCTTCGCGGCAATTCCAGTTTACCCTTGAGAGCCGTGGGGCCGCTCAGAGAGGCAAAGAACCTCGCCCGAGTCAGTCCTCCGGCGTCTCCCTGCCTGTGCCAGGCCCCAGGCCTTGCTGTGCTTCCCTTTCCCAGCTGTCATCCCTGGCATTCGGCCCAGCCTCGTGGGTAGGGGAACCAGGGCCCGTGTGCAGGTGAGAGCAGCCACAGTTACTGCTGGTGCGAGGGACTGTCCCCTTCATGAGCACTTTCTTTTTAAGGCCGGTGAAATGTGTTCCCTGGGGCTGCATTCCTGAAAAGGCCTCATTTAAAGGGCTCCCCTAAACCATGTGGGCTTAGCGAAAGCAGCTCTCACCTGGCAGCACGTGGGAGCCTCGCCCGGAGGGGCCTCGGCGCTTGGCTCTCCTTGCCAGAAATGTCCGCACGCACTGCGGCAAACCTCCGAGGGCACCTGGCGCCTGGCCGGTGGCACCTGGCGGGGACCCCTCGTGGGCGTCAGAGTCACTTCCACAGAACGCCCCCCGTCAGACAGCCCCGCGCCTGAGCAAACTCTTTGGGGGCTGTTTCTCATTACTTGCTTGCCTCCATTTGATTTTCTCTGCTAAGCAAAAGGCTATGGAAAAATCTGTGCTTGGAAATCCATGATTTCCTGGCAGTTAATGAATTTCAGCCAAACAGAAAGCAAGGTGAGGTTCCCATGTGTCACTCAGACCTGAGCGCAGGAAAGACCAGGGGCGAGGAGGGGCTTGCCCGCCATCCCGGCCCCCGACATGCCCCAGGGAGCCCCTTCCAAGCACTTGCTCACCGTGCACCTTGGTGGGTGTCCACAGCAGAACAGAGTGGCCACTGGGAAAAAAGGCTGGGCCTCCATCCCCAAGCACAGGTGAGTGAGTCCCTGCCCCTGAACCCCAGTGAGTTCATGCCCCTGAGCCCAGGTGCCTCCCTGTCCCTGGGCCTAGGTGAGCCCCACTCCTAGCCCGGGGCACTCACGCCAGAAGACTGCCTGCCTGCCTGCTGAGTCCCTCCACGAAAGGCCAGGCAGAGGGGGCCCTGGAGCTCCTGTGATTGGCCCAACAGGCCGTGCCCAGGCATCTCCCAAGCGCTGGGCTACCTGGCATAGAGAGCCGCCAGCCTACCATCGGAACACGGCTGATCCCCAGGATGGCGGGAGGCCTGTGCAGGGCGGAGGTCACGGCTTGGTGCTCTGGGGAGCAGGCATGGGGCCCATCTGGCTCCCCATGGTGGCGACGGCCCTCCCACCGCATCTCCGGAGGAGCTGGGGCCGGCGGAGAGTGGAGGCAGGCGGGGCGGTGGCAGAGCACTGCGACCCGGTTTCCCAACAGCCCTCCCCCCACCCCCCACCCCCCACCCCCAACATACACACAGCCCCTCCCCCGCACTGCCGCTGAGACGCCTGACCCCATGATCACACAGGACCCCGACCTCATATCTCTCGCAGGTCACCTCACTCGACCTTGCAGCCCTTCGCCTGCCGTCCGCGTTTAGCGAGCAATCCCTCACGCCTCCGACCCTGGTTTCCAGAGTGAGGGGCACACCAGGAAAGTTTTCTGTCCGCTCAGCACGGCCTTCGGATTGCTCACGGGATTGAGGAGCCAAGGGAGGCCGGGTGCAGGTTTCCAATTGAAGACTGGAAGCCGTCCTCACTCTGCACGTGGCCACGGCCCTCCGTGCCCTCCCCGCGGGGTCCCCACCTGGGTCCGAGCAAGCTGGGAAATCATTCCCAGAAGCTGTCGGTCCAACCTCACGGCTGACATCCATCATGTTTCTAAAAATTAGAAACAAGGAGGCAGAACCTTTCAGTTTAAAAACTTTGCCTTCTCAAATTGCCTATTACACTGTTCGCCAACCCCAGGACAACCTAAAATTATTTTAAATCGCTTTTCAAACCTTACAAAACCACGACACGGAAAGCTCTCCTCTGTTTCTCACGCTTTATACTCAAGCCGCTGGCCGGACGTCTGCGTGGTGTATAATTCACGCGGCGGCGGCCTCTGGAAGTTGGCGGATGAGACAGGCTTCAGGGCGCGGCGGGCCAGTGCCCAGCCTCAGAACGACCTGCTTTGGAGGGAGTGGAGGCTGGCTGGCTGGACAGGGGTCAGTCGGGGAGCATCCCAGCAGGGCCTTGCTGGCAGCAGCGTCCCCTGCACCCCAGGGCTCCCTTGGAAAGCGGGTCCGCAGGAGTCGGAGAGGGTTAGTTATCCGTATTCGTGGGCTGCAGTCCCAGCCACCATCATTTGGAAGAAGGGTCCGTGACGGGTTGAGACAGCTCACCTCGTTGGGGGGTGGGGATCCCTCTTCCAAATGACTGCGCTCATAAAATGGAGCTTTGGATGTGAACGCACGTGGGGTGGCATCCAATGTGCATGCAAAGGCAGAGGCTGGCTGATGCATCTACAAACGAGGAAACCCCAAAGATGGCGGCCGCCCCTGGGAGGCCGGGACAAGGTCCTCAGAGCCTCGGAAGGGCCACCCCGCCCACAGCTGGATCCCAGACTTCTGCCCTGAGGACCCTGGGAGAAGAAGTGTCTGTTGTTTCGGCCACTCGGGCTGGGGCACCCAGTTAGGACAGCCCCAGGAAGCTCACGCCGCGTGGGTTTTACTGGTGGGCGCTGCTTGATCAGTCTCACTCAGCACCGACTCTGCGCCGGACACTCAGAGGTGCTCACTCAGGCCCCGGGCTGCCCATGCCTGGGAGATCCACGTCCTCCGCCCGAATCTGAGCTTGGAACCTGACGGCCATGCTGAGGGACCCGCCAGAAGAGGGCCCTGCCAGGCACTTCAGCACGCACCCCTCTGCCAAAGCACTTAGACCCGGGGCGCAGATGCCACCTGCCCCGTGCTGCTTAGACCCTGGACTCTTGACCTCCCTGGCTGCCTGCATGGCCTCGATGGTCGCACAGGGGTCATGAGGTCCCCGCCACACGGGAGGACTGAGCGTGAAGGCGCGGGCACGGCTGCTCCGAGTTTTCCACGCCACTCATCTGCCCGATCCGCTTCCATCAGCGCGGGCTGCCTCCCGCGGGCTCGCCGGTATCAATCCTAAATTATTCACTTCCCGGGAGCAGGCCATTTTCCAGACCAGACCTCTCACAAAGCCGGGGAAAGGGGGTTAATAAATCCGCAATGACGACCCCGGCCTGGGGAGGGGGCAGGCGTGGGCTTCGTTGGGGCTGCCGCCGCCAAGGCTCTCCCGGGAGTTGCCAGCGTGTGCTTCCCTGGGACGAGCTTTTCCATCTTAGACACACGAGGGCAGATCCACGGGGGCAGAGAGCGGAGCCGAGGCTTGAGGGCTGCAGGAGGAGGAGGCAGAGCCACTCTTTACAGGCACAGAGTTTTCGTGGCGGGTGATGAGAGCGTCCTGGGCACAGAGAGGAGTGATGTTTCTGCAGCGACCCAGGTGTAGTGAATGGACTGAAGGGCAGGCTCTCGGGTGGTTATAATGACGGAGATTACCTCTGTGCATTTACCGCCATGCGCCCATGTGTGGGTTTGGGGTCTCAGGGGGTCTGGGGGTACAGGAAGGAGTGGCAGCCCCCTGAGAGGTGGTGTGGGGGGGCCGAGCCGCCCTGGCGACGTCCCACCAAGTGCCCCGGTGCAGCCCTTGGACAGGGGGACACAAGCGGTGATTTCAAGCCGAACTGTCTCCAATGCTTTTGTTAAACATCTTCAGGGAAGCCTGGGAGACCCGCTGGGCCGAGTGTGGTCCCAATCCGCGTGGGGACAGTGCGCCAGACCCTGCATCCAGGAGCCGGGCCGCCACCAGCGTGGGCCTGCCCAGGACCGCTCAGGTGCCACAAAAATCCCTCCTCCGGCCTCTGATATTTCGAGAAAAAGGATCTCAAGACTCCCGTGGCCGGGCCTGCTGGGGCTGGAGCCCTCTCTGCTGACCGGCCTCTCCGCGCCGGGCAGGCAGGGGACATTTAATTGTGGAGCTGGTGCTGGCAAGAAGCCCTGCCTGGTCCAGCGGGCAGCCAGCATGATAATGAGACAGTTTCTATGGAAATGAGCTTATAACTATTCATTTTCTCCCCATTCCCGACCCATCCACAAAGAGGTTTTCCAAAATGACCCCCATTTTCCTACCCCCAGCATCTCCTCACGCCATTGCCCGACCTGCTAATCAGCTCGAGGAGAAAGGAGAGAGGAAATGCTTTCCTTTGACAAGATGTGGGAAAGCACCTCGGCTGTACTCGGTGGGGCTGTGACCAGCAAACAAAGAACCCTCCCCGGCTCCGGGGCCAAGTTTCCAATAAACTTTTCCCTGAGCACTTTCGAGCGGCTGTGTGTGTGTTTGCTGGTAAGAGCTGAGGCGCTCCTTCGCCGTCTTTTGAGAAACTCTGAAAACTGCCTGCTCTGCCGGAACTTTCCGTGCCGGCCCCTTCCTGCTCGCCTCCCTCACCTGTCAGCTGTCCTCGGCCAAGCCCCTTCTTTCTTGGGAGAGGAGAGGACCCAGGCAGGGAGTGGGGGCAGCAAAAGTCCCCTCCAGCCGCTGCCTGCAGGCTTGGTGGGGGGGGGTTACCACCGTCCTCCCTTTTCTCCCCTTTTTAGAGTCTCCAAATAGACACACGCAGCATAGTCAATGGAGTAGAGAAAAATAAAGAAATGAATATCGCCGGCTGGAGCCTGCCCGAAAAACAGCTCAGGGCTCCCACCCAGGCTCAGCCTCTTGCTGGCTGTGTGGCCTTGGAAGGTGCTTGGCCTCTCTGAGCCCAGCACCTTCCGTCTGGAAGTGCAAGTGGAAACAGTGCCCTGTCCACAAAGCTGGAGAAGTCCCGAGGCGCCCACCGCACAGCACCTGAGGCAAAGCTGTCTGGAGCCAAGGGTCCCCATCGTCGGCAGGGTCTCCGTGTCAGCCCCCGCAGGGCTCCAGGACAGGGGCCAGGACGGCCCTTCTCACCTGTCTTGTGTGTGCTTCCCTGGGATGAGCTTTCCAAATCTGTTTCTGTATTTTCTGTGATGAGCAGTCATTATTTTCACCCTTTGTAATTTTGTGATTTTTGTAACATATCTGTTCCATGTCAGAGGAGTCCAGAGGACCCCCCTGCACCTCGGGGCGGGAAAGAGGAGCCTGTTTTGTTCTCTGCAGCCCAGGCTGCTCCCTGTCCTGTTCCCTTGTGTTGCCCTTAGGCTGGACAAGGGGGAGGGCACTCCGTGAGGGTCCTCATCCTCCCCATCCTCCACAGTGTCACTGTGGCACCCACGAGTGCCTGCTGAGCTCATTATGAGGATGATGTGGCAGCTCAGCCGACGCCCCCGCTGCCAGCCGGGGCTGAGGCTCGCTGTGCGCCAGGGATGGGGAGCAGCAGGCGTGGGGTCTGCGCAGGCCGTAGTGGCCACGCAAAGCTCCAGTACCAGCCAGGGGCTCATCCTCCCTCCAGCACATCCTGCCTGCCCGGCCCATGCAGGCAGCACTGGGGCAGGAGCCTCGCCTCACCGGGGGTCCCTGGGGGCTGGTCCCTGCAGGGACCACCCAGCTCTGTGCACCAAGAGCAAGGCCTTCGGCTTCAGGAGCTTGGAAATGCCCAGCTGCCCATGTGACCACGGCCGGCGCCTCCTGTGAACGTGGGCCTGACACTGGGTGTGTGACTTGCAGCCCGACACAGCTGGGTTGGGAAATAAAAATACAGAATGCCGAGTTAGTTTTGCATTTCAGATACACGGTGGAGGATTTTTTTTGTATAAGAATGCCCCGTGAAATATTTGGGACATACTTATGGTACAGAAGTGTTCGTGGTTGATCTGAAATGGAAGGTTAACCGGGTGTCCAGCATTTTCTCTGGCCCTCTCAGCCCGGACACTTGATGGGGTAGGTGCCGCTCGCGGCCCCTGTGGGCAGCACCCGGAGCCCCTGCTAGCCCCTTGGCAAGCGTTAGACCTTGACGAAACCTGTCCCAGGACAGGGTCCGGATCAGGCCACCTGGACTCCCACCCAACTTCTTCTCCCACACGCCGGCCGTCACCCACCCACGCCGGCTGACTGCACCCTCCCAAGTTCCCATCTTGAAGTCTCAATCCCCAGGATATCAGAATGGGACTGGATTTGGAGAGGAGGTCTTTAAAGAGGTCACTAAGGTAAAGTGAGGTCACCAGGTTGGGCCCTGATCCAATCTGACTGGTGTCCTTGTATGAAGGGAGATGAGGACACACACACACACAGGGACAGCCCTGTGAGGACCCGAGGGGAGACTCCATCTGCGAGCCAAGGAGAGAGGCCTGGGGAAGAGCCAGCTGCCTGCAGGCACCGTGACCTCGGGCCGCCAGCCTCCAAAACCGTGGAGGGAAAGTCCTGCTGTGTAAGCCCCGCGGTCTGTGAGACTGCGGGGCACGCTGCAATGGCGGTCCTACCCGGGGAATGCAGCTGCGCTTTCGCACGTGGCCTGGTGCCGCATCCACAACACACAGCTCAGGTGCCAGGATGGGCGACCGGCTTTGGTTCTCATGCCCATCCCCCCGCCCCGTGTGCCTCCAGCCTCCCTGTCTGCCTCAGGGTCCTCCAGCCCAATGTCTCAGGGCTGTCCCTGGCGGGGGATGCCAATCAGGGGCTCACACTCTACGCTTCCTAAAGAAAAATCTCGGCCGGGCACGGCAGTACACACCTGTAATCCCAGCACTTCGGGAGGCTGAGATGGGCAGATCACCTGAGTCCAGGAGTTCAAGACCAGCCTGGCCAACATGGGAAAAGCCCATCCCTACTAAAAGATACAAAAATTAGCCAGGTGAGGTGGTGTGCACCTGTAATTCTAGCTCCTCAGGAGGCTGAGGCAGGGAGAATTGTTTGAACCTGGGAGGTGGAGGTTGCAGTGAGCCGACTGGGGCACTGTACTGCAGCCTGACCCACAGAGCTAGACTCCGTCTCAAAAAAAAAAGGGAAAAATCTCAAACAAACCCGTCAGCTCAGTCTCCCCTTTCCCGCCACAGCAGCTGGTCAAGCTCGTGGCCATGAGATTGCAAGGTCATCGTGCCTTCTCAGCAGGTCAACAAAAATTGAATTTTAAGATTCAAATGACTCAGCAAAAATACTGAAATATCAGTAACTTAGGTATAGGCGAGAAAGATGTGTCTTAAAAATGTTTTAATTAGATTTTTATTTTGTTTTAAAATTATTTTGGATTTAATTACATTTTAATTTACAATTTAATTTTAATTTAAAATTTAAATGCCTCAAATATAAATGCTCACAGTACATTTTCAGCAGAAGACAAGTTTTAAAATTCAGCTGAGCCTGGCTCCCTCTTTGGGAAAGTAACCCCCTTGAGGGCAGGCCCTCTTCCCCTCTGCGGTGGCTGCCCCTCTAGGATGTCTGCAGGAGAGGCTCGGTCAAATGAGAGGATCCCCGTCCTCAAGGCGGAGATGGTGGCCAGTAGACGTGCTTGCCAATACAGAACACGCACAACCTTGAGCGGAGTATTCCACACCAGAAACCACTTGTGTGTGTGTGTGTGTGTGTGAGCGTGTGTCTACCTACATGATGTGTGCAAGACTGAAAAAATGTACCAGATACTATCTCGAGATGAAGAGAGGCAAGGTTTTCCACTTCCAAATCTGTTTCTGTATTTTCTGCGATGAGCAGTCATTGTTTTTACCCTTGGTAATTTTGTGGTTTTCGTAACAGATCTGTCCTATGTCAAAGGGAGGTTTACGTGTGAGGAAGATGGTGTTCTGGATGCTGGGGCTCAGGTGTCCACCCAGGGGTGCTGGGGGAGGCCAGGTGGCCTTGGTGACCCTGGGTGCATCCCCAGCCTCAGCCAGCCACCACGCTCTGCCCATCTGGGTGCTGTCTCTGGGGCCATCTCTGCCGGTGGCCAAACACAGGCTCCCGCGGGTATCTGCTGAGACATCTCCCTGTCCAGCAGGTGCGGATCTGGGAACTGTCGAGGGAGGTGTGTTCAGGCCCCACCATCCCATCTATGAACAGTTCCTACAGGTCCACCTTCCCCCGAAATTTACCACCCAGGACTTCTCTGTGACCTACAGTCTCCTTTCTCTCTCATCTATCATCTCTTTTCTGCCCGTAAGGACCTTATCCTGCCAAACAGCTGGATCTGGCCCACGTCTGTTTTCAAGGGGCAATCAACCCTCGCCCCCCAACAGAGGTGTTTTCTTTTTCAAATGGGGCCGTGAAAGGCTGGGAGCCTGGGGCAGGGCCCCAGATCAAATGCTGTAAATTCAATCAATGAATAGCATAAATTCAGTAAACGCAACAAAATGCAGGCTGTCTTTGGGACGGGCTTGTGTGCTGTGTATCTGAAATTCAGATTGAGCTGGTGTCCTGGGTCTCATCTGCCAGATCTGGCCAGGCTCCCTGAGGGCCTGGGTTCTCGAGAGGGCTCAGTGGTCATCACATGGCCCTCCTCTTCTAGGTCCCGCTCTGTGAGCCCAGCAGGCTGGGCCCGGCAGGTGCTGACACCCTCTGCCCTGGGACCACCACCTGGGCCACTGGGCAGCCACGCCAGTTCTGGCTGGCAGTCACCTCTTGGCCCTCACGCTCAGCCCCAGCCCAGCCTGTAACCGACACTCACTGGTGAACAGCTCACACCACACGCAGACTCCATTGTCCTACAGCTCCCTCCGTCCCGAAGCACTGGGAGACCCCGTGTCCCTACCGAGACAGCTGGAGGTCGCCCCAGAGCTGACACCCACACCTGCTTCTCTCAGGGGTCACAGGGTTGGGGCAGAGGCTCAGGTAGAAGCCACTCCCTCTCCTTCCCCAACCAGCTAAATGCAAGCCCACTCGGGCCCTGGGGCTGTGGCTGGAGCTGTGGCCGCTGCCTGAGCTGGGCAGGGCCTGGGTGCTGAGCCCTGCCCTGGGGCTGAAGGACGGAGCCTTCTCCAAACGGGTCCAACTCTGTCTGGTCTGGAGAAAAAATCCCCAAAGCAGATTTGTTTCCCTCCTTCCCAGTTCCTGCCAGTTAAAAATCATCTAGACAGAGAGACCTCCAACTGCACAGCCCCTGCCTTTATCAGAAGGAGGGGTGCCAGCTAAAAAAATCCCTCCAAACTCGGAATCCCTTTTATCCTCCTTTCCGGGGCATAGATTTGGGTTTGGGTCCATTCCTCTTGTTAAGGATAGACATTGACTTAAATCCAGCCGCAAAAATAGAGGCAATAGCTACTTTTTCCTCTGCAGAGACAGAGGATTTGCTGCAGAAATCATCTCTGACCATTTCCCTCCAAGAATCATTTCCCCCAAAGTCACCTAATATCAAACCGATCACCATTAAAATTCAAAGTGGCCACAATCAAACGCATGGAAAGCGTCCCGGCGCCCGGGAGCCCTGCAGACAGCCCCATCTGTTGCTCGGGGCAGCCCGGGACCCTCATTCTATCACGGCTCAAAGTAGGTTATCTAAATAAATGGGAGAGGAAATCAAGGAGATATATGAGCATGGCGGGGAATCTGTCATCTCCTCTGTCTCTCCTTCCCCAGGAATATCGGTGATGAATTTGCAAATGGTCCTGGATTGTGACAGAGCTGTTTTCTCTCTTCATTATTTATCCCTTCTCTGAGCACCTCGATTAGAGACCACAGTGACAAATGCATGAATAAAAGGCAAAGACAATATTTTAGCAATGTGTTGTAAATCTCCTTCTCCGCATTATTAATTTAAAGAAATCCATTACGCCAAGCGGCTCTGCAGAGGAAGACAAGGGTAACGCGGGGCGCCTGCTGCTCTGAAGGGTCAGGGGAAGGAAAAGCAAAATCAGCTGCGCCCCTGAGCTGATTTTGCCGGGCAGGTCTCTCGCCGAATCGCCGAAGCCTTGCCACCACCTAGATTTCATTTAAATAAAAGACGAAACATTTGCTCCCCCAAACACAGACACATTTTGCAAAGTGGAGAACGGCGCCGTTGGAAATGATCTCATTTTTCAGGGGCTGCGAAGGGGAGGCCCGCGGCCGTGCTGGGCGCCTGCAGCCCTCCCTCCCCGATGAGACGAGGCAGTGCTGCGGACTCAGGAGGAAGGAAGAAGGAAAACAGATGGAAGGGGCTGGTCGCGGAGCAAGTGCACCGGGAACAATGGAGGGGCCCCTTTTCTGCTACCTCAGAGAACGCACGGTGCAAATCTGTGTACAGTGATACCACCGACCATGCTGACGGCAGGGCAGGAACGCCGCGAACCTGAACCAAAGCGCTCTCGAAGGCCATGCTAATCGGGCGAAGCCACACGGCAGCCGCGGCCAAGCCCTGCAGCCTGGATTTTCTTTCTCCTGTTTTATTTCCTTTCAAAACCCTCCAAGAAAGGAGCCGTGGGCCCCGGGTCCCACCGCCTGCCTCGGCCGATGATTGAGCCAGCTCAGGGCGCCTCCAGAGACACCTCTCCCAGGGCCCTTCCTGGAGATGTCAGTGCGACCGCAACCTCCCTCCAACCTGGGGTCCCCAAGGAGGACTCCGGAGCCCCTGAGAGTTCAGGGGGATGCCAGGCCGGCCCCCAGAGCTCGGCACCCATGTGGTGCCCACCCCTGGAGTTTGATGTAAGACCTCAGGGCCCACAGGTGGGTTTTGGACTCTGGGAGAAAACAGCCTGTTTCTACCAGGGATGGCCCAGGGGCCGGTTCGCACAAAGCCTCCATTCACCCACGGGAACCAAAGACTTGCTTTGCTGTCTTGCTTTGTTTTTTAAGACAGAATTTGAGTTTCTTTTCATTTGCTTAGACTGATGACCCCCCTCCTTATGAAGCACAGGGATTTTTTCCAGCAGTTTTCATACATGCTACCCACTGCCCTCTGACCCGGGGTTCCTGGTGGCAAGGGGTGACAGCGGCCTGGGGGTCAGTAGGGGTCGGTGCACATCTCAGCCAGGGCTCCATGCCCTCTTCCACCACCACCAGTAGCAAGGTCTCCCGGCCAGCGCAAGTTGCCTGGCCGACAATGTGAAGCCGGAATGGGTGCCCGTGCTGGGCCTTAGGAACGCCGGGAAACCCAGTTTGGGCCATGGGGACCGAGGGGAAGAGGGAAGGGCCATGGGGGCAGCAGGTCTGCGGGATGAGCAGCAAGGCTGGTCCTGGAGCTGGGAGGGCAGGCTACCCACAGTTCTGTGCCGCAGCTCCTTGGCAGCCCCTGCCCATTCTGACAACGCCTCCGCCTAGCCTCCATCTCCGTGAAGTTTCAAGCCGTTCCCACAGAATGTGCAAGACAGCCACAGCTACAGGCAGCTCCGTCCCCTCCTGTAACCGCCCACCCCGTGGGGATGCGAGTGCCTCCTCGCAAGCGTCCGTCCCCTGAAATCCCCCCTACACGCAGGGAGAGGGTGCCAGCCCGTGGTGACAGCACCCGTCCGTCCACTTAGGGACACGGTGGTGGCTCGCCATGGCAGATCCTAACGACTTGTCACCCGCGTGGCCGTGGCAGGTCCCGGTGAGAGTCACAGCGGTGCACACAGAAAGCAGCAGCAGGGCCCAGTCGGACCCGGCAGCTCTAAAATCAGAAACTCACAGACAAAGGGCCCCAGATAGGGACAGTGCACAGGAAGGCAGCGCCGTCCCCGCGCCGATTTCACTGGATTCTCCTGCGTCCGCCTAATTGCTTCAGAAGCTGTGGCTTTCTTTAAAGTGCAGCTCGCAAAGGAAGCCTCCCTGGTAACATGTGAAATCAAAAGTTGGATCTCTACGTAGATAGGCACATATTAATCTGAATTTTGTAAGACAAGTGCTGCATGTTATTAATATAATTACCGGTTATAGAAACTGTGTATTTACTGCGTTTTCTATATGACTTCGCGTTCCGCGCTTCTCAATGGTGCAGGTTTGATATTCAGCTGGTGTTTATTTAGCATATGACTGTTAATCAGTGTAAATTAAATGTGTACTTGAAACCCCCACTTAAAGCCCAGCTAATTATTTTTTGATCCAAACAGGACTGCCTTTTCCGGAAGGGTGAATCGGGGCTCTCTGGGACCAACTCGTAGTGAGGGAAACTGTTGCCAGCACTGAGGACCGGCCTCCAAGACGCCCGGCGACCCTCCTCGCCCCGTTTCTCCTGCAGCCAACGACGGGTTGTTTCCAGGGGAGCCCTGCTCTGGCCCAGTCTGGGGGCTGCACCATGGGGAGATTCTCTCCCCAGGAAACTGCCCGCCCGTCCATCCTGTCCAGCTGTGGCTTCCGCACTGACTCAGACACACGTGCACACACATACAAGCACACGTGTGTGTACCCCCAGCCTGGGGCTCCAGGTGCCTGCTGTGGCTCCCCAGGCCCATGGTCCTCACCCCTTCCAGACCCTGCCTGGCCCAGAGCTCCCCTCTCCAGAGCTGCTGCCTGAGGACATGGAGCGCAGGCGTGAGGAGGGCTGCAAATCCCCAAACACGGAGGCCAGGTGGGGGCGGCACCTCCTCCAATCAGAAGAAAGGAGGAGCAGATCTGAGCCCCACTGGACCCAGAGCCGGCTCTGGCCTGGCTGGCCCCAGCCTGAGGCTGACTTACTCATTCCTCTGGGCTGGCGATTCCTGGGCCCCTCCCTGACTAGGGTCCCTTTAGAAATGAACCCTGTTGGTTTGCTCTCCTGGGAGCTGTCCTCAGAGCCTGTCTTCTGGCTTGGGCTTAGCAGAGGAGGGCACAGTGGGAAAGCAGGCACCAAGGAAGACGGGCCTGAACCTCTGGACGAAGCCCCTCCTGCCTGAGGATGGGCACCTCCTGGGGCTCAGGCCGTGGCCTCGTGCATCTCTAAAGCCAAGGGCCTACGCTATGGCTGAGTCCCTGCGGCTTCCCCAGGGGGCCTGACCCAGCCACCGTCAGGAAGCAGAGGGACAGCAGCACAGCACCATCCTGAAGAGCCACTGGCCCTTGCTCTTTGAGACCCCACGGGGAAGCACAGCTCCCGACGAGGCAGCACTGAGGCCCAGTGCTATCGCTAGAAAATAGGTCGTAACTCCTCTGGGCCTCCAATGCTTTAGTGGGAGATGGGATCTCATTTACAGTATCTGTTCAGAGGATTCAGAAGCCAGAGCATGGCCACTGCCTGGCAGGTTAAGGCACCCAGTATATCTCCATGGGCAGACGGATGGACAGATGGATGGACTGATGGATGGATGGATGGATGACTAGATGGGTGGGTCGGTGGATGGATAGATGGTTGAATAAATGGATGGATGAATGGATAGATAAATGGATGAATAGATGGATGGGTGGATAGACAGATGGATGGATAAATGGATGGATGGATGGGTAGATGGATGAATGGATAAATGGATGAATGGATGGATGGGAGGATGGATGGATAAATGCATGGGTGGGTGGATGGATGGACGGATGGATAAATGCATGGGTGGGTGGATGGATGGACGGATGGATGGATGGATGGATGGATGGGTGGATAGATGGATGGATGGATAAATGGATGGGTGGATGGATGGATGGGTAGATGGATGGATAAATGGATGGATGGATGGATGGGTGGATAGATGGATGGATAAATGGATGGATGGATGGATGGATCAATGGATGGATGGATGGATGGATGGATAAATGGATGGGTGGATGGATGGATGGATGGATGGATGGGTGGATAGATGGATGGATGGATGGTTGGATGGGTGCATAGATGGATGGGTGGATGGGTGGATGGATGGGTGGATATATGGATGGATGAATGGATGGGTGGATGGATGGGTGGATAGATGGATGGATGGATGGATGGGTGGATGGGTGGATGGATGGGTGGATGGGTGGATGGGTGGATGGGTGGATAAATGGATGGGTGGATGGGTGAATGGATGGATAAATGGATGAAAGGAGCGATAAATGGTTGGATGAATAAAACTGCCTCAAAGCTCAGGAGTCTCCTTTGCTAGGTTCCCAATGGGGCCTCACCTGGCATTGTCCCAGTTTCTGAAACAGGAATTCTCAGAAACCCCTGCCTTTTCCCCTTCACTGTCACAGCAGCAGCAACGGTAGGACACCCTCAGAGCAGCAGCAGGGACTCCAGCCACGTCCACACTCAGCCTATTCTGGTCCTCTTTTGATCCTGTACGGATCTCAGTGAGGATGAGGCCATTCTCTGAGCAACATGCCACGGGGCTGGACGGTGACCGCACAGCTTCAGGAAGCGCAAAGCAGAGGACAGAGCAGACTCCCACCCACCCAGAACCCTGCTCTCTCCGAGAGTGGGGGGGTCTCGGCCCAAAGGCATGTTCTCATTTCCAAGGTTTAAAAGCCACAGTTGGCTGGAAGGTGCCCAGGAAACAGGGGACACAGCCCAGAGGTGGTACTGGTGATGACTTCCCACAGTCCACGGTGGAGGCTGATTGCACAGGTGGCAATGTTGATTAGGGTGGCGTCAGCTACCCTAATTGATTAGAGGGGCGTCAGCTGCCTGCAAAGGTGGCTCAGACGGACCCTGGCGGCCCACAACGGGCTCTTTCTCCCAAGTGAAGGATGTAGTGAGCCGTGGCGAAGCTGAGCTCTTGTCTAAGCACACCTGGCTGCTCAGACACTCTGGCAGAAACGGGTGCTGTGGGCAGCCCGCAGAACAGCAGTGGTGCTCCCACCTCACCTCCTGATTAGCTGGGACTACAGGCATGGGTCACCATGCCTGGCTAATTTTGGTTTTGTTTTTTCAGTAGAGATGGAGTTTCACCATGTCGGCCAGGCTGGTCTTGAACTCCTTAACTCAAGTAATCTGCCTGACTTAGCCTCCGAAAATGCTGGGATTACAGGTGTGACCCACATGCCCAGCCATAAACCTCAAATGTTAGGTAGCCAAGTGCCACGTGTCAGACCCACGGCTTTCCTTTTACAGGCAAGGAAACAAGTTTCAGAAGGTTACGTGGCCCTCCCAAAGCCATTCCCCTGGGTAGCCCAAGGCTGGTAAAGCTGGAGCGTGCATTTTGGCGGATTCCAGCAGATTCGGGGAGGGATGTCTGTGCCCTGTCCTTGTGTCCAGAGTGACCAGTGTCCTCTCCTCGGGGCAGGGACCATGGCAGGAGATGAACATGGCCTGGCCACAGTGTCCACTTGTCCTGGACTCTTAGTCCCTCTGTGGCAGCTGCACAGCCTGGAGAATCCTGGGGCTCCTGCCTCCTCCAGGCCAATCCAGGCCCAGTGGGAACTAAGCAGCTTTGAAAGTGACAGAGGGATACGCACGTCTCAGAAAACCCACGTCCCTGGCCTTGAGCTTGGATGAACAGGGCAGGCCCAGGAGCCTCCCTCCCTCTTGAGCGGTGACGGTGGATGGAAGTGGTAATTAGCAAGGGGACTGGCCGGTGCTCTCTTCCTAATGAAATAAAATTCGGCACCATCTTGGCATAAAAGGGTGTTCCCTGACTGTGGGCCAGCAGCTGGCTGAGGCTTTGCAAATGCCAGCCTGGCTCACTGAGTGGTAAACCCAGGAAGGCAGCCTGGGTTCCCGGCCTCCGTCAGCTGGGAGCACCTGCGGCTCCCCGCAGAGGCCCAGAGGGTTGCGGATGCACACGTATGCACCCTTGCGTAGACTGAGTCACAGTGAGCTCCTGGGCTGCCTGCCCCACCCAGGGCTCTGCGCTCTCTGCCTGGCTCTGGCTCCCGCCATCCTGGTTTTGGGAATCTTGGAGTCACTGGTAGCTGTCCTGCCACCCTTGGCCTGCTTGCTTTGTCTTCTCCAGGAGGAAGGAGCTGTGGGTTTGGGGCTTTCCTTCTCACCCGTGTTCTCTGTCCCCCATGGCTGCTCCTGCCACGTCTCACCCAGGCTCTTCTCCCAGGCCTCATGCCCCCAATCCCGAGGCTCACTATGGGTCTTGCCCCCCTGCCCCCACGGTTTCTACCTCTCCCAGCTTCCCAGCCCTTGCAGTGAGGAATCTGCAGAGGCAGCGGACCTGGGGGAGTGGTAGCAGAGCAGGGCACAGAAGCTGTGGTGGCCGAAGCCAGAGGGGTCCAGGGATGGGGGGCTCCCGTGACCCCCCTGATGCCAGCAGAGCTGGGCCCCAGCCCTTCCCCATGGCCCCTCCTCCAACATTTCCTCCATAACCGGGAGCGTCCTTTTGTGGAACCATGAACCCCTCAACATGTTTTAAAAACAGATTAACAAACACCCCGGCTTTCTAGAAGGACTTTCAACGTGTGCTAAGCAAGGGGGGATGGATTTGGGGATTTGGTGAGATGCTATGGTCCCCTCACGGTCCCAAGCAGTGCCCAGATTCACCACCCTCCGGCTTGGGCAGCTGCTCTGATGCAAACTGGACTCCCAGAAGGACACTTCACAGCCTACCTGAGACGGGATCTGAGCCCCGTGAGTGCCGAGGAGACCCCAGCAAGGAGCTGACGTCTCCTGGGTTGTAAAATCCAGACGCTGCTCCCCAGGGCTGGGCCACCACTATGGGCATCTGCCCCTCGGGAGTGGGGAAGGAAAAGCAGGGGTTCCACCTGCTGGGGGGTGGCGGGGTGCTCCCAATCCCTGATGCGCAGCCCAACCCAGCCCTGCGCTGCCGCCCCTTCCTTGCCTCGGGGTCCTCCTGCAGCTCCTGGCTCTTGGGTTTGCAGGTCCACCTGGTGAGGGCCACCCCTAGAGGAGACCCCTGGGCGGCACCTGTGGCTGCTCCATCCTGGTGCCCTCCCTGCTCCCACCAGAGCTTGAGATTGCACCCAGCTTCCTCACTCCCTTGGGGGCTCCTTCTCACCCCTCAGCCCGGCCCCTCCCATGAAGCCATCCTGATGCCCGCCCGCACCCTACCCCACCACCTGCAGCTGACAGAGGGCCCTCCAGAGAAGACGCCAAAGGCTGAACTTGAATCTGGACAAATGTCAGTATTGCCAGTGTTGCCCTCAAAAGGTGAGCAGCAAGATCGGGTTTGCAGCAAGACAGGGTTTGCCACAGGACGGGGTTCGCAGGACGGGGTTCACAGGAAGGGGTTCACAAGACGGGGTTCACAGAATGGGGCTTGAGGTTAACGCAGAATCAGAGACTGTCAGTGCAGCAAGGGGCTTTCCATACAACCTGGCCCAGTGCATCTGAACCCCCCTGCTCTGGCTGGGGCGAGGGGGCCTGCATCAGCCCCTCAGCCTGCCCCGTGGCCTGGAGGAAACTCAAGTTTGCCTCTAGCTGCTCCTCTCCTTGCCCGAGCCCCAGGCTTACAGATGAGAACCAACCCCGGGGAGATGGCCTGAGTGAGGCCCCCCAGGACAGGGATAACCTGCTGGACAGGAGCCCAGGTTTCGGGTGCCCGGAACCCGGCTCGGGACCAGTGTTGTGTGTGATGCGGAACCGAAATGTACCTGGGCCTCCCCAAAGAGCCCAAGGTCAAGATTTGGGGTCTCCTTCTTCACAATGACCCTGCAGGGCAATGGTGACAGTTTCTAGGCACTGGGGACCCCGTTCCTCAGAGCAAAGACAGCAGAAATAGCCACAGGGTGACGGAGCCTACAGCCGGACGTCTCGGCACAGGCAGGTGGCACTGATACGCTGCCCAGGGCGCCAGTCAGAGGCCCGGGTCTCCCTGCGGATGTCAGAGCTCTGCCTGAGGATGATTTGCTGGGGGAAGGGACAGGGACAGAAGCAGGCCCGGGTGCCTCCCGTCACACAGCCTGCGCTGCAAGGCTTTCTTTTCCTTCCAGGTCCAAAATTATCCGGCCCTGATGATGCTGCCTCACACCCCAGCCTAGAGGTGAACACACACATGTGCACACACACCCCCCACACCTTTGACAGCAGACGGTAAGGCGGCACGAGGGTTTTAATGCATATCAAACCCTCTGCGGTTTGAGTGGAGGGCCCCCCTCGGAGGACGTCGGCCAATGTCCATTGGTCAGTGGACTCAGTTTCCACCCTTGGAGGGAAAGGAGTTGGGGTGAGTGGTGCAGAGGAACATTCAAAACGTGCGGGGCTGGAGAGTCCATGGTGCAGCAGAGCCCCGGTGCCCACGTATGCCGGGTGGGTGTGCGCGTCTGTTTTCCTGCTCGGTCAAACCCTCTGTTACACAGAAAACATCCTGAACGGGGCTCAGGAGGCCCGATCCCCACGGTGAGGCACGTGAGTCTCAGGTGCTGCTCACACCTTGCGGATTTCTGTGACCTGGGGGGCACCGGGGGCCTCTCCAGGACGGCAGCCTGACCCCGGGCTGACTGGGCTACCCACCTGCTGGGCCGAGAGGGAGCCAGGGCTCACTCAGACAAATTAGATAATTAAATGGACCCAGCTAGATAAATTGCACTTTCTTAATGAGGTTATCGGGAGCCTCGGTGGGCAGGAATGACCTCACTGTCTGCATAGCCGTCAGCCCAGCCAGAGTGCTTTCTGCAGGGTGGAGGTGAGAGGCAGAGCGGGCGGGTGAAGCCCCTCCTGACTTGGTACAGACCTCATAGGACACAGGTCTGCGGGAGGTTCACGGCTCTGCTATGGAATTTCATTGCTACACCACACAGAAAGGGACCAACGCCTGGAGGTGCCTGGGTCAGGGGACTCTCGGGAGAAGCCTTCTGGGGTGGCTGGGAGCTTCCCCCGGGGACTGTCCAGCCCAGGCTGCTGTCTAAGGCCCGTTCCTCCTTCCAGGGCTGTGGAGGTAAGGCTAGGGGACACCCAGAAGCACAGTGTGGCCACCTGGCCTGGAGCATTGAGGTCACTGGCCAGTGGGCTGGGGCCAGTCACCAGCTCCAGGCCCCTGTGATTCATGGGCTGACAGGTGCTTTGAGGAGGTGACATGGTGCCATACACACCCTCTCCATCCACAAGTGGACATTCCTAGAGAGCCACCAGGAGCTCAAGCCCAGAGGGGGCTGCGGTGGCTTCTTGCTGACACCAGGCATATGGCTCCTGAGAAGCTGCCGGGCGGCATGGAGGGTCACCTGCCAGGTCAGCCCGTGTGGGGCCCACTGGGGTTGGTTCCACGGACATCCAAGCACAGAGACATCTAAGGTATTCCTTCCAAGATGATGGGAAGAGGGCTAAGGCCGCTGCGGGCACTTCTCGTGCAGGGCAGGGGTTTCTGAGGCCCTGGGAACTTGCTCGGAGGTGGACGGAAGGAGTGAGGACCCCTGGGTTTACCTCACTACCAGCCCCGCCCTCACCTGGTGGTCAAGAGCAGAAGGGACCCCTGACCCAAGGTGACTGAGATACATGTACATCTCTGCCTTCTGGTCTCAGGGCGTTCTTGAGGCTCCCAAATTTAGGGGCTAGAAAGGGCCCTTTGCTGGGATGACCACGTGCAGGGCCCGAGCTGCGTGGCCAGGTGCAAAGCCCGTGTGTGGCCTGAACACCCGTATGGAGTCCCGGTGCGGCCATGGTTTCCTCACCTGAACATGGCACACAGAGCAGTGTCTCGCAGGGTGCTGGGGGGCCTTGCAGGTACAGAGAGTGGGGGCCTCACACAGCTCACAGACGCCCCCTTCCCCACCCACCTCTAGTTCATCCTCCTCAGAGTGCAGCTGGGAAGGCAGAGGCTGGGTCAGCCCTGGACACCCGGAAACGCGCTGCCTGGGCCTGGCCACGTGGGAATGACCTGGCCTTCTTGAGGGAACTGTAGGACCCGTGAGGCAGGGACTGTCAGCCCCTCTCTGCAGCCAGGGCAGCTGGGATGGGGAGGAGCCTTTCCCAAAGTCACCTGGGCTGTCTGCATCCATCCCGAGGGATGGCCAATGTCTGTCTCCCTCCTAGGGGCCCAGGTTGCCCACGCACCAGGGCTAGGCCCCCATTGGGGGCAGTAACAGTGCCCACAGCCCCAGAGCCTTCCTGGGGCAGTGGTAGCCGGGGCTCTGTGGCTGGTCACCAGGTCTCTATCCCATAGTGCTGGGCCCAGGTGGTAGGTGGGTCCCTCCGTCCCGGGCTGGAGTCTGGAGAGGCCCCCATGGGAGGGCGCCAGAGAGGAAATCTTAAGAAACAAGGTGGGCAGCGAGAGGCCAGGTGAGCAGGCAGCTGTCTCCACAGGCGGCAAAGAGGACCCATCGGCATCCTCCCTCCACCTCAAATGTGCTTGTGGAGCCTTCACTGTGACAGACACACGGACAAGATGCCCCAGGGACCCCAAGCTTACCAGCCCCTCCTCCTCCCTCTCCAGGCAGGCCTCAGCTCCCCAGGGCTGCGGACCAGATGTGTGGGACATATGGCTGCCCTCTGGACCTTACTATTTAGGAAAAAAAAAGAATAGGCCAAGCACGGTGGCTCATGCCTGTAATCCCAGCACTTTGGGAGGCTGAGGTGGGTCACCTGAGGTCAGGAGTTCAAGAGCAGCCTGGCCAAAGTGGTGAAACCCCGTCTCTACTAAAAATGTGAAAATTAGCCAGTAGTGGTAGTGCACACCCCTCGGAAGTAAATGCCACGTCTTAACGTCCTGATACCTCATCTGAAAAATCCCAGCTACTTGGGAGGCTGAGGCAGGAGAATCGCTTGAAACCGGGAGGCAGAGGCTGCAGTGAGTGGAGATCTCACCGCTGCATTCCAGCCTGGGTGACAGAGCGAGACTCCATCTGAAAAAGAAAGGAAGAATAAAAAAGCGTTTCAAGTGCTGTCATTCGCTTTGCTAAGAAGAAAGAGAAAGAAGTAGGGAGGAACTGAACCCAGCTTGAGAAGGGAGGCCGCCTGCAGGGACGGGTGAGGGGCGGGGGCTTGGAGCCCTACTGCCCGACGGTCCTGTGGCCCCGAGTCCTGACACCCAGCGAAGCCCTCAGCCAGACACACGTCCACACTGCCCGGCACCATCCTGCACACCCAGGGGTCCCTGCGTCTCAGCCGCCGAGGGGCTGCCAACCAGCAATGCCCCCAGCCAGCGTGGCCATGGCCACCCGGTCTCCCTTCTTATTTTCATTTAAAATGAAAGGCGTGAACAGGCAGAGCTTGGGCTTCCACGGGCCCCTGTGGTGCAAATTCTCCAGCCCCCATGTGATCTCATCAGCAATGCAGCCCGAATCCTGCATCCCAGCAAACGTGACAAATTCCCTCATGGAAAAGCTGCTGTAGAGAGACCAGCCTCCCACCTGGGGTGCCACTGAGGGGGCCCTGGCTGCGGGGGGCCAGAGATGCAGTGGCAGCTTAGGGTCCAGCCAGCCATGTGGGTCCTTTGCCCAGGTTACCCTCTGCAGCCGGTAACACCAAGGTCCTGGCCAAAGCTGCCGATCGATTTCCACCCCTGGACCCCTTTCCCTCTTCCAGATGCTGCCCCTCACAGCTTGGCAGACAGGGAACTCTGTAAACGCCTGGGCTTCTGGTTAATAAGGTCCACCTCCAGGTCATTACCCGTTCTCGGGAGAATCCCAGATGCGCCACTGCCTGTGAGCACCCCGGGGCCGCACGTGGGGAACACACATGGCAGAGGCAGTCTGCTTTCCCTGAAGCCTCAGATGCTCTTCAACGCCTGGGCAGCGCATGTCTGTGGATGCCGCCACAGGTGGGGAGGATCCCCACGCTTCTGTGAGTCCCATCCGACGGCGCCCGCCCTGAGACCCAGGAGCAATGCCAAAGGTCAACGAAGGCTTTGATGGAGCAGCTGAGGGCCACGCTGTCGGGCCACGTGCAGGAGGGCCCCGCTCGGGTCTCTGGCAGGAGCCGGGGAGGGCCAGTCCCCACCCTCTCCCCCGGACGGGGCTCCCCGTGTTCAGCCAGGCTGCCGGTTGTTACCAAAGCCAGATGTTTTCACTCGATTTTGCAAATCTGCTCCAGGTCTAAGACATCGCTGTTTGTTCTAGAAATCAAAAGGTCTTGGCTGGCTGTAAAAGACGCTTGACTGACAGCTGCCCCCAGCCCTGCCCCAGCCTCTTCTTGGAGGACCAGACCCCGGAAATGCCCCTGGACGGGGGGAGCTCTGTTTCTCACAAGCTTGGTTTTCAAACACGCTCCCAGCTCCTGCAGGGTAGACGGGCGTGCTTGGCACGGGCTGCAGAGTGTGACCCCGTGGCTGACAAGTGCACATTTTTGGAAACCCCATGTGCCATGAGTGTCTTGCCCCAGTCGGGCCCGAGGGCCACTGTCTCCTGAGGACCAGGAAAGGTAAAGTCCCCTTCTGTGGGTGGCATAGGCTTCTGTGCAGGACGGGTCAGGCAGTGTTTTCTCTGGTGGTCCATCCGACCAACCCAAGGCCGCCCCGACCCTGACTCAGACAGTGAGAACGGATCCGTGCTTCCAGAAAGTTCTGAATCTGTCCCACCTCCTCTGTCTTTCTGATTCTGTTTCCCTCACTGCTTCAAATATCAAGACTGGCCATGCACAACAGAAGAAGGCCACTTACTTCCACAAAATTTATCATCTCCTTAACAGGCTGCTGTGGCCACGTATGATTAACACCCCCACGCCGGGGTCCGCCCTGGGCTTTCTGACGCCCATCCTCGCAGCTGGGGCAGCCCGGGAGGGTCTGGGCAGAGGCCAGGCCAGGCTTTGATATCTCACTGATAACGTATTGTACAATTAGATCAATTTGACAATTTCCATTATGGCTGATAAAATATTTATTGAGCCTTGGAGATGATGTCTGATCTCTGCGCCATTTGTTCTGCTAATGGGGGGAGACCAAGGAGGCTGCAGGCAGCGCTGGAGCTGGCCCCTCCGTCCCTCCTCCCCATTAGGTTTGCAAATTGCAGGCACCAGTCATAAATTACCGCCCAGCCCAGCGAGATTGATGCCGAGCTGACAGGGCAGGTAGGTGACTTGTGATGACATTGTTTCATAGGAGCATTAATCACGGTAGAAAGAGAAAATACCCTCAAATTGGCCCATAAGTCTAAATATCAGGGACGAGAAGCGGCAGACGGAGGATGCTTTTACCGAGAGCTGGAAATTGGGGAATGAAAAACATTTTCTATTATTTAACAAATCATCTGAATAATTTCCAGTGTTTTCCCCCAGAGCTCTGGGAGCCAAGAGAGCAAAGACCCACCTTGCCTGTCCCCTCTTGCCCTGGGTAATGTTGGATAAAACCTGGGGGACCTGGCCTCCGGGGCTGCCGCTGGCTCTGAGTTTCCATGCAGAGGGAAAGGGATGTGCATTGGGAGTGCCCCCCTCTCTGGCCGCCTGCTTGCCCAGGGGCACCCTCACCAGCTCCGCTTTTCCTCCGGAGGATCTACGTGGATGACGGTTTTGCTGAGGAAGGCCCGTCCATCGGACCATGGAACGCAGGATACAGCAACAGAAGGGGGACCTACATGGGCCGGGAGGCCAGGCGGCCCGTGCACCCCCAACACGCCTTCGCGGAGCTGCTGGGTGGCTACGCTGTCTCAGTTTTTTTCAGCTCTGAGCTGGCTCTGCGGGTAAAATATCGCTGCAAAAGATAAATGGCTCTTAATGAATTGCCCTGAGTTAGAGAGCCAACGTGGTTTTAATGGCAAATGAAAAATAAACACATCAATGAAGAGTGGAAACCATGCTCCAGCCGGTGTTCTGCAGAGGCAGGCAAGGGGTGGGGGGCAGAGAGCTCGGGCTCCTCACCTGCCCCTTCTCGGAGGCAAACACCTCCGTGGCCCCGTCAAGGCCTCGGTGCTCATCCTGAGTTAGGGCCTCTACGTGAGACCCCAGTAGCCACATCTCGGCTCAGGAGGCTACAGTGCAGAGTAATTAAATCAAATTGATGCTGTCCCTGTGTTGAGGCCACCCTTGATTTAAGGCCAGAAAGGGAAGCAATTACGTTTAATAAAAACCAGGTTGCTAAACAAAGATTCAAGGCAGTGGCCATCCGGGGGCCGCATCCGCCGGGGAGCGGGGACCACGCAGGGTGCTGCCGATGGCGGGCTAACAGTGAAAGAAACAACCGCCTCTCAAAGCCGCGTTTCTAACATGCTGCTTTAAAATGCCAGTCTCGCGCGTGACTGTGTCAAAATGCAGGGCCTGCAGTCCCTTCTCGGAGGGAGATGCTTCGCCAGGGCCGGCCACGGGAACTCCACGCTGCCACGTTTATCTGGCAGGCATAATTAAGAGGGGTCTGTCAGGGCTCAAGGTCATGGTGCCTGGCCCCCAACCAGAGGCCTTTGAAGGGACAGCTCTGAGCCAGGGAGGAGGGAAAGACGTGGCTGGGCGTCTTGGGACCATCTTCCACCTACTGCCCCCCCACACCAACCACTCTCAGCCGGAAGCTCCTCCCCTTTGACAGGAGCAGCCCCCTTTCCTGCTAACAAGACGAGGGTCACATGCACGGGCTTCCGAGGCGGCGCTCTCCTGGCCGACAGGCCGCAGCTCTGACCAAGTCCTCTGCACAGAGATGAGAAAAACAATCACAGCCCAGGCCCGGAGAACAGGGACCGGCATCCCACAGATGTGATGACAGTGCTGGGCATTATTCACTATGGCATCCGTGGCCACAGAGGGAGGGCCGTGCCTGAGCACCCCCGGACACCGCCCTGCTGGGCTGAGGTCCTGGGACCCTGCCCCTGCCAGCAGCTCTGTCCCACCTGCTTTCCCGAAGGTGCCCAGCACCCACAAAAGCTAGTCACCTGCTATCAACCTGCAGCCCGCCTGGGGCCAAGGGGCACATGAGTCGTTATTAGGCCTCAGTCTCTGCACCCCAAAGTTCCCAAGGGCGGCGCCGGCCCTGCTTCTCCCGTGGGTCCCATCCACACGCCTCGGCTCCTGGAGGGAGGAAGGCAGGTGAGGTTCCAGCGAGGTGGTGGAAGGATCCCCATGTGCCGTGTTCTGACACTCTCAGCTCCACACAGGGGAGGCCCGGTGGCACCAAGTGGGGCAAAAGCGTGGGTCCCCCTCACCACGATGTGGCTACCGTCACCTCTGAAACAAGAGCCCGAGAACTGCAAACGTGTCTGCGTTTACATTTGTCAACAAGGGTAAGTCACGGAAACAAACTGGATCCCTGCAGACGAGGCCCTGGTCCCCCACTGAAGCCTCTCCCGAGAACACAAGTCCCATTATCTTATCCCAAAGGTCAAAGTTGAACGCCTACAGCACACAGGAAAACTGGCCGAGGGGGAGGTGAGAGGCCCCGCCTCCCTCTTACTGAAGTATCCAGAAAACAGCAACACACTTGATTCGTGGCAAGATGGCAGCGGCACCAATCCCGGGGAAAGCCGGCTCTGTGCCTGCAGTCGGGGGTGCCTGACACCCCTCAGAGGCCCCCTCCTCACACAATGACCAATGTGACCCTGAACATGGCTGGAATACCTGAGTGTTGGCACCCACTGGCCTGAGCAGGAAAGCCTTCTGGAACTTTCGGGAAATTTCCACCCCCCCGGAACTTTCTGGAACCCCAATCCCAAGGTGCTGGCACCATATTTGGAAAGGAAGGGGTTCTGACAAGATGGCAGGCTCCCTCTGTTGCCTTCCTGCCAAATTTTGCCCACTTCTCCCAAACACCTCCAAGTACCGGATGAGGGCAGGTGTGTTGCCGGCAGCGGAAGGTGAAGGTACCAGCCCCGCATGATGACTTAGCTCACAGGCACAGGGAAGTGAAACCGCAGATACTGGACACAGGCCCCAACGCGGGCTCCGGGGGCACAGCCATGACAGCACAGGGACGCAGGGTGCCGGGGACAGCTCAGACGCCTCCCAGCTGGGGCTCCCTGAGTCTCAGCTTTGGTATTCACCGGGTGGGGGCTGCCTTCTGCCGTCTTAGTGGTGGATGCAAAAAAGCCTGCATCAGCCACTGCTGCGCTGGAAGGAGACCCTTTCCTTTCTACGCAAAGCCACGCCCAGTGGTCGCGCTGGGAGGGATTCGGCCTCTCCCCAGGAAGACAGGACGGGGACAGGGAGAAATGGCGAGGGAAGCAGGAAGTTCTCTGTGTTTTCTTGTCCCAAGAATCATGGGTTGGGTTTGCCGGCTGGAGCCTTTCACGGGGGGGAGCTTAGGCGGGACTCGGACTCCCAGCAGGACGCCCCTGCATGGCCAGCTCCGCACACAGGCCCCTCAGCCCCTCGCCCAGGGACGGACCCTCCAGCCATAGTCCAAGGACCGCCGGCCTGAAACTCATCCTAGGACATTCAGCACAAATGGGTGCTGGGCCCTGGAAACCGGCGTCAGTGAGGGAGGACGGTGGGGCCTGGCCGGGGAAGTCAGGGGCTTCCGGACAAGTGAGGTCCTGGCCACAGAGGCTGCGGCCCCCTCTGGCTTGCGTGGGGCTCCTGTGGAGGAGGATGAGAAAGGCGCTCTGCGAAGAGCAGGCAGGCCCCCCACACCACCCACCCCTGCTGTCGGGAATTTCATCAACCTGACTCCCTCCTTCGTAGGACAGCGTTTGCCCGCAGGGAAGGAAGCCTGCCAGTGCTGCTTCCAGGAGCCTCCGCCCTCCTCCATCCACATGAGGCTGCCTCCTCCAGGTGGTCCTCCTGGATGGCCCTTTGGGACCTTGCAGCATCGTCTGACACTCCGCGCCTCCCCTGCAGCAGACCCCGAGTGTCCACGGAGGGGAGCTGCTGCTGGAATGTTCTGGGCCCCTAGGGAGAAGCAGGCAAATGACGCCGTGTCCCCCAGCAGCCACCACTGTCCCCAGCCTCTCTCTCTCTCACACATGATGAGGCTTTGCAGGAAGGAGGGAGACGCCACATTCCTTGCTCTGAGTGACAGGCTCGAGTCTAAATCTGTACCGTGTGACCTACCTCACATGCCTGCCCCTGGGCCAGTGGCGGCCAGGTCAGCATGGGGAGAAGAGCCCGGCTGCCCAAGCTGCTGCTGCAGGAATGGCCCTGACCTTGGTCCCCTGGAAGCCTGGGCTGAGGAAGGGATCCCGGAGGCGGACAGGGTCACCCTTTCTGGTGGCAGTGGCTCCAGGCTGGGCCTGGACTCCCGCCTCGCACACGGCCTGTCTCTGACTCAGGTTCCGCGCCTATGAAATGGGATGACTCCTTCCCAGGCCCTCCTACCCATTCCATCTGTCTGGTGATGGGACCCTGGGGGTGAGAACCCCAGGGCCCAGCCCTCCCCTGCACCAGCCCCTCCCGAGCCCAGAGCCAGGGGCGGCAGGAGAAATGTCACTGTTTATAACTCCAAGTGCCAGCAGGTATCTTGGCCAGTGGGGGCCATAAACCAGGTCAGTTGCCAGCATCCCGGAGCCCCGGCTGCCCCAGTCACCCAGTGTGGGACAGGAGGAAGCACTGATTAGGGCTGTTGGAAGGAGAGGTTTGTATGGAGTGTGACTGGGAGGGGGAAGCAGGGGTGGGGGGCCAGGACGCCTGATAAGCCCACCCCTCCATCCACACCCAGAAGCCAGAGCGGAGGGCAAGGGAAACGTCCTGACCTTTGTGGCCCCAGAAAGCAAGGGAGGCCCCGCCCCCTTAGAGTCCTTGGCGCTGGCCCAGAACACCTGTAGACCAGGGACTTGGGGGATCACTGTGTTCCCAAACTGGAAGCCGGCTTCTACCCGCTCTGTAATTCAGGAAAACACCATGACGCAGGGGTCCTGGCAGGGTTCCGGCGTGGGTCCCGGCCCCAGCCCAGCCCCTCTAAGGAGGGAACCATTGGTCCATCCATCTCCCAGGGCCTCCACTGCCTCGTCTGTAAAACGGACGATACCAGAGCTGCCCCGGACAGGGGGTCTGGGGACTCGGTGCCCAGAGTGCCCAGCCGAGACCCTGAGTCACGTGGGGCTGGCCAGCAGGTTCCACTTTAGCTACGCAGCAGCCCCAGGCCCCCAACCGGTCCAGGGGGCAGCATCGCCTCTGTCGCGAAGGCCCAAAGCCCGTGGTCCCAAACCGAGGCCATCCGAGACCCCTTTTCCTCCCAGGCAGCTGCTGGGCCAAGGGAGAAGCCATCTGCCCCAGACCCGCCCGGCCCGGCGTTCTGTGGCTCCCGGACAAAGAGATCCAAACAATCTCCTCGCACCTGGGCTCTGCTTTCAACTGCTGGAAAAGCGAAGGGAGACGCCCAGGCTCTCCCCAGCCGGGCGCCCAGGCCACCAAGAGGCCCCCGCCCCACTCTGCAGCCCTGGGCTCTCTGGGCTGCAGCAACAAGGGGCATGGAAGAGGAGCCTGCAGGGAGGGCACAGGGAGACCCGGGCTAGGGAGCCACGGGGAAGGGCCGGCCAGAGTCCAGCTCCGCAGACATGAACAATGTGAATACCTGTCTCTTGGGGTAACCCGACCCTATAATTACGCCTCAGCCCCAGCAGGGCGTGCAGGCCCCACAACGCCAGTGCCCGGAAGCTAGCTGGAGAGACCCTTCAATTGTCACTGCCACGCCAAGGGCGGTGCAGTACGTCAGGCGGGCTCAGGTTACCCAGGCTCACAGCTGGCGTGTCACCTGTGGGCCATGAAGGGGGAGGGCTCTGTGGGGCCGGGGCACAGAACCAGGGCCCGCCTGCAGGCCCCTGCTGGCCTTGGTGGCGGCCGCCAAGAGCTCCTGGCATGTGGAACTCGCTGAGAAACCCCTTCCCAGGATGCCTGGATCTCACTGTTTACCTCAGATAAGAAATGTGGGCTCTTGTGTTTTCTTTTCTTGGGAAAATGTCGGCCCCCTGATCGGTGTCTGCACGGCAGGAAGAGCTGGGTATGGGTATGACTGCCCGCCCTGCCCCCGCCGCAGTCCCTCTGAGGCCCCGCCCTGCTCATGGGGCCACCGTGGCCCATCCACTCCAAGCTAAGGGGCTGCAGCAGGCCTGGGGTCAATGGGCTGACTCAGGTTCACTGGTGGGGACCTGGCCGGATTCTGGGAGCTGCCTTGCTGTTTCCTGGGGTGCTCTGCAGCCCCCAAAATAAAGAGCAAGCTCCCGAGGAAAGTGTCCTTCCTTCCAGAAGCCCCTGACCCGGGGGGCAGCAGCACGAGGACCAGGAGGGCCTCCCAGGCCCGGCCTGCGGGTGGCCGGCCGCTCCCCTACCATGCCAGCAGCGCGGCCGGCTAATCCCGGCTAATACCCGGCCGGATCCCCTTGCCCGGCTCTCGGGAGGTGGGTTCCCGGGTGTCCCACGTGGGCGCGGGTGGTCAGGCCCCTCTGCCAGACAAAAGGCCGCCTGTTTGCCGCCTCTGCCTCATGGAGGCTTAAGAACATTTTTGTCATTTTTGACCAGCTAATGTCTTGAAAAAGAAAAATTGTCTAATCGCTTTAAGTTTAATCTTCGCTTTTTTTGAACACTCTAGGTGCCGATGTTGACTTTCCTGGACCAATTAGGTCAAGGTCCTTCAAGCCGCCACGGTAACTCCCAAGCTTTTCACGGTTCTTTTTCCTATTTCCCCCTTCCAGGGGAGGCGGGCTCCACGGGCCCTCGGGGTTGGTCTAAGCAGGACGGGGCTTCCCAGGAGCGCGCAAGGGCGTGGGTTCTGATGCCAGAGGCTGCGTGGGAGGGGAGGGGAGGAGGGGGTGGTTGGCATGAGCATGGCCCCTTGGCCCCGACCTCGGGGGCATCTTCCTAGTGCCCCCGCCCAGCCCATGCCCAAGCTGTGCCTGCTGCTTGGGTGTCCGTCCCCGGGGCTGAGTCTCCACTGCATCCACATCTTCTCTTTAAGAACCAAGCTGGGCACCGTGTTCCAGGGAAGCTCTGTCCCCGGCTGGATGGCTCTCTGGCCTCCTCCACATGATCCTCGCTCTGTGCAGAAGCTTCTCCTTCCCACGGACGTCAATGCTGGGAGGTGCTGACCTCTGAGGCCCCAGCGTGAGCCCAGGGATGGTCCCGAGCCCGGGTCCCCACTCTCGACACAACACTGGGCGTGCTCCCTGAACTGGAGGTTCTCCCTGCTTTTTCCCCAGTCCTCTGCAGCCTTGAGGGAGGAAAGTCAAACTCGGGACGTCTTCTCTCATGTGTGTGCTTTGGGGCTGCTCTCAGACGGGCCTGTGTTTGTTTTGAACAAGGCGAGGTCCAGCTTCCTGGAGGCTGATCATTTCTCCTGGGGGAAGGGAGGGACTGACTTATGTCAAATAATTGTGCACAAATTCCCCCAACGCGAGGCCCCTTGCCGCCACACCCTTGGCTCCCAGCAGGCAGCGCTGGCCACTTCATGGGGCTTTCTCCCTCGAATGTAGGGGAGACAGGGGAGCAGGCTCCGGCCCGGCGTTGCCAGCCCTAGCTGAGCCATTTCAGAGTCTTGACCTCTGCAAAACTGAGTGAACAACCTCCACGTGGCTTTCTGTAGAAATCAGGCAGGATTGCGTGCACTGGCACGGCCCCTGCTAAGATGGATCTTGATAAGGGGAAGGGAAGGTCGCTGGGCATCGCTTCCATCGGGGGCAGCCACTGGGCAGCGTTCTGGGCAGACCCCGCCCTCCTCTCACCACCGTGCGAGAGGCTAGAGCTTGGGTGTCATCTCCAGGTGGTTCCAGGGACGTGGTTTGCAGAGGCCAAGCCCCATGGCTCTTCCTTCTGCTGAGAAGAGCCCCTCTGAATATAGTCTTACAGGAACCTCCCCCAGGCCCATAGCCCTGAGGTGCCTCCCTTGTCCTGGGAGAGCCTGGCTTGTGGTGGGAAAAGCAGCCTGGGCCTTCCTAGAGGAGCCTCCAGAAGGGACGTGGGCAGAAACCTCCCTGGCCTTCCCACAGCTCCTGCCCTGGAACCTGAGTCTCCAGGGCATCAGGGCATCTGACCAGCCGCTCTCCACCTCCAAAAGCCGGTGACCACCTCCTTCGGGCTTTGTCCTGGAGGCTATGGGGCTGGAGTGGACCACTCACATCCAGCGGTGACCACCACCCAGTCCGAGGCATGGCATGGCGCACCTGCTGCTGGGATGCCGTCTGACCGCTTGGAAACATGGTGCAGTGTTTTCCGAAGACATGTGCCATCCCACGGTGGTTAAATGCAGCACAGAGGCAATTACAGGTCCATCTTCCCTAAGTCTGGCACAGATTCACAGTGTCTGGGTTTGCCCGAGGCTAGGGCTCTGTGTGAGCTGACCGGCTGCATGGCCCTGTCTAGCCACCCTGATGAGGGCTTTTTCTGTGACCCCCAGCCCACCCAGCCTGGGGAATTCCTATTTGGACCTGTTCAAAAACTGCTGAATCAAATAAGGGTCACTTCACTTCGAACATAATTTCCATTTTAAATGAATCATCTACTCTCTCTCTCGGGAGGCAGAGGTGTTGGCGTGTCAGGCAACAGTATGAACAGGGTGGCTCCAGAACATTCTGGACCTCATGGGGGCTCCAGGTCTGTCAGAGAGACCCCTCAGTGGGGAGGAAGGAAGGCAAGGGGGTTGCGGAGGGGGAGAACCACCTGCAGCAGTTGAGGAGCTCCCTCTGTGTTCCAGGGTCTCAGGTGAGGAACTGTCCACGGTGAGATCACGCCCTGTAGCCCATCTGCCTGGCCGGCCATGTGTGCCCCTCTGGAAGGTTCTAGAAAGTCCTGGAAGGCTCAGGCCTCCCAAGGGCCCAAGGCACTGCTCCCTTGTCCCATCCACCCTCCACCCAGCAGGCTCCTCTCCTCTGCCCACCGGACACACAATCAGTTGGGCAGGGACCAGGGACCACGTCCAGGTCCTGACGCTTCATAAACACCATTCAGATAATAAGATGCTGGAATGGCAAAGTCTTCCCTTCATCCTGCTTCCAGTCGCCTACAAGGCCCGGAATGCAGACTGCAAACCCCAAACTCCCAATAAATAAGCCTCAACCTTTAAAAAGTACCCCTAGCCGGGCACGGTGGCTCAAGCCTATAATCCCAGCACTTTGGGAGGCCGAGGCGGGTGGATCATGAGGTCAAGAGATCGAGACCATCCTGGCCAACATGGTGAAACCCCGTCTCTACTAAAAATATAAAACATTAGCTGGGCATGGTGGCGTGTGCCTGTAATCCCAGCTACTCAGGAGGTTGAGGCAGGAGAATTGCCTGAACCCAGGAGGCTGAGGTTGCGGTGAGCCGAGATCTCGCCATTGCACTCCAGCCTGGGTAACAAGAGTGAAACTCCGTCTCAAAAAAAAAAAAAGTGCCCCTAATGCCCCATTGAGCCCTGATCGCTCATTTCCCAGCTATATAATTAGCACATAAAGAACTCTCTCCTTCGAATTAAATAGCAGTAATTGGGTTTTTTTTAAAAAAAACTAATTTAAATCCTAAACCCTTTGAAAAAAAATTGTCATTGTTTACATATGAAACGGACTAGCATTTTAAGTATTATGGGGCTAATTTAACAGGCTTATCTAGGACACAGGCCCGGGAGGGAGGAGGAGGAAGGCCTGGTGGAGGGGCGGATCCGAGGGGCCTGCCATGCGGGACATAGCTGGGGCAACGGCCTCCCCTGTGAGGTTTGCGGGGCCAGAGCTGCACCTGCACCCGGGGGTCTGCACCATCCCCGGTAGCCTCAAATTGGGGTGCCCCAGCTTCTCCCCATGCAGCACAGGCCAGAGGCATGGCCAGCCCTGGCTTTTCCAGTGGCATGTGTGGAAATATGTGCTCACAGCCGCTAAAACTGTCTCATTATTATCATTTTCTGCAATGGAGGCATTGGAGAAGTAGAGGAGTTGTAATTATTTCCACTTGATTTTATTTTCCTTTTTTTTTACTTTCTGGCTAAAAATTCTTTTGAAGTAAAACCCAGTGAGAAACGGGTCACAGCGCTGTGAATGGAGCTGCAAACTGTGAGTGAAAGCCATTTTGTTAGCAGTCTTGAGAAATGCACAGCCCTCTCAAGCTCCTTCGCAGGAAAAATTCAGGGTTATGGAGTGTCCAGCCCCCGACTCAAACACAGAAACATATCAGTAGTGCAAAATCAGCCTTTTTCAACTGAAAGAAAATGACTCCACAGTTTTTCTCAAAGGCAAAATAAATACGTAAAACTGGACAATGACGAGAAACGCTTGCAAGAGAAAGCCAGCTTTGCTTTTCTAGGAGTTTAAGTGTTTGACATGGATCACAGGGATGATGAAAAAAACCTGAAATGACCGAACACCGTGGCCGCAGCACAGCTTGGCAGAAGCCGAGGGCAGAGCCAGCCACACACCATGGCGTGGCCGGAATACCAGGGCCAGGGCTTCTGCACACCCGGTCCCAGCATCCCTCCCGTGGGCCGCACCTCAGGATAAACACGGGCCGGTCAGGTTCTCCTCCACCCCACAAACTCAGAAGATGCTGGAACGCACCTAATGTGAACACGGCACAACTTGCAGAAGGAAACGGAGGCTTTCCAGCCCGGGTGCGGAACAGGGCCGGCGGGTCTGATGTTGCAAAAGCCCGAACCATGTGCCTGCAGCAGAAACGACAAGAAGCCGCCCCCGAGCGAGGAGAAGGGCGCGCGGCTCACAGGGAAAAGGGCAACAGTATTTGAAGGAAGGGAGGTGACGTCCATCTGTAAGGGGCTCTTGGAAACTAAGAAACTGAAGACAAACGTCCCCAAAGAGAAGATGGCAAGTTACCGTGCAGAGCTGTGCGTGGGATGCGAACATCAGCCGTTCTCTGAAATCCCGGCATGTGAATTAAAATTGCAGTGATGTCTCAGCGAGGAGACCCTTAGAGAGGGGCAGCCCTAGGCTGCTGGGCGGGCCCTGGGGACGGCCTCTGGGAGCAGCTCAGCCTCCACGTGCTTCCAAAGCCGCAGGAAGTGCCCACCCTGTGTGTGTTTGCTCCTCATCCTGGCCTCCCGCGCGGCTGGCGTTGTGTTTGGTTTGGGTTTGTAGTTTGCAAAGGACACGCTGGGATGTGCGGCACAGTGGTGGCTTTGGACCACAGCCTGGGAGCCCCCAGCTTCTCCCCAGAACCCCAAGGTCCCCAGAACCCTGCCTGCCCTGGGCTCTCGGGAAACCCTCTGGCACTCGGCCTCCAGGACTGGCTGGGCCTGTGCAGGTGAGGGCCAGAGGCTCTGTTGGCTTCTCCCTGAGACCCACGGCCTCCTCACTCAGCTGTCCCCGAGCCCCTGACCCTGGGCACTGAGCAAGCAGCCCAGGACCTGTGAGGGGAGCAGGAGACTGCCCAGGGTGCGCCCACCTCACTCTGGGGTGCTTGGGCCTCCCTGTTCCGGGGTGAGCCCCCAGCACTGCCCACCCAGCCCAGCTGGTGGCCTTGGCCCATCAACCCTTCTGGATGCCCTTGGTGGATACAAATGGCTGAACACATCCGGGGGCCCTGGGGAGAGGGATGCAAAGGCAGGAAGCCAGGGAGAGACAGAGCGAGCAGGGAGAGAATCAGACAGACAACAGCTCCTGTCGGGTCAGAGCAAGGCTTTCCTTGGGAAATGGGGTTCCAAAACCCCAATTCTCTTTTCTCTTCCAGGAATTTCTGCTCCGTACAGGGACTGGGCAGTGCTGGAGGAGCACCCGGCCCCCACTTGTGGCACTGAGGGTCCTTGGACTCTCCCACGTGACTGCAGAGGACCCCAGAGAACCTGCTTCAAGGCCCCAGGTCCCCGTGCGGTCCTGGCCCTCAGCTTCAAGTACCCAGCAGGGAGGATCTGCCCCGGCTCCTTCCCCAGGGGCCCTCAGCAGCCCTGGGCGACACCCCAGCAGTTCAGCCTGTGTTGTGGGTGCACAGGCAGGACACACACACGTGCACACACACCCCCATGCACACACATGCACACGTACCCACACACCAGGGAGGACACACACAGGTACACACACCAACACACACACACAAGCCAGACAGGACATGCACACATGTGCACACCTGACCACACACGTGCACACCCGACCACACATGTGCACACACACCCACACACATGCACACCCAACCACACACACACGCCAGGTAGGACACACACACGTGTACATCAGGCAGGACACATGTATGCATGCATGCGCACACACACGCTAGGCAGGACACGCACGCACGTGCACAGGCTCCCTACTGGTTTCCCGCTAGGGGAGGAAGAAGCAGGCAGCAGCAACCAAACCCCCAGCCTCCCCAGGGCCACCCTCCTCATCTCATCTGCATGGCTGCTCCCACTTTCCAGATGAGGAAACCGAGGCTGCCAGCTACGGCTATGCACCCCCACCCAGGTCCAGGGCAGGTTCCCCAGGGCTAGAGTCAGTCAGGGCCCAGCAGATCCAGCTCCCAGCAGGGCACTCACTGGGCCGTGGACAGCTGTCCACTCTCCAGGCCGCACCTGAGGAGTCCAGCAAGGGAACCAGGCCATGGAGCATTGCCACCACTGGAAAACGCCCACCAGCACGGGTGGGACGGTCTCCAGCAGCACGGTGGGAAGGACCCGACAGTCCACAGAGGGCTGGACGCTTCCTTCCACAGCTTGCCGGCCGGTCACTGTGGCCGATCACCCTCCGGGTTCCCGAGCCGGAGTCCTCGGCACTTGTGCCCTGAGCCTGCAGGTCACCTTGTGGGAGAAGATGTAACCACAACAGAGCTACCCCAGGGTCCTGGGGCTTGGAGGGCGATCGGAGGGACTGTTTCCAAATGCCCCCGCCACTGTGGGTTTTGTTTCCCAGAGCGGTGCATGGGATGTCGTGATCAACAAAGGCAGGGCAGAAGCGGCTCCCGAGTATTATCAACTCCACTTTAATTGGGATAAAATACGGAATCAAAGTTGATCCTGCAACCCCCAAACCTCCCAGGACAAGGCCCCGGTGTCGCACGTGACTGGCAGATTCCCACGGCTGCCTCTCTGCCCCCGTCAAATGTGATGTCTTTGTTTCCCTCTCGGACGAGCTCACGGGTCCGTCAGCACAGGGCATGGGTCGGGAACCAGACCCAGATCTAGCCTTCAATTTCAAACACGCGGAAGGGCTGTCACTCTCCAGTGAGAGGCGGAGTCGATCCCTCCAGAGTGGGGCTGACGGGGCTGATTTTCGTACAAGCGCGCTCTAAACTGGATGGAAACGCGCGGGCCCTTTTCTCCGCAATTGGCCGCTAAGGAGAGAGCTGGAGGGCGTGCTCCCAGATGCCAGGAGGCTGACTGGAGGCGGGAGCCCCTCCTCCACTGCCCCAGCACCCGGCCTTCTGCCCGGGGAAGCCAGGCCCCTTGGTGGGCAGCCAAGAGCCGACAGCCTCCCCGGACCCAGGGCTTATGGCTTGCCCGCCTCCCACTGTCTCCCGCACCGTGGGGACGCTCTGCCTTCACAGGCAGGGCGTCAGGCCTTCACACTCACCATAGGCAAACTGGCCTCTCGCTCAGAGGTGCAGGCAGGGCCTCTGCACCCACCGCACGGGGGATGTGGCCCAGGGTGGCCCGCCTCACCTTCATCCCACTGTCCTGGGCGCCAGGGAACGCGGTGGCCCTGAGCATCTGTATCAGTTTACAGGCGGGATGGATCTGCTTAGCAGCCAGTGTTCCAAAATGAAACCAGAAACCAGGTCTAATCATCCGAGCTCGATAAAGATTCCCCAAGTGCCCGGGGAAGCGGGGCTGCGGCTCACTGGGACTCCTTCACTTTCTCTGCAGACACACAGATCGTGCAAGCAATAAAATGAAATACGTTGGCTGCACCCACAAAGTGAAGGGGTGGGGGATCTATCTCACAGGGGCATCATCTGGGTAAGATGATATCAGATGTAGCAAACAAGAAAAGCAAGGTTCAAGAAACCAGCATATATCAGCTTTTGGCAAAGCCTGTGCACCGCCGTTGTGCATTTTAAATAACTGGATGCCAAGTCGTAACGGGCTTGCCTTGCCAGAAGCCGTGAGAGGTCAAGTGAGGATCGCAGAAGAGTACGAAGATTTGTCTTTAAAAAGCACAGTGCTGAAATCTATTTTGAGTTTTGCAAAACAAGAGATCGTCTGGGCCTCTCTCTCTCTCTCTTTTTCCTTGGCCTTTCCCTTTGCATTTTAAAACTAATATTAAGTCTTGTCCCCACGGCCAGCCTCCAGCTCGGGGCCCAGGCTGGGCTGAGCCAGAGTGTGAGGACAGGACCTCGGCCACCGTGTCCAGGACCAACGGTGACCCTGCCCTGCTCCCGGGCTCCAGGGGCTCCCAGCTGAGTCCAGGGTTAGCTCCCCACCCCCTAAAGTTTGCGGGAACAGACAGTGAGCCTGGGCCTGACACCAGAGCAGCCATGCCCCACCTACGCCACACATGCACAGAAACAGAAGCCCTTCTGGAACATTCCTTGCACCTTCCTGTTTCTGCCTTTTCGAGGTGCTGTGGCCATCACTGACGATGTGCACCTCATGGTCCCAGGCCCAGCGGGGAGCCCACCTGCAGGACTGGCTCCTGTCTGCTCCTCCCTCACTCTAGAAGCACCAGCCCTATAGGGTGGGGTCCTCGCCAGAGCACAGGGCCAGAGGCCCCCCATCCAGTCCCTAGCCCTCCGCCCACCACAGAGCTCACGCACGGGAGGGCGCTGCTTGGCATGGGCACAGATTCCTGGGTTTTCAAAGCACATCCAGGGATTCCAGGAACCACAGCAGGGTCAGAGACCACTTGTGTCTGAAGGAGCCTGATCTGGCCTGACTCCCCCTCGCTGAGGGCTGTCTGGACCCCGGGTGCTGCGGTGGGAAGCCAGGCCTGCCCCTCCCTGGCAGCTGCAGCCAGCTCCTCTGGCCTCGCCGCGTCCACCTGTGTGGTGGACTGAGCCCCCGGGGCCCGGGAGAAACCTGGGGAGAAGGATGGCGTTGGCACCTGGGGCGGGACTGGCAGACACGGTTCCCAGGCACAGCCGGGCTGGCCTCGTGCGGCGGTGGCAAGAGGGGTGCGGGGGCCCGCTGTGCCTCTGCAAGCCCAGGGGAGCTGGGCCGGGAAGAGCGGCCAGCGGCACCCAGGCCCACAATGGCCCCTTTCTCCCCGCGTGTATTGAGACAGTCCGGTTTGGAATAGTTAAACAGTTGTATATTCACAGACTGCAAGAGGGAGAGGATTACCTAAGGACGAGCCCAGCCCGACCGATGCATAATCAGATAGCTGCCCGGCTCTGCACAAGGTTTTACGGGAAGATCCGCCACTCAAACGCTAATTCCTCCTGCTAATTAAGCAGGCTGTTAATTGCTCTCAGGCCTCTAATGCCCCTGTCATTATGCCTGTAACAGCCCCGTGACAGCAATGGGCCTGGAGCTGGGGCCCACAAAGGAGCCGGTCCTGAATGAATCGGCCAGCACAGGAACAGCACCGTCGCTCAGCCTCGCCCGCGCCGTGCTCGGCTCCGAGGGGCCGGTGTAGCGGGGTCAGGGCCTCCCGAGCAGACCAAACTCACTACAAATGCCCCAATCTGCCGTCACCGACAGCCAACACGGCTGAGCTCTGGGGAGAGCCACTGGGAGAAGCTTTCCTTTCTTCCCTTAAAGAAATACAAGCAGAGCTGGGTCCAGGGACCCGCGCCGCTGCTCCCTAAACTCACTGCTCCTCCTGAGCCGTGGCGAGCACCCACCAGGCCGGTCCCCCGGACGCCTGTGCTTCGAGTGTGTGTCCCGCTGAGCCGGCTACTCTGCCCGTCACAACAGCCAGGCAGCCCTGAGTGGGGGCCTCAGTTTCTCCGTGTGCCTCGGTGGTGACAGTGGCTACTCTGGAGAGTCGGAGGAGGTCTGTGCTGAACGGAGGCCCACACCCAGAGAGGACGAGGAGGGTGCCCCGTGCCGTGACTGTCCTCTGCCCATCCACATCGGCAGGCACTGGGCCGGCCTCCGCTGTCAACTCTGTGTCCTCTCCGGCCCAGACCCCAGGGGCTGGGCTGTCCGGTAAGAAGCCAGCCTCAGCCGGAGTGATTCAGGTGTGGAAGTGCTGGCTGGGGAGGCCCAGACGTTCTCGAGGAGGCGCCGCTGCGGGGTGCGCACATCGTCCGCCCTGGGCTGCTGCCCGCGCCTTACCAAGGCAGATGTCACAGCTTCGGGCAGAGAAACTCTGCAGAACGGTGTTTGGTTTGGGTCAGCTGAGCAGATTTTTCAGAGACATGGAAGAGCCCAGAGAGCCCCCGGGGACTCCTGAGGAGCCGGCGGAATCTGAGCACTGCAGAAGCTGGCACCCAGGACCACAGGGTGTGGGGGCCACAATGCAGCTGCCGGCTTCCAGCACCCCCAAGGCCAGGGGCTCCTTCTCCAGCCTACTTCCTGCATGGCTGCCCAGGTGGGAGCAGGGAGGAGGCTGTGGATCGAGACCTGGGCCCTGGAGCCGGCATGATCCCACACCAATCCCTCATGTGAGCCACCAAGGGCATGGACGTCCCCCACCCTGCCCGAGTCTGCCTTAGGTGGAGGGGGACCTCGAGGGGCTGCCAGCAGGGTGATAGGGACACGAGCCCAGATACATCTGACCCCCAGCCCTCATTCTTCCTCCAAGGCCTGGGACACGGCAGGTGGCTCTCTCCCAAATGGAAGGGTCAGGATCGGCCAAGGGGCCCAGCTGATCCAAGCGTTGGCCATATAGTGGTGAGCACAGCTGCCTCCAAAGGGCCGGGCTGGAGCTGTCACCTCTGTCCTGGCCACGGTCAGTCACTGGACAGTGGGTCACATTTAGAAGTCACAAGGGCAGAGGGCCCTGGGTGAAAGTCACTGACCAGCCCAGCCAGGCCAAGAGCCACTCAGGGAAGTCAGTCGGAGCTCAGAAGGGCTCTTGCACAACAGGAGACTGTCTGCGCCTCTCCCTCTCTCTCTCTCCCTCTCTCTCTCTTGCTTGGCCTTTCCCTTTTCATTTTAAAACTGACATCTAAATCTTGTCCCCACTTCTGGCCTCCAGCTTGGGGCCTGGGCTGGGCAGAGCCAGAGTGTGAGGACAGGCCCCCCAGGACTCCGGGAGCCACTGCGGCCAGTTCCACAGCCCTCTCCACCTCCTTCCCTCCTAAGCGCATGGGGTCCAACAGTTCTTGGGCGTTCTCATGGGTGGGGGCATATCTAACGCTGGGCACCAAAGCAGCCTCAGAGAAAGAAGTCATTCCCCACAGAGCCGGGAGGAGGGGCCAACCCGGACACTCACCATATGGGGTGGTGCGGGGACCTGGGAAGGCTGACAGCCACTGAGCCACTCCAGCCCTGCCCAGGCGCTCAGAGGCAGGGCCTCATTTAACCTGGACAACGACAGAAGTCTCTGTCTTGTCCCCAGTTGAGGCGAGACAACTGACCTGCCCCAGAGGCCACAGCACACCCGCTTAGAGCTTGGACTCAGCGTGTGGCCACTGGAGCAGAGCCCTGGGGTGCCCCCTGAGCACCCTGCCTCTCCAGGCACCTGAGAGGCAAATTAGAAGAAAATGCTGTGGCCACCCTCCCAGCCTTACCTCCTGAGTCTCACTTCGCCACAGCTTGGCCTTCAGCGTGCCAAGGAAGGGGGCGTGGGATGGGCCACCCACTCCAAGTTCCAGCAGCACCTGTCACACCCGAGAAGACTTGGGCCCCTCACTGGGGAGTGGGACTCTGTGACCTGTGCTGAAATGGTGAACCAGGTGGGGCAGGTTCACCATTGTGTCACCGAAGGGCCACCCCCTCCTCCAGGAAGGCCAGCGGTGCCACACTGCTGCGGGCAGACACCCTCCACCCATGCCCGGGCACTGATCTCAGCTGCCCACACCCCACTCTGTACGGTGCCACACTTGGGGGTTTATAAGCTTGTCAGAGACCTGGAGGTACATGGCTTTGAACCCCTCAGCCCAGGACAGTCACCTGTTAGGGTCCTGTCCATTTTCCTGTGGGACTCTCTGCCATGGAGACAGATACATTTCTGGGAACCTGATACTGAGGCATCCTTTGGCCCCTGTCCCCTGCACAAGGGCCTGGCTTTGGCATGATGGCAAAGGAAGGGTGTGCTGAAGGCCTGGGCTGCTGTCCCGTGTAAGAGGTTGGGGCATGCAGCCAGCACGACGGCCTCACATCCAGCCCTCGGGGGCTCCACTTGACACCAGAGGACGCTGACATCTCACCCAGGACACACTGAAATCAAGATGGCTTCTTCCCACCCACCCCGGCCCTGTGCACCCTGCTGCCCTGAGCACCAACCCCCTCAGCCGCCCCCGGCCTCGGGCTCCTGCGCGGCGCTCCAGTCCTGGTTTGAATTTGCAAGGCTGGGCTGGTTCTCATTCCCAGCCGCCGCCTCCCCAGAGCCCTACAGGAAGATTCAACCTGTTCAAAGTAGAAATAAAATAGAATAAAATCCAACAGCATCTCCCACCCCTTATTAAATTAAACATTCTGGCCAGTTAGGGAAACCCTAAATTTGATTTCCTTTCCTGGGCTGTTTTTAGTGTGGGGGCGGGGCGGTGTCTGCAAGGAGGGCAGGCTGTGGCATTTGCTGAGTCCCGAGGGTTCATTTTTTTCGCTCATATAACGATCCTTTCTTCCCCTGGCGGGCACTTGAGTTTTGTCTGCTCTGCTTAAGCCCGAAACACCTCCACACGGCCACCTGGAGCCACCAGGTGGCCCCTGGGCAGGCCGGTCACCCTCAAGGGGTCCGTTTGCTTCTGGGGCAGAGCTTTTAAGAGACATTGCTTCAGATTTGCGGTAGATGCGACACCTTAGAGGGGCGACCCCTCTGGAGGGATTTGCAGACTTGCTCTTCCTGGGGTGGGTCACTCTGGGGGTTCCTCGCCCCAGGAGCCGTGTTTGAATGTTTGAGGGACAGGACAGAGCTGCAGCCGGATAGAGGAGGGGTTCACAGGGAGCGTGGGGTCCCAGCATCTCAAGGTCCATCAGAAACTGAAAGGGATGCCCCAATTTTCCCCAGCACTGCCCGGAAGCTTCCGCAGGCATCCTGTGCCTCGCTCCTCCACGGCCGGACGTGCCCGCCTGACCCCCACAGACACCGTGCGCAGGAAAGGGGCTCACGGTGAGGCCAGCTCCCTAATCAGATCCATACTCTGCCGGGTGCGCATTTCATGGAAAAGATCTGGCGATACCAACCGCCCGCGCCTGCCACTCCTGTCCAACTGAAAGGCCTTTGTTCGGGGAGATTAGAGTGGGATTTGCTTTCATTTTTCATGATGCTTCACTCCCTGCACCAGGGTACCGACGGGCTGCGGCCCTTCTTCCTCCACTTCCCACCTGGGCGCACATTCCGGGGTCCTCAGCCGCCTGGGGACGGGGTGCTGGCTGGAGGGAGGCCTGGCCGGCCCGGCCGAGGAGGGCCAGCAGCGGGTGTCCGAGGCGGAGGGCCGCTGTCCCCCACGGCCACCAGCGGCACTCAGCCCTGCCCCGACCCCCCATCAGCTGGCTCCCTGTCCTTCCCTCCTCGGCACAGGCTCACATCTGTTTCTCGGCATTCGGAAGCCCATTCATTTCTCGCCGCCGCCCTTTGCCCCGCACTTCCAGTCTGGGCCCAGGCCGGGAGCGACTCGGGGGCAGGCAGCGGGCCTTGCGGGCGGGCGGAGGGCGACGCGCGGGAGTTTCCACAGAAACGGCTTGTTCCGGCCGGGGGCCTCTGAGCTACCTGTGGCTTGTTCTCACTGTGTTTTGTTTTAAACAAGCTGATCTTTTCTGAGCTCGGTCCTGAAGACAGCTCCAGGTGGCTTTCTCCAGGACAGGCTTTTAAAAGAAAAGCTGGTTTTAAAAACAAGTATCTCCGTCTCCCACTTGTGCCCTGCCCTAAACCAGTGCCATTTCAGGGCCTGATGATAGGCCCGGAGGCACTGCTGCCCAGGCCTCGCTGGGAGGGAGAGTTGGCTCCTGGGGCAGACTTCCTCTGGCCCAGGCCAGCTGACCTCACAGCTCAGGGCCAGGCCAGCTCCTGGGGCCTGTGGGCGCCGTGACAGGCAAGTTGCCCTGCGGCCTCCACGCCGGGCACTAACTACAGCATTTTCCTGCACGACAGAAGGAAAGGCAGGGGAATCACATGCTCACCTTGTCCCAGCACAGGGTCCTAACAGCTATTTCCAGTCCAAACCCAGAACCCACTCTCTGCAGAAGGAAGTGGTTTCTAATGGTCCTTTCCGGGGCAGCCGCCTCCTTGCATCTTGGCCGGCTCGGCGCTGCCATCCAGGTCCCCGCACTCCGCCCGGCAGGGGTCACTCCCATGAGGCCTGCCACTCCCAGACCCCCTCCTCACCAACCATCCACCCTGCCTTTTGCCAAGAGAGGCGTCCGAAGCTCCAGCGCTGAGACTCAAGGGCAGGGGCCTCCCAATCTCAGGGCTGCCAGGGACGGGGCTGGGGGTCTCCGGAGCTCCTTTCTAGTTTCCTGGGTTTTTCTTTCTCTAGCTTTGAGGGGATGGTGGCAGACACTTTGGGGTCACTAAAAAGAAGTGACCAAGTGCACACGTGAAAGGTCTTTTTGTGTGTGGCGACCCCCGGGTTCAGAAGCAAAGTCCCTCCTCCACTCCCAGCCACGCCGAAGCTCCTATTTGTCACTGAGCCTTGGGCCAAACCCCAAAACTCTCTCCTGTCATGGCGACCTCAACCAGGGTGGTGACCTCAACCAGGCTGAAGCGCACCAGACACATCCCTGGAATCTTCTGGGCCCTGGGAGGGGAGGCCGCCAGACTGGGGGACAGGGAGGACACACGATCTTTTCAGAACAATGTGATAGGGGCCAGCATGGAGATATCCCACAGATTTAATCCATCGCCTTAATTACTTGGATTTAAAGCTGCGAGCTGATAACTCCACTGGCAGTGAGGGCCAGGACCTCCATCCCCCACGGAAACTCCAGACCACCTGCAGGATGAGGGCTGGTGGGCAGACTGGCCACTTCTACCTGCCTGTGAGCATGGAGGTACCAGCACCCAGCCTCTTGCCTGGGCCTCTTCAACCCTGGGGGAGGGACCTGCAGCAAACAGCCAGGCTCTGCCAGGCAGGGGCCGTCCAGCGTGGGTCGATGGCTGTGCAGCTGGAAGTCACCAGGCCAGCAAGTCACCGCCAGGCAGGGCTCCCGAGCCAGGGCAAGCAGGCAGGGCTGCGGCCTGGGTGGCCCTTCCTCTCTCCCCTCCAAGAACCAACCTCCAGACAGGGAAGGGGCCCTGGGGCCGCAGGGATCCCGGGGGCCGCCCCTCTGCAGGCTTCGCTCTCCCCCAAGCACTGCAGATGGCCATGTCAGCTGCCGAGCAAGGGACAATCTAGCGTGACAGGGGCAGGCCTTTCTCAACATCTGCAGCAATTCCAAACACTTAACTCCACAGCTTACGTGAAGAAAAAGGATCAGTCATAAAAACCTCTTTGTACAAAACAGGGCACCCCCAGCCACTCTCCCACGTTCCCGGGCCGAGGCCCTCGGTTTCCTATCAGCCTCATTGGGCCATGGCCAGACTTCTAGAACCCTCTCCCGAGCCCGGTCACAATCAGCAGCCTGATTTGGTGAGAAAGCACCCAGACTTACTCCCCTGCCCTGGATGCCAGGCACAGACAGCACCTGAGTCCCCATCCGGGGGGCCCGAGGCTGGGGAGTAACCCAAGGCCACACGGGAAAACGCAGCCCCCACATCCCCCGACCTGGCCTAGGCTGCCATGGAGGCCAGGGCCGGGTGGGGAGCCCTCCTCCCGACATCCTCTCAAGGAAATGACTTTCCACACCAGCGTCTGGAGAGAGGTAATTAACCAGACCCCAGAGGGCCAGCCTGCAGCAGGTCACCCGCCTGGCCGCACAAAGAACGTCCAGGGCACCGGCCGAGGCACCAGCCCTCCACCAGTGCCTGGAAAGGAAGCCCCGCTGTGGCCGCCGGGGCAGGCTGCTCCTGAAAGCAAATGGCCAGGCTCTGCCAGGCAGGGGCCGTCCAGCGTGGGTCGATGGCTGTGCAGCTGGAAGTCACCAGGCCAGCGAGTTCCGCTACAAAGGCCCTTGGCCTGCAGGAGGCACCTGGAGCAGAGACAGCCATACCGTCCCCCACCTCCTGGCCACTGCCAGCTCTGCAGGGAGGCCCCTCTGTGCCTGTTTTGGGGTCAAGCAACCCTGTGGCCCAGGGCCTCTTCTTGCCAAAGTGTCTTAGAAGGTCAGGCGGGAGGTCCCACAGGCCTCTCTCTGATGGGAGTCTTCAGACCCACCTAGGCACAGCAGTGCCTCGGGCCCTGGGGGCATACACCTGCCAGTGCACACGCAAGGAATGCATGAGCACACACACTCACACACAGACGTGTGCACACACACCCTGGCTCACCAGCAGCCTGGGTCTCCCTGGACTCCCTCCCTCCATGAGGCCCCCAGGCTAAGATCAAGTCCACTCCGGGGGTCCCTGACAGCCAGTCCTGGAGAAACGGTCACATGCCACAGAGCACTTGAGCACATGAGGAAAGCCGCACAGACACCCTCTGCTTCTCTCCCGGCTTCGCCTCCCCTGGTCTGGCAGTGCTCTGACCATCTTCATAGAGACCTGGCCACGAGCTGGTGGCAGATGCCATCGTGCCGGGCAAGGACCCTGGCCTCACCACCCCGCAGCCAACCTCCTCTAGTTCCCAAGCTGCCCCCTGGCCAACTCCGGCCCTGGGTAAGGGTGTCCAGGCACAGCCAGGAGGCCCTCCCCATGGCTGCCGCATTTCCGAGGGGCCAGGCGGGTGTAGGAGTGTGAATGCCATCCGGGCCACCAGGCCTCCACGCTGTTTCCGTCTGGATGGCTCTGCTTCCTGCCCTCTGAGTAGGTCTGGACCAGCCTTCTGGGGATATGTGTTTTCACAGGGATGGGGAAACAGCTCTGTGCGTGTGTTTTGTGTGTGTGTGTGTGTGTGTGTGTGTGTGTGCATGCTCTCAGGCACACGTCATCTTTCCAAATACGCACACACAGCATGAGCATGCATTTGGACCCACATGCATGTATGCATGTGCACACACACACACGCACATGCACACGAACATACACATGCACACATGCACACACGCACGCACACACGTGAACACACACATACACATGCACACACACATGCACACATGCGAACACACACGCACACATGCACACATGTGAACACACACACATGCAGAGCTTTCATAGATTTCTGGCACCTCTTGGAGCCCGTGAATCTGCAGTGCTACCTGGAGCCTCCGTCCTGTATTCCAAGGGGAAACATGAATGTGTGTGGGCCTCGCTAAGACCAGTGGACCCGGGGTCTGCTGTCCACAGAGAGCCAGCACCCAACAGCTGGAGCACAAGGACCAGGCAGCCCAGGCCTGTGGCTCAGCCCAGCGGTCAGCAGGAGGCCCGGCGGACCTGACCCTGGACTAGGCTGGGGTGCCGGGCTCCCTCCAGAGGTGGGACCTGGCCCGCTCCTCACCCTGGAGATGGGCCTTGAGGGGGCAGAGTCCTTTTCTGCTCTGGACAACTCAGCGAATCAACCGGAAGGAAGCCAGGGGTGGGGGCAGTACAGGCCAGGCGTGGGTGGTAGCCAGAGGCGAGGGGGCATGGCGAGACCCCAGACCACTCCCAGACATGCACCTCAGGCTCTCCGGGGCAGGAAGGGTGTTCCTTCCCACCCAGTCCTCACCCGCCATCCCCCAGCTGCCGCTGCGGAGACCCTCCGGACCCCTGGTTTCAATCGGCCCCATCCCTGCACGGTCTAATCCAATTTCCGACTCCTAAGGAAGGCCCAGGCCGTGACCACCGGGATGCTGGGGCCAGCAATCCCGGTCTCCACTTGCTGTATTTGTATTTAAAATGCCTGTAAGCCTGGGTCAGCCTGGGGCGGTGCTCACAGAGGAGCCGAGAAGCCAGGAATGAACAACCCTGGGCCACGGCTGAAGCAGCTGGAGCAGAAGGGCCCCGCAGGAGGGGCTCCCCCCACCCGGAAAACAGCCCCCGACAGGAGCCCCACCTCTAGCCCTTCCCATCGGTGCTGGGGGCAGCTGTGCACACCTGTCACCCCACTCCAGGCTGGCGTTTTTGGGGGCCACTCCTGGTCCGCCATTCAGACTCACTGCACTTCCAGGACAGGAGAGGACCGAAGTCCTGACCCACGTGGGGTGTGAGTGCCGTGGGGAGAGGGAGGTTGGGGCCTGGCTGCATCCAGGCTGCGCTGCAGGGAGTGCCAGGCAGGGGGTTTGTCCAGGGCCTGACTGGGAGCAGGCGTGGAGAGTGGGGCACATGGAGCTCCAGGCCCTCCACCAAGTCACCAGCGGGGCCAGAGCCACGGGGCAGCTGGGCCTGCGGGGGGGAGGGTTTCACGGCCGCAACCGCAAGGGTGTGGCGAGGAGTGGTCTCCAAACTTCGAAGTCAGCCTGACCCCCGCCCGCCCAGAGCTCCAGTGCAGACCTGCATGGACAGGCCACGCTGAGTCTGCCATCAGAGCCGGGGCCGTGGGCCCGTAGGGCAGCCCCTGTCCTGGGCAGGGAGGGAGGAAGGGCTGAGCAGGCCCTGTCCCAGCCAGGGAAAGACAAGCAGCCGCGTCCCTGAGGGACCGAGCCCAGACCAGGGCCTGCGGCTTGGGAAGGGGTCTGGGCATCCAGGCTGGGCTGCCATCTTGAGGGCAAAATTCCCACAGGAAGGGACCAGGGAGCCAGTCCTCCTTCAGGCCGCCCACCCGTGAACCTGTGTCGCCCCCGCCGTTGACCCTGGCCCTCGGTTCTCACACCATGGGTATTCAGCACGCACCGTGGAGTGAGCACGCCGGCGCAGGATGGCCAGGGAGCTCTGCCTGCTGTCCACCTGTGAGAAGGACATGATGCAGAGACGCGAGTGCCGTGGGGTCTGGAACCGTCCCTTCCTGCCACCTGCTCTCTGGTAAGGAACAATTCGATGGCCACCAGTGCGGCCCCTGAAATGACCACCCACGCAGGCCTGGCCTTGGCCTCCCTGAACCCCAAGGACTCAGCCTGACACCACCATGTGAGGGCATCTGCCACACTGGTCTGCATTTAGCTCCTGTCATTGAGCCCCGCCCCCTGGAGAGGCGCAGACTCCGGGAGGGGCTGCTTTGGAGTCCTCAGGGAGGCCCGGGCACGGACAGCCTAGATAGCAGCCCCCAGGTGCCGGGCGCGGGGCGGGCCTGCAGTGATGGCCTCCTGACACTCCAGACTTTGCAGCACGGGACCTAGGGGAGGCCAGAGAAGAGGTGGGCAGAGCCAGGTAGAGCAGAAGCAGCTTTTGGGAAGACAGCACCCTGGCACTGGCCACCAGCAGCCTGAGGGCACCCTCAGCATGCCAACCGGCAGCCGTAGGAGACGCCATGCCATGGTCAGGACTACAGGCCAAAGGCTGGACGCCCAGGGCAACGGCAACCTTCCGTCAGCCTGGCCTCTGCCCTCATCACTCAGGGGATGCCAAGACCCTCGGTGGCCCCCGTCCCCTCTCGGCCTCACTGCGGCTTACAGCGGAGGCCGGCGCCGGGGGCAGTGTGCACAGACTGTCGCCAAGCTGGCCTTTGTCCACATAAACACCACTTGCAGGCCCGGCGCCCCCTGCCTGATGGAATATTGATCCTCAGAGTGCAAAGTCCGCGTGCCATTAGTCCCATGTCTCTCAAGCTGACACAATCCCGTCATTTGTCATCTTCCCGTCCCGCTGGGTTTGCTCAGGAGCTGCCGTATTTGCTCTCTCCGCCACTTTCCCGGCCCCCTGCACGCCCTTCCTGACGGGCGCTGATGGGGCCGCCACGTTCTCACAGACCCTCTGTCCCCACCGATGGGACAGCTGGGGCTGTCTGGGGGCTGAAGCCTTCACAGGAGGGTCTCGTCAACTCTGATGGGGAAGGCACCCAGGAGGGGCGGGGTCACAAGGTGATGGGAGCCATCCCATAGTGAGTGCCCCCCAACCTCTCACCAAGGAATCTGATGGTCTGGGATGAAGGAGCAGGGCGCAGAAGGCTGTGGCACTCAGGCTCATGAGGCTGGCCAGGCCCACGCCGTGGCTGAAAACCAAATGTGTCACCCTGTGTGCCAGACTCCAGCAGCTACACCCACAGGTCACCAGCCAGGGTTGGGGTGGGCCCAGGGGCGAGGTCAGAGGAGCAGGAGACCTCGGCCAGGTGTGCAGGGAGGTGCCTCCCCTCACCTGGGGCTGAGTGTGAGTCCTGCAGTCCTGCCAGGACCTCCTCCTCCCTCCCCCCGACACCTGGGGCTCCAGAGTTCACCCGCAGGGCCAGCCTGGGATGGCTCAGGCGGGTCTGGAGTGGTGACTGGTTGGTGAGGTTCAGGAGCTTCCTGTCTGGGGCCTGCACCCTACCGTCTAACCAACTACAGGAGGGTGGCTTGCCTCTGTGCATGTGTGTGCCCAGGTGCATGTGTGCCTGTGTGTTTGTGTGTCTGTGCACATGCGTACATGTTTGCACATGTGTTATATGTGTCTTGCATCAGTGTGTTTTCACATGTATTCATGTGTGTCTGCACACATGTGCATGCGTTTGCACGTGTCTATTCATGTGTGTCTGTGCATATGTTTGCATGTGTGTGTTCATGTGTGTCTGTGCATGTGTGCATGTGTGTTTCTGCAAGTTTGCACGTGTTTGTGTGTGCCTGTGCATTCTTGTGTGTTTGCACGTGTTTGTGTGTGCCTGTGCATGCATGCATGTTTGCACGTGTGTGAACCTGTGCATGGGTATGTGTTAGCACGTGTGTGTTCGTGTGTGCCTGTGCCTGCGTGTTTGTGTGTATGTTCCTGCATGTTTGTGTGTGTGTGTGCCTGTGCATGGGTGTGTATTCGTGTGTGCCTCTGCATGTGTTTGCACGTGTGTGTTTGTGTCTATGCATGCATGTGTTTTGCATGTGTTGTGTGCCTGTGCACATATGTGCATGTGTTTGCATGTGTGTGCCTGTGCACGTGTGAATGTGCATGTGTGCCTCTGAATGTGTGTGCATGTTTGCATGTGTGTTCGTGCATGGCTGTGCACGTGTGTGCATGTTTGCATGCGTGTCTGCACATGTGTGTTTGTGTGCATGTGTGTGCGTGTTACTGTGCACACGTGTCTGTGTTTGCATGTGTGTGTGCCTGTGCATGCGGGTGTGTTTGCACATGTGTGTTCGTGTGTGCCTGTGCACACGTGTGCATGTGTTTGTGCGTGTGTGTGTGTGTTTGCATGGGTACATGCTGCTGTCTTAATGCAACATCGCGCCATCACAAGTGGATATCTAAATGCAAATCTACACTTTAAAACTTGGCAACTTTGTTCCTCAAACTCCTCCACACATGACTAGTGGGTTTAAAAACAAAACCGAAGAAAACATTGGCAGCAGAGGCACCTCTCCAGTGTTTGTCCTTCACATCCCGAGTGGGAAAAAGTTCTTCCTCAAAACAAAACAGAAATGTTCTCAAGGAAAAGCATCTAACTCCTTCAATTCCAGAGCCTCTGAGCCCAGAGCTGGCCTGAGGGAGGCAGACGCAGGGGTGCCTTCGAGGGAGCCTGGGCCACCCAGCCAGGATGCAGCCCCTGCTTCTGGACCAGGGCCCCGGCCGAGGGTTCTATCCTGGGGCATGTGGCCATGTCTGGAGATGTGCCTGGTGGTCAGCTCTGTGGGGAGCCACCCACGTCCGGTGGGCGGGGGCCAGGAACGCTGCTCAGCGCCCTGCAGAGCCCAGGACAGACCGCAGGACGAGGGGTTATTCAGAGCAGTGTCAGTGACACCGTGGCCAGCCGTGGACACAGGCCCCTCCCCCGGCTCAGGCCTTGGCCTTGGTCATGACAAGTCTTTCTCGTCTGCCTCCCTCCCTTCTCCGAGCCTTCCTCTCCAGGCACCTCTGCTAAGCACCTAGTCATGCACCCTCCCTGCCCAGCTGAGGACTGAGTCACACTCAGGCTGGGACCTGGGGTGGAGGAGCCGCTGACTTCCAGGGTCGCAATCCCCTGGCTGTGCTGTCCCCTCCCGGGCCCTGTCCTTGCCTCCCCTCCCTTCCACTCCACTGCACCTGATGCTTCCTCCAGCAAGGCCACCGCAGACGGGCTGACCAGCGCTTGACGGAGAGCATTGCAGTGTGCATAGCACAGGTGTCCAGCACCCTCTGTAGAGTCCAGACTCCCCAACCCCACCCTGGGTTTGGGGGTGTCCCTGTGGCCCAGTAGTATCTCAGACCTGCTGGAGCCACACAGGCCACAGCTCGCGCCACGCGAGGCCCCCAGTATTGCTGAGGCTGGCAACCCCCTGGCTCTGCTTCCAGTCAGGCTCCAGGTACCCCAGGCCCCAGTCTCGGAAGACCTCCCGGGCATAGGGAGCACACCCATTCCTTGTCACTGTCAGCTGAGCCCTTTGCACACGTGACCTCAGTGAGTCCCCAGAGGCTCTCCCCACAATAAGGCCGACCCAGGACCCTGTTCCACAGGAGGATGATGGGCTGGAGCCCAGGCTGACCCTTGGGGCTGCCCACGCCGTCCCGTCCCTGAGCAACTCCCACGAGGCGAGTGTAGACCTGGAACAGACTTGCCGATGCGAGGGCGACTGTCCCCTTAGCTAGCAAAAACCCTTGCCGGGGGGCAGCTGCCTGACTGCGGGGCGGGGGTGTCCACGCATGTGGGAAGGCCCCGCCCACAGGAAAGTGGCCAGGCGGGGGCACCCTCCACCGGTGGCGTGGGTGGGAGCTGCAGGCCGCTGGAGTCAAGCAGTGAACGCAAACCCAAGCTGGGCCCTATAGAGGAGGCCTGGGAACACAGCCCGAGCGTTTGCCCGCAAACTACCTCCCGCATGCCGGGCTGTGCCAGCGTGGGGCTCCTTTACTTGAGAAAAACGCTTACAGCTCCCGAATAACGCTTATGGCTAAACAGGGGCGGAACGAGAGGCCGGGAGGTCGGTCCGTGGGGCCCACGGTGGAGGCCCAGCCCTGAGTTTTCAACATTTTGCGTGAGTGAGAATTTGGGAACAAAGCCGCGTCCTTCTGTTTCCTCTGCACTTTGTCACCACGAGGGAAACGCAGAGGCTCCTCTGAGTCTGTTGAATCCGAGGGATGCCTGAAACCAACTTTTCCTTCACTAGGCCCTCTTTGTCATTCCCTTCTGAATTTACCCCCAAAAATAAAGGGAGAAAAGGAACTTCCCAAGCTGGTGAGCATGGATGGGCAGGAGTTTTATTCAAGTCTTTTCGGTTTACTTCCCACCTAGATAAGATCTTAATCACAGCCCCCCAATTATCCGCGCTGACATTCATCAAGGCCGGTCCTCCCTCGCTGCCGCGCCGGCCGCCAGCCTTTCTTCCTGCCCTCCCTCTCAATGGAAGTTAATTTCGAGTACATGATTTATCTTGCTGGGGCGCAGCGCAGAGGCGGCCCACCTTTTCAAAGGGCGGGCTGGGGAGTGAATTATCGCGGCGCTGTCCAGTGATTGGGTTCCGCGGGGAAGGAGAATAGGCAGCCCTGTGTCGTCTGATGTGGCGCTGGGCCTTTTCAGCCTCGAAGAAAAAAAGATTAGGCCTCTGACAGCGGGGCTGACAGGCGAGCCCAGGGCAGCAGACAAAAGGCCGGTACCTGAAAGCCGGCCTGCGCCCCTGCCCCAGGGGGCCTGCACCCCTGACCCACGCCTCCCTTCGGTGCACTGGGCTCCCCCCACCTTGCTCGGTGTCCTCCTCCGTCCTCCCCTTCCTCCTCCCCCTCTTCCTCTTACCAACTCTTTCCCTCCCTTCTCCCCTCCCCCTCTCCCTCCTCCCCACAGAAGTCCTCGTTGCACTGGGTCCACACGGGTGCCTGGCCTGGCTCTCCATCCCTTGACAAGTGTCCTGTCTCCGTGTGTGGACTCCCCCCGCAGGACCACCTTCAGGAGGGAGACTCTTGCCCAACCTGCCTCTCCCACTTCCCAGCACAGGACCACACAGAGGCCGGTGCCACCGCACCCCACTGAGGTGGTGGCTAAGGGCGAACCCCTTCCCCCTTCTCTCCAAGTCTCCCGGGGGCCTTGCTTGGCACAGGCAGGCTGTGACGTGGGCACAGGGGCCCAGCAGCAGCCAGGAGGGCCAGGGGCCGGGTGTGGACAGGGGCCTCGGGGGCCGCCCTGGGAATCCCTGCACCCCTGCACATGAGCCAGCATGGAGCCTCCCCCTCAGATTCCCCATCCCACACTCGGCAGGCTCAGGGCCCAGCAATTCCTCAAGACGTCTGTGCCACATCCTCACCAGCCCACCAAGCTCAGCTGGCACTGGCTCCCTCACCGTCTTGCCCAGACCTGGGCAATCTCTGGCCTCCTTCGATTTAGACCCATCCCCCACCCCACCCCTGGGCCTCAGACGGCAAGGACTTGGCCACTGTTATCATCCCAAAAGTGGCCCTGGCCCCAAACATGTGCCCCTCACACACGGCCTCCATCCCTCCCACGCTCCATTAGACAGAGGCTGAGCCGGAACATTCTTTCCAGGACCATAGGAAGCCCACAACTCAGAGATGCCATGTGAGGACAGGGAACGCTCACACCAAGCTGATCTTGACATCCTAACATCCTCTCTTTAGATGATGATTTGCATGAATATTTGAGAAAACATCCACATTATGTCCAACTTCAATCACTAAAATACATTTCCCAGGACATGGGGGAGCAGTGGGCACTGTCCCCACAGCCAGGACATGGGGGAGCCAGGGGTGCTGTGTCCCCACAGCCAGGACATGGGGGAGCCGCTCTCTGTGTCTGTGTCTGGAAAGGGGCGATGCCACCTTAGCCCATCTCCAACACAAATGAGCTTCCCCGGAAAATCACAGCGATCACTCATCCAATCTCTCTATGGGCCATTCACATGGTATTTGGGGGGAAATTTGGATTTGAAACCCCGTGGTAGCTCCCAGACTCCTTTGCTTTCACGTCCTTTGCTCAGCACACAGACGGGATGGAAATTCCCCTGCCCTGCTCCCCAGGATGAACTCGATGCTTTCCTGGAGGAGTTCGGATTCTTGCCCAGATGCGAAGCCCAAAGGGCCGCTCAATTAGTCCTCAGCAGAAGCCCCAGTCTAATGGCTTGCGATGCTTCACTAGGGCCTCCCAGGAGCATTTAACATCAGACAGTTATTAAAAGGCAGTTGACTTCTGGGATCGGTGGGGAGAAATCACTTTAGCGTCTGTTTAGGGAGCTAGTGTGAGTGTCTGTCGGAGGAGGGAGAACCGCAGCCTGCATCCTGGGGGCTTTGCGGATGGAGATGCAGCTGCCTCCCCAGGCTGGTGCTGCCCCTTGGTGACGGGTAAAGTAATCATAGTGATAATAACACTGAATACAAGCTAGAATCCACAGCATTCCGTCCAGTCGAAGGAGCTGGTGGCAGCCTACCACCTGCAAAATGTGGACCAGATCAGTACATTTAGCCCCAAGACAAGGAAAACCTGAGCTGCAGGAAGAAGGTAAAGGACCCCAACGTCTTTAGAGTGCTACACAGCACGCACCTGTTTTTAAACCTGAGATGCAGGAAGAAGGTAAAGGACCCCAACGTCTTTAGGGTGCTACACAGCACACACCTGTTTTTCTAAATACGTGATTTTGTTTACCATTATTATTAATATCATGATCATTTAGATGGAGTCTTGCTCTGCTGCCCAGGCTGGAGTGCAGTGGTGAAATCTGGCTCACCAGAACATCCGCCTCCCAAGTTCAAGCAATTCTCATATCTCAGCCTCCTAAGTAGCTGGGATTATAAGTACCCACCACCACGCCCAGTTAATTTTTATATTTTTTTTTTTTTAGTAGAGATGGGGTTTCACCATGTTGGCCATGCTGTTTTACATTATTTTTAAAATTTGCCAGCACCCTTTGGGACAATCTGGCCTTGAACTCCCGACCTCAGGTGATCTGCCCGCCTTGGCCTTCAAAGTGCTTGGATTATGGGCACGCCCAGCCAGTTTTGGGACAATCTGTTGGCACCCTGAGCACCAAGGAACCACTGCCTCTGAAGATCCTGCTCAGACAGTCTCCTCCTGCTGGGATAGGAAGGGAACAGACATCTGGCACCAGCTCCCAGCTCAGGGCCACTTGGCCTTCTCAACAACACTTTGACCTGGAGCAGCTGCCCAGAGGCACCATCTCTCTGTGCCTTGGTTTCCTCCACCCCTGCTAAAACAGAGGTCAGCACCTGGCAGGGTGCCCATCTCTAGCACATGGCAATTACTCCAATAGCTGTGTCAGGCATTATATCATTATCCAGGCATAGACCAACTGATGATTGGGAAGAGATGGGAAACCCAGAGACAGACCCTCACTGGGACAGAACTTCGACTGTCACAGAGGTAATATTGCAGGTTACTTGGTAACATTTCAAATCCCAGAGATGAATACTTCCCCTACATAGACCAGGCTGGGATGGTGCTTACCCACCAGTTGCATGAAGGAAAAGTGAGATCCCTACCTCATACCATAACATAAAAATTCACTATCGGTGGGTTGAAGGGCTTCATGATGGAAAGTAAAACTTCACAAAAGAATTCAAGGAGAATGTGGATTCAGAATACGGAACGATTTATTTTTAAAGAAAGCAAAAGCACTAAGGACAAAAGGCAAGACTGATGGCCCCTTGCTAGATGTGCTTTCCCTGTCCTACAAATGTAAGATTTCACACTCTGTGCTGTGGCCACATCTCCCAGGCTGTGAAATTGAAATAATAAGAGCTCCCAACTCAAGGTCCACCTGGAGAAAGGAATCAGTTTGGCACGTCCTGCTGTGGAGGTGAATGTCCCAGTGTTAGTGCTGCCTTGCTATTCCCTGACAATCCAACACTGCTCCCAGGCAGGGGCCACATGGCATTTAGCTGAGGACATCCCAGGAAAGCCATGCCCCAGGCTAGACACATGGTGTGGCCATCAAGGGTCAGAGCTTGGCTGTAGCTGCTTGGGCAAGGCCTGGGGCAGAGAGTGAGTGGGGCTGCCTGGGGCCGGGGCCAGCACCCTGGGGAGGTGACTGGGATTCGGCCAGCAGAGTTCCCAAGGAACGTGTGTGTCTCTCACAAGGAAAGGTGGTTTTGAAGCACTGCTCCAGCAGGGAGGACAAAACGAAATGGAAATCCAACCAGGATGCCTTCCATGATGATTGTGACACTTTCCGGGGTTTAGCACAAACGCCCGCCATCAGGGAAATGGGTTGAGACAGAGAAGCTAAGCGGCAGCCATCCTGAAATGAGGTTGGTGGTAAGGAGACCCGCAGGCTCCCTGTGGAGCATTAAGTGACATATACTTAAAGGATTGCTCTGTTTACTTTAGAATTAGTTGTGCAGACTGACACCAAGGAACTGCTGGCTTCCAAATCCCGAGCCCAGTAATCCCTCCCTGAGCCTCACACGCTAAACCACCTGGGCGCAAAATCAGTGGCTCTCCTGGCCCAGCCAGTACCGTGGAACCACCTGCTCCCAGCTCTGTCTCAGGCCAAAAGCCTCTCTGAGCCACAGCGTCCGAAATCCACCAGACCGGTCCCCCAAATCCAGCAGTGCTGGGACACAGGCAGGGTGAGGTTCAAGGTGAGCAGCGTTGCTCTTGGAGACACTTGGCCCTGGGAAATGGCAGCCCGGCTTCCTGGGCCCTCGGCTTCCTCCCCTGAGGCCAGAGCAGCAGCAGACGGCGACATTCCTGGGGAACCCTGATGAGGTGTGAGCTGCCCCTGCCGGGTTTAACCCCAGGACATCTGGCCCTAGGGCCTGGCCCCTGGCCACGCTGCCATCCTGGCCTCTGGTGGGGCAGTGGAGAGAAGCCGGCTGGGTGGCAGGGCTCTGTTGGCCCAGACACAGTTGTCATCAGGCCACATCTGCCCGCTGGAGAACAGGTGCCCACTACGCAGTCACCAGGGCCAGCCCTATCAGCCCTGTGGGCACAGCCTTCTGACCTTGCCCTCCGGTGCCAGCCCAGCAATGGGCAGCACTATCTCACTGGTGCCACATGGGCCCTCAGGCAGCCCTCTGGGATCTGCTCCTCCCCACATTGGCCTGGCCAAAGGCCACAACTGGTCTGGGTACTCGGGACAGAAATCTGGGGGTACCTTCCCTTTCCCAAGCCCCACACGTAATCCATCACCAGATCCTGCCAGCTCCACCACCCAGCGTGCCCACACCACCTTCCCCATCTCCCACCTTGTCCAGCCTTGGCCCTGTGATCACTTCCCGGGCCCTGGCGGGAGCCCCCTCCCTGCCTCCACCCCGGTACCCGTTGTGTGAGCCGGGCAAAACTCACCACTTCACGCTGGCCCACGGGCCCTTGGGCCACTTCTTACCCTCCAGCCCCCTCAGGCCCTGGCGGGGCCAGCACCCGGTCCTGAAGCACTAGGCTCTCACCACCCTCAGGCCCAGAGCCCCGGCCCCTCTGCCCAGTGAGCTCCCTCCCTCCTGGCCTGTGTCTCTCTTTCTGCTTCCAGATGGGACACTTCCATCACATCCAAAGAGCTGCCTGCGGGGTGTTCTCTGTGGGCCTGGCCACCTGCCCCCGGGGCTGTTCCCCCTGGAAGACAAGCTTCCCCAGGGACTTCACCGGCACCCCGCACACCCTGCGCGGCCTCCATCCACATGCGGTAGGTGGGGATCTGGGCTGGCATCCTTTGAGGCCGAGGGCGAGATGGGCCCCAGCCTGGCCCCTTCTCAGCCCTGAGCCCTGCACCCAGGAAGCTTCGATGGGAAGCTGGGGCTGGAGGACAGGACAGAGCTCTGGGGACAGGTCCCGCCCCCACCGACTAAGCCAGGAGCACAGGTCGGCCCTGGGGCGCTGGCAGACGGCGCTGGGTCACTCCTCCCTGAAGACCCTCCGAGGCCGGCCTGGCCTGGCTGCCCTGGCCTCTCGCCCGTTTCCTGTCCTGTCTGGGGTGCCGCGGGGGAAGGGGCTGCAGGCAGCAGTGGCCTCTGCGAGCCCGGTTCTCAGGGCGGGAGGCGAGGCCAGCGCGCGCTAATTAGCATGCTGCTTGTGGGCCGAGTTAGGAATGTAATTACTGCGGGAGGCAGAGCCCGCCCGAGGAATGCATTTTGAAGGTTACCATAGGAATCCGCGCGGGCCTATTCATCCCGCGGTACTAATCACAGTCATGAGGAAGGGATTGGGGACAGGACTAGGCTCACATCTGAGGATACGCCGGGAACAAAGCACACACTTGCTCCTTAACCCTTTGGGGTCCAGACGGTGACTGTCCGAGAGGTCCCTTCCCTGCAGCCAGGCCCGGGCCTCAGGTGCACGGCTGTGCTCCGGAAGAGCCTGCGGACCGGCCCCTGGCCCGTAGACGGCCCTGACCAGACCACGGGCCCATGCACGGCGCCCTTCCATCTCTGGACCCACAGGGGAGAGGGCCTGCAGTGCAGCCCAGGGCCTCTGCTCTGGGCCAGGTGACTTGAGGAAGCTGGGTGCCAGAGCTGTGAGCAGGCTGGGCTGACCCTCAAGGTTGGGCCCAGAGAGGCTGGCGGTCAGGACACTGGTGTCTCCAGGTCTAGGCCCGCAGGACACGGGGTGGGCAGCGAACGCTCCTGCTCCCCAGTGAGTAGCCCATGGCTGTCTCGGGGAGGGCTCGATACTTGGGGGGATGGCCCTGCCTTTCCTCCTGCCCAGGCACTCCTGACAGCTTCTTCCAGCACCTTCCCCCCACACCAAGCGCCTTCCAGCACCTTCCACCCCCCACCCCAGCTCCTTCTGGCACCTTCCAGCAAGGACAGCAGGTCCTCCCATGACCCCTGCTCTGGGGCAGTCCGCCCTGCCTCTTCTCCATGCGCTGAGGGACTGCCCTCGGAGGTCACCCCCCCCAGGCAGCATTTACCACTCATGCACGTGTTCCATGAGCTTTCATGAAATGGCCACTGGGTGCCAGATGCTGCCAGGAGCCGGAGGAGCAAGAGAAGCACCCCAGACCTTCAGGGGTCATGTCTGTGGGCGGGGTGGCCACAGCCTAGGAACGCACAGCCAGGGCGGGTGAGGTGGGGAGCGGGGGGCTCCCAAGAAGACCTCACCAGGGGTTTGTAGCCCGTAGGGGCCTGCCAGGGTGACGAGGTGGCTGCAGCTCTGGATGAAGGGGGCAGTAAGCGTGTGGGGAAAGGGTGGCTGGCACATGCTCCTGGATGTGTGGGCGGGGCCCACAGCACCAGCTCCCAGAACCCTGGAGGCCACAGCTCCACGGGTCTCACCTGGTGGGGGCTTGCTTATCTCCCAACCCCTGTCCCTGGCTGGACTGAGGGCTTCCTGAGGGCTGGCTGGGGTGCCCACCTTTGTGAACGCTGGGGCAGACACTGCTGTGGGCTCCACCCACTAGAGATGCTCAGCACGCTGTCCTCTCCAGCGCTGCCCCTCCCGGGGCGGCCTCTGCCTGCTCACTGGAGCTTCCAGAACAGCAAGGCCCTGTGCACAGAGGCGCCTGCCTTCCTGCCCCTCCCAGCTCCTTCTAGCACCTTCCAGCGAGGAGAGCAGGTCCTGTGCTGCCTCTGCACAGCCCTGACTTCCCTTTGGGAGGCCGCCTCCCGGGTCCCCACAGTGCCACCTGGGAGCCGGAGTCCTGAAAAGGCTGGAAGGGGGAGTGAACGTGCCGGCTCCTGAACCACGCTGTTCTCATCAGACCTCGGGGGACCCTGTCTCCGTGGGACTCCGCCATTCACTGGCGGCCCAAGGAGCTGTGTGTTATCAACACGCCTTTACCCAGCCAAGGAGCAGTGACTTTGGTGGTGGCAGAGGAAGGCAATTTGTTTGTGAATTTTGCCCTTTGTTATGGAAAGCTGCTGGGTTTTAAAAAATTGTAGAGGTTGGAACCCTTAACTCCCAGGGTAGTCCTGCGCTGCGGATGGGGAAGTTTGTGGATGTGCTTATTTCTTTATTTTTTTTAAAAACATACAGAATTGATGTTAAGTAGCCGTATGCAAATTCCCTGGGGCCTGTGGATTTTATTCTCTTGAAATCGTATTGAAAAGGCTCAACCCCACAAAAATGGGCAAGATTGTGCTCTCCAGAGCAGCCCTGATTTCCAGGGACGCCTCTCAGCTTTGAGGCCTCTCTTTAAGCTTGTGTGCCCGCTTGGAATGGTGCGTGCATGCCAATTACAGAACTCTCGTGCCCTCCTGCCCTGCACACCTGCTCAAGGAGATGCCCCAGTGGCCTGGGCACCCCCCACAGGTGTTTCTGCGCCGCCCCTCGGGGCTGGCGTTTTTGACAGTGTCCTGGCTTATCGCTAACAGTGATGATAAGAGACCTGGGACCAGAGCCACTACCAGGCATCATGGCATTGCCAGGAAGGGTATTGGGTCCCCTCAAATTCACAGGGGGAGCGCTGACCCCAGGAGCTCAGAATGTATTTGGAGAGATGGTCTTTAAAGAGGCTATGAAGCTGAAGGGTGGCCGTTGGGACGAGCCCTGATCTGATAGGACGGCAGTGCTGAGAAGACGAGGACACAGGCGCAGAGGGACGACCACCTGAGGACACGGGCAGCAGACGGAGCCCAGCAGCGGCCTCGGGAGCGACCAGCACTACGGGGACACTTGGTTTTGAAAAAACAAAGTCCTGCCGTCTACGCCGCCCAGTCTGCGGTCCCAGGTACTTGGTTCCAGCCGCCCCAGCTCACCAGGACAGGTGCGGTGGTCAGAGGACTGACGCCCATGTCTCCTGACACTGGGCCCACGGTGGCCCCAGGTCCAGTAGGGTTACGGGAGGACCCGGTGAACCTCTTCGCACCCCACACTGGGAGAAGCCTGACTTCCTGTGACCACCTCTGTGCACACAAGATCACATCCTCTAGTTTTAGGGAGAAGACGGCGGAAATAACACATTCAGACTCACATCACCGGGTTCCTGGGTGGCCCTGAGGTTGGGCTGCCTCCCACCTGATCATCTGCTCTGGAGGGGGAAGCGGAGGAGCCACATGTGGGGCAGGGAGCAGATGGTCTCACCCCATCCAGTCCCTCCTGCAGGGGCCCCAGCGGGCAGGCGGCTTTGCTTACGGAGAGTCTGGTAACACGAACAGGTCTCCTTGTTCGAGCAATGGTTTGGGTTCCTCAGAGGCGCAGCTGGAGATGGCTGCGAAGCCAGAAAGGGCCACAAAAGCATATTAAAGCCGGTCCCCAGGGCAAACTTCGGGCACCATGCAGAAAAGCCCCAGGAGCACTTCCCCAAATGCCCAGAGATGAAAATGGAGGGCACCGAGATCCAGCTGTCCGGGCAGCGATGCCAGAGGGTCCCACCTGCTGGACAGGGATGGGGATGGGCTTCTGAGGATTTGTAGCTGAAGCTTTCAGCTAAGATCCACCAGTGGGCCCCAGCCACAAAGACCCACAGGTGGCTTCCTGTGAGAGGCTTGATTCCAGGCCTCCGTGCTGGGACACTGCTGTAGGAGGCTGGCCTGAGGCGAGAGGCCCCAGAGAAACCAGAGGTGACAGGTAGGAGGTGGCAGGTGCTGGCAAGCCCTCCCCCACCGAGTCCCCTCGCATCCCCGCTGGGAGGCCTGGCTGGCGGTGCCAGCTCCACGTGACTCCCTGTGTGGCCTGGACTTGCTGCATACCCTCTCTGAGCTTTGGGTTCTCCACTGAAATAGGGCTCCCAGGAGCATTGAACGAGGCTGCGTGGGACGTTGCTGTGGCTGGGTGTCCTCCCCAACTCTGCCTTCATTGCTTTTGTGAATTAGGGCCCACACGAGGTTGGGTTAGAAAGAAGTCCTGTTTCTGAACGTGCTGAAAAACCACCGTGTAAACTCCATCCTTGGAGCAGCTGTGCTGTCGGAGGCCCCCCAGCCACGGAGACTGTGTCCCTGCCCAGGGCTCCGGCACTAGGTCCAGCTGGAATTGGGGGTCTCAGCGGGTGGGGACAGGAATGGGTGGTTTTCCCAGTCTTGCTCTAACATGGACATCACCATGCATAGAAAGTTCCAGATCACTCATGCTGAGCTGGGCTGGCATTCCTTCTCAGCCTCAAGCTGCCCTGAGGGTGTGTGCCATCCCTCCCCACTCCTGGCTGGCCCTCTGACCTTGCCAACTTCTGTTCCCTCACTTGGTGACTTTGGCTCTGCCAGGCCCGGAGCAAAGACCCCCACGGGTCCCCCAGCTCTACCACGTGCGGTGCCCAGGGAGCAGACAGAGCTCAGGCCGAGCTTGCCCTCCTGTGCCAGGATCCTGTGGCCTCTCTAGGTCCCGTGTACCCTTCCCCGATGGCCACCGCTCCCCAGCCTGTCCCGGAGGTGCTGGGACGTCCGCTCACGCTGGTGGTGTGACTGCCCATTCAGGACAGATAAGCCCCTTTAGAAAACGAGGGAGAATTTAATTCAGTGCCTGAGTGACAGCACGAAGATTTATCCCCTGGCCAGACAATACGGCCCTGGGGCTTTAATCTCCCCGAGACAATGTGCTGCCTCTCGGCCTCATCTCAGGCTTTTCCCACGATGGCGGTGATTAGCCGAGGTGCGTTGGATGGGAGCCACTATCTCTCGGGAAGTGTTTGCTCGGCCGCCGGGGCCAGCGGGAGGAGGAGCGGGAGGATTGCTGAGCTCATCATGGCCAAGTCTGGTCCCCAGACCGAGGGGGCACAGCGAGGTGGCTTCCTGAGGGGTCCTGTGGTGCCAGCAGGCGAGATGGGGACATAACTGGGGCCCCGCAGCCTCTGCTCCCCCCGAGGGTGTCCCCCATGAGGGAGTGGCCCCCGTCCTCAGCCGGACACCTGCCCCCACCAATGCCCCCTCCTCGGGCCCCTGGACACAATGTCAGGCAGCAGCCACACGACGAAGTGCCACCTGCCACCCTGAGCAAGCTCCTCCTTGGGGGCTTTGGCACAGCCATCGTGGGGACTTGGGGCACCTCCCCTTTCCGGGGCCACATTTACGTCTCACCTCCCACTCTCACAGCCCCACAGCTGGATCTGGCTGTGCTGAGTCAACTCAGGTCCTCCTGCCCTACCTGCGCTGCCACCCCACAGGACGCACAAGCCTTCACAGGGTGTGTGTGTCCCCGGAGCGTCACCCGGGACACCCTCTTCCCCGGGTGACGTGGGTGCACCTGTCTTCCTCATGGGAATTGCACCTGGGGCACCCTCCTCCCTGGACAAACAGGGCACATGGGGGGGGCGCTCCAGCAGCGGCAGCAGACACCCTCGGGAACTGGGGGTGCTTGGGAGGATCCTGGGTTCTGCCTGGAGCTCGCTTCTCCAGGCCTGTGGGATGCCTCAGGAAGCCCCGTCCACTGGGGGCAGGGGGTGGAGGCTCTGCAGGGGCTCCACAGAGAACACTTCACCTGCCCCGGAGGCCAGCCATCACATCCTAAAGACTCATCCATGGCGCAGGCCACCACCCATGGCCAGGGATGGTCACTGGAAGAGGGGACCCCACAGAGGACATGGAGACAGGAGCTACAGCAGCGGGAAGTCACTCTGCATTTTATGGCGACCGAACGGGTCCGGGATGTGGGGCTCCTGCTACAGGTGTCCATCTGCCTGTTCTCAGGAGAGTGGGCGTGGGGCCCACGTCACAGAGCGGGCAGGGGCAAGCCCTGCTCCCGTCCCTACCTCTCTAGCCAGGGAGGAAAACCAAAGGCCCCAGGAGTGGGCAGGCCCTTCCTTCCCACAGATGCCAGGGGACAGCCACCTGTCGGAGACCCGCAGGGCCGTGCCAGGCTGCCACACAACCCGTGAGGACAGGGTTTACAGGAGGAGCAGGCACCCTCTAAGGCTGCCTCACCTGGGCTCCCCAGCCCAGTGGCCTCAATCTCACAGGTGGCTCCTGGGGGCAGCCTGTGCTTGCCACCCGACTCCGATCCCTGAGGGTCTGTGACAGCCTCCGGGTCCTCTGTAACTGAGCTGGAAGGAGGTGGAGAAGGAGAGGGCCCACCTGAGCCCCTCCCCATGGCCAGTAACTCTTCAGCACCTGCATTTCCCCCCATACAGAGGGACGTTGGGAGTTTTTTCTCTTAAACGATCTCTGGCGCACATCTGACATGCCTGCCACGGCAGCCCTGGGTGACCCCGGTCACAGGGGTGAGCCTGCCCCCAGGTTCCTGCCCATGCTTCCCTCTGTGCCACCCTACACTCAGTGGGTGCTGGCGGGCCTGGGGTCAGGGAGCACCTTGCTCTGCGATGTGCCCAGAATGTTTCTGAGCACCCCAAGTCACCCACAGCCCAGCACCAGCCAGTCCCCAGGAACAGCCTACAGGATGCCAGGAATCTTGCCCCCCACCGGCCTTGGCTAATGCTCAACTAGTCCTTTACCAACGATGTGGGGACACTGTGCCAAGCATCCGGGGCTCCGCAGCCTCTGTGAGGCTGGTTGTTGGCGAGGCTGAAGCCGAATGTGACTGTGAGCACAGTTCTCCCAGGCACTTCTCAGCCCCGGGCGGTGGGCGGCACTGTCTGTACGTTACCGTGAGTTCTGAGCAGTTTGGGGACTCACTCAGGGGTCCCTCAGTGGGAGGCGGTGGAGCCAGGGTTAGAACTGGTTGGTCAGACGCCGCATGCACATCTGAAGGGTTGACCGAGCTGCCCCCACCCTGTGCCCAGCACCCAGGGGCTAAGAGCAGAGTCCCCGGGAAGTTGATTTGGGAGTCCCCGTTGCAGGCAGCCTGGATTCCCAGAGGAGCTTGCCTCTCAGTGCTCCCTCTGTGCTCCCACACCCACCCCCTGCCATTCTGGGTCCCCTTGGCAGGGCTCGAAGGAGTAGGTGGGCCTGACCCTCCTCCTCAGCCGGGGCTGGGCCAGTTCCTTTTCTTGCCCCCCCGTGGTGAGGCCGCTTAGCCAGTCAACGGGTCCTTGGTGGGGAGACGGAGGCGGCACCACAGATGGGACGCAGCCCGGCCTGCAGGACCATGCGGCTGGTAGCTAAGGCCAGCGGGTGTGCAGCACCAGGGCTGGGGCAGCAAAGGGGCATCAGAGAGAAGCCCCCTGGCCTGCCCAGGAGACTGCCCTGTTCCTTTAAACTAACAGAACCCCTTGTAGACCTCAGGAGAAGCAGTTCATTCCCCAGAGAAACTAAGGCATTTTAGACGGCAGGGGTCCAGCACCACGGCCGCACTCCCCAGGGCACCCCGCTTTTGTGGCTATGCCAGGGTCTCGAATCCCGGTGCAGCCAGGCCCTGGGTCAGACCTTCACCCCAGGGAAACCTTTCTGGTTTGGGGGCATCCCTCTCCACAGCTGGATGGGAGTCTGGGGAAGGCCCCTGGGTGGAGGGGTGAGTGGGGAAGGCCCCTGGGTGGAGGGGTGAGTGGGGAAGG
>NW_016107460.1:5024527-5074780 GCF_001604975.1 Cebus imitator | reverse complement strand
CCCTGGGTGGAGGGGTGAGTGGGGAAGGTCCCTGGGTGGAGGGGTGAGTGGGGAAGGTCCCTGGGTGGAGTGGTGAATGGGGAAGACAAGTGGGTCCCTGGGCCTTTCTCAACTAGCTAGCCCCACTGCCAGCCCATGGCTCCACAGCCCCCGGAGGGCAGCGAGGGTGACCTCACCCAAGAGGTGACACCCCAGGAGCAGGAAGCAGGGAGCAGGCCCCAAAGAAACCTGCTGAGCTGAGGCTGGGGCAGGGCACAGCCCAGGAGAAGAATTTTCCAGACCCAGGGCCTCCAGCCTTGTTCGGGGAACCGAATCCAGCCCCATGACCCTGGAGGGACTCACAGGACCCTCGTCTGGGAGCCGCTTGCCTGCGGAGGGTCCCGCACAGTTCAGCAAAGGCCCAGCCCCCAGCACGTTCGCAGGAGGCCTCAGTGCCCTTCACAGGCTGGGAAGGACTCGCACCAGAGTGGGCAAGGAGGGAGAGAGGCGGAGGCAGGTCCAGCCCTGCCGGAGGAGCACAGCTGGACACCTGGCCTGTTGCAGACAGGGGCTGTGCCTGAGGTCACAGGGCGGGACAGAGAAGCAGATTGGCAGAGCGGCGGGTGTGGCAGCAGTTCTGTCTCCTGGGTCTTTACTGAACCCTGCACCTCCTCCAGCCCAGGGACATCTGTGGCACCTGCCCTCGATCCTTCATGGGCCCCCCTGGGGTCTCTACATGAGGCCAAGCAGGAGGAGCTGCCTCCTACCCCCTCACATCTGGCTTCCGGAGAGGAGCCTTCCCAGGCCTTGGGGAGACCCCGTGGCCACCCCTGTCTCTGCCTCCCTCCAGAATGGCGGAAGAGCAGCTGCTGAGGCCAAGACCCCCAGAGGGGCCGTGGGGTGGGAATCTCTGGGCTGGAGATGGGAGGGCAGGGCCAGGAGGGGTCAATGGAAGTAGGAGTGGAGAAGAAGGCATTTTTAAGTCCATCACTGTGTGACGGCTGCTGCCAGCTTCCGGCTTCTATGGAAAGAGGGGACCCTGACCAGCACCTGCCACGGTTCACCTGCGGGAGACGCCGAGTCAGGGCACAGGGGTGGCAGCCTGGACGCTGTTACCATGCTCGGTGACTCTGCTTACGGCAGCCCAGAATGTGCTGGGCACCCCTGGTCCTTTGCAGATGTGGCCCTCGGCAGATGCCAGGAGATGCCGGGCAGATGCCAGCATGTCCTTTCTGTACTGGGAGAAATTGAGAAATCTGTCCGAGGCAGGCCACACAGACAGCCGATGACCCGTCAGAGACCAAAGCCTTTCAGACGCGGCGGAGCCTCACGCAGCTGGGGGCGGAGAGAGTCTCCTCAGCGCTGCCCCTAACCTTGCCCGTGACCTTGGCTACGGGAGCAGCTTCTCGGCACGGCTCTCCCTAGAATCCCCACCCGGGAAATGCGCTGTCTAACCCAGCCCTGGCCAAAGGGTCCCCCAGGAGCACACGCACCCCACGCACCCATGGCTGCAGCAGGGGGCCCCAGAGGGAGCTGAGACTCTACAGGAATGCCTGGGGGAGGAAGGGCGCAGAGAGCAGCCTTGGCGTGGTTTTAAAAGGGCACAAAATCACCCGCTTGGTTCCACGGGTGGCCTCTTCCTAGAAACCACAGCACCGTCTCACCCAGTGGTGGATGGAAGTCACCCAGGCTCCCGTCCGGGCACAAGGAAAGATGGGCACTGGGGAAACTGAGGAAGATGAGGGCCACAGCGCATCCCCTCCGAACGGCTCTCACAGGGAGAGACGGCCCACTCACCATCAGAGGGCTCAACAGCCCTGGGACGGGGCCGTCTTCCTCGCTGGTCCAGGGACAGGAGAGGGAGTCCCCGTCGTCCCGCCCTCACAACCTTTCAATGCACAGGCAGCAAGACACTGAGGGAGGGAAGGTGCCCGCCGGCAAAAGAGGAAGAGGCCAGGCGCAGAGGGGAAGCTCGGGGGAGACAAGCGGTTTCCAGCCTCAGCCACGAGGTGTGGACTCGAAACACAGACTCTCTCCCTCGGTGCTCAGGCCCGGCCGCCCCCCCTCCCGTGACCCCATTCCTTCCCCTACAGCTCCAACTCGGCCAAAGGAGAGCGTGGACAAGGGAGGGCGCACAGAGGCTCCTGGGGGACCCATGGGTGGGAGGCGTGAGGAAGGGCGTGCGGGGCTCTGGGGCTGGAGAGGACTGGATGGCAAGGAGCCTGCCTCGGAGGAACTGCATGAGCAGGGAGGTTTGAGAACCCAGGGAGAGGCAGGAGGAAGAGGAGCAGGAAAGCCGAGGGTCCTGCCCACCTGGGGGTTCTAAGTGCCGGGGCCTTCCTGGGGTCCAGGACATTCTAAGCATGAGGCGCACACCCTGCACCCCAAATAGACAAGCACCAGGGCACTGGGGGTGACAGGCAGCAGGACAGTGCAGGGTAAGTCCCGAGGGCTTTGTGGGGTGTCCACACCAGGGCCCGCCGAGCCGTTTGGAGGAGGGGAGAGAGGGAAGGAGAGTGTGAGCGTCCACCGGCCCCAGGCTCATCTCACATGCCGAGGGGGCCTCACATCCGCACTGCAGGCAGAGGCCACCCACTGTGCCTGGGGACCCACACAGCGAGCTGTGACATGACGCTCCCCTGGGGTACCCCAAGCAGCCCCCCAGGGCATTCCAAGGGTCAGATGGACCCCCACATACATCATCCCTGACTCCACAGAATCATCTCCACGCTGACCCGACCCCCTCAAATCCTCCTTCCTGGAGGCAGCCCTCAGCATACACCATGTGGCCATGTCTTAGGGGTGCTGGTGTCCCCAGGGTGTCTGGAGGAGGAGACCGTCCTGTCAACCCTGCAAATTGTGGAAGCTGAGTCCAGGGGGCACTAGGCAAGACCAGCAACCCAGTTTGGCCCCCCATCGGTCCCCTCCAGTCCTTGGTCTCCCCCGGACACAGCTGCGCAGGGCTGTGCTCCAGGTCCTGTGGGTTCTCTGCCTTAGGAGTGTCCCCAGCCCAGGAGGGGGACACCACTGTCCATATGACCCATGAGGGCAGGCCTGAGCCCAGGACATCTGACACCTCAGTGGCGCACGGCACCCCACCCAGAGCCACTGGAGATACACTGCGCTGTTAGCTACGCTGCCTTCTCTGCAGCCGTCTTCCAAGCTGCCTCCTGGGACAGCCCCGAGCCACCTCAACACAGCTGCGGGGCTGCAGGAGGAGGCCTGGTCACCAGGTGCCAGTGTGGTCTGGGCTGGCGGTCGGGCAGGCAGGGCTCCAGGCCGGCTTTTCACGCACTGAGCTGGAGAGGGGCCTTCTCAGCAGGGGCAAGTGGGCAGGGCCCTGGGAGACCCCTGGCTGCTGGCCTGGGCCAGGGCCTGTCAGGACAAACCACGGGAGACTGGGCCGTCATCTCCCCAGGCGGGGCGTAGGCCAGGGCAGCAGAGCCATGCCCTCCTGCTGGCTTCGTCTCGCCCAGCACCGGCAGGCAATGCCCCCCCACGTGGCTGTACGAAGGTCTCGGTCACCAACACCAGGGGGTCCAGGCTCTGTGGCTCCATCCACATCGGAGAAGATCAGGAAGGAAGGCCCACCTGGCACTCCTGCAGACCCCCTCCTTCCCACCGGGAGTCCCAAGGTGACCGAAGCAGGGACAAGGCCCCGCCTCCCCGGCTGCAGGGAGTCCAGGGAGGCCGGGAAGCACCCCAGGTTCTTGTTCATTTAAGCAGAAGCGGTGCAGCCACTGACACTCCCTGCTGCCCGGTGCTCAGGGGATGCCTGCATGTTCTGTGAAACAAGTCTGTTCACACCAAGAAGCAAAGTGTGCTCCTGGTCATCAGCGTGGAAGTCACCTCCTCATCACAGCTCCCCAGGGCCCAGCAGAAGTGACAGCCAAGTCTCGCAGCGTTCCAGCCATGGCTCAGAACCTGCCGGGGGCTAAGAAGGCCAGCCACAGCTGCACTCTGGTGCCCAAACTGCCCTCTGACCGACTGGATCCTGATGCCAAGCTAATGGCTGCCAGGCAGGCCTGAGATGGGCTGGGGCTGGTGGCCAGCACGGACCTTGGGGGCCCATGTCTCTGCAGGGTAACGTGGCTGTATTAACTCCAGTTTATTTTTAAGTCATTCCATTCTGACAATTCCGTGGCCACCAAGGGGTGCTCAGGAGCCACACGGGAGCTGCAGAGGCAGAGTAGGGACGGCAGGTGCCTGCCAGCCGGGCACCCCCACACCACCTGCCACCTGTCTCTTCCACAGTGCCAGGTCTTGGTGGCGAGCGTTCCCCTTTTCCTCCCCAGCTCTGCCCTGCGTGCCCCAGCCTCCTGCCCTGCACACTCAGGTGTTCGTTTCTGGGTCACTGGCAGCCACAGACCACACCAGCCACGGCCACCACTTTCCCCAGACCACACTGCTGGCCGGCGTCACTACTTCTGCTTGCACTTCCTGAAACCCGGCGGCCTGACCGCAGAATCGCAGGAGCCCACACACGCGTGGCAGCTTCTAAAACATTCTCAGGCCTCAGGGAAATTTGCCAGGAACCCTTCCTTGTCTCACCTGCTCTCTGCTCAGGCGGGTTGGGGCACACAGGCCTGGCCCCGCAGACCCTGCACGCTCCCCACCCTTCCCTGCGCTTTGGGGCTGGGCCACAATGGCCACTCCTCAGCCACAGCCAGGTGGGAGCGGGCGTCTGCCCTGAGCTCTAGCCTCACGTGGTCCACACTTCACTGTGGGGGTCCCTCCCTGCCCGGTTTTCACCCCTTTCCTAGGACTGGCTCCTCCTCACCATGACCACAGCATGCAGCTTCCGAGAACTCATGTGAACCCCACAATCTAAGGGGCCCACTGGCACTGCCACCACAGCCTGCAGGACCAGACACACAGTGGAGACGCCGGGGGTCTCGGGGCACCCAGAGGCAGAGAGCACACGACCTGCTGCCTCGGGCTCTCACTCCCCACTTGATTCCAGTGCCCCCAGAGTCTGAGAAACGGTCAGTTGATTCTGGAGAGGGCCTCTTCATGGGCAGATGGTTTCTGACTGAGCCCCAGCTGCCCCCAGCCTGACTGTGCAGAAGTGCGGAGGCCACTGGGCATCTACCCTGGTGCTTCCAAACCCCAGTGCTGGACAGTACCAGGCTCAGCCTGGAGCCTGGGGCACGGCGCTCGCCTGGCCTCCGCCCGGACATGGAGCTCGGCTGGGCTCTGCTCTGACACTGGGCCAGCCTGAGCCCTTCGAGAGATTTGGGTGAGGAAAACAGTGTGAAGGGGTGAGAATTCCTCTTCTCACCACTTCTCACTTCTCAGCCGGGTCAGGAGAAGCGGTCAGCTCAGGGAAGTCTCTGTTGAGGGCGGTCAGCCAGGGCAAGCCCCACGTTTCCTGGCTATACAGGAGCCAGACGGTGACTCCAGGGTGGGCCACCGCCTCCGTCCCTATAGCAGGGCCCACTTGGCCAGAGGCAGCCACCCCAACTGCCCTCTCCCTCTGCCTATGTCAGAGTTGTGGAAAGGGGCCACAGCTACAAGTCTTCCCCTTTACCCCTGAGGTTAGATTTTGCCTTGAGACTTCATGGCACCCCCAAGACAGTCCCTGACCCCAGCCCCAGCCCAGGTTGCCACCCTGGAGCTGCTGGAAGACCCCAAAGCACACCAGCTCCCAGCTTGTGGCTCAGAGCCCAGACGGGGGTGGGGGTGGTGCTCAGCCAGAGGGAGGAGGCTTCCCGCACCCAGGCGGCACCCAGCACGAGGTCGTGCAGACCAGGTTGTGCCACCCCGCCACCCGATGGGTTTTCAGGGTGCACCTCCCACTCATTTCCCACGTGCTGACCAGAAACGGCAAGCGGCGGATGTAATGCTTTCTCACGAAACAGTACATTTTGCACCGGAAGTGAAAAGACAGCTTCCAGCATGTTCATCGTCACCGTGCCCCCCCGAGACCTCCATGCTGGGGGCACTCAGCGCCTGCAGATCATGGTCACTTGTGAGAAGTCTTTACAGAAGAGAGTGGGGCAGGACTGGGTGCCCGTGCCCTGGCGGCCGACACCCCAGGGAGCACACAGTAGCCTCTGCCTCCGCCTCATGAACGGCAGCCCTCGTGCCTGGCACCTCCCTGCAGAACCGCCTCTCCGAGCCCCTGGGGTTGGGCACTGCTGCAGAGCCACACCTGACACCCACTGCTCGGGACCTTGGGTGCAGTCACAGTGCTCTCTGAGCCTGGTGTGCGTGTCTACGAGCAGGTGACACCAGCGCCATGAGCAGCACCCTGCCTGGCCCACCCTGTCCGCAGCTGGCTCCATCGTACCCTCTACAAGGGGAACTGCATCCCCTCCCACAAAGCCGTCCTGGGGCTAACGCGACCCTCCCGAATCCAGCAGCCCTCACGGTCCCACTGATTTTCGTGGCAGTTTCTATGATGTGAATCATCTCACATCTGACCGCTTGCCATCTGTCCATCACCCCGGTTAGAGGGAGGCCCTCTGGGGGCAGGCCCTTTCTCTCCAGGCTGGCTCCTAACCGGGTCTCTGGGGCTCACAGAGCTGGTGTGAGCGGGGGCCCCTCCATCCACCTGAGTCCACTGGGAGCAGCTGGCTCCACCCGGAGCTCACAGCCCTTGCGTCTATGGCAGGGCCATCCCCCCCACCCGAGACTGTGGGTGATCATGGAAGGAGGTCAGCACAGCTACCACAGGGGTGGGTGCTCACGAAGGCAGCTGTGGCCCTGCCCAGGGCCTCCTAGAGCCATCTCTGTGGGCAGAGGTGCCCTCCGCCGCAAGGACCCTCGTCTCCCTCAGACTCTCCCGCGGGAACAAGGAGTACGTGGGGAAGTGCGGCACGGAGGCAGCTGGGAGAGGAGCCAGGACAAGGAGTGGATGCAGCCCAGCCCCGGCCCTTCTCACCAGCTCCCCCTGCATCTGAGCCCCTCTGAAAAGCTGAGTGTTACCAACCTGTGTGTTGCCGGGAAGATGGGCCTCGGCTCGGGGTGGACCTGGCAGCGCTCGCTTGAGTGAAGTCTAGCGCTGGTAGCGTCTCAGGGTGACCTCCACTCCCAACCAGCCTCTCCCTGGGCCTCAGTTTCCCCATCCACACACCCTGGATTTCAGAAAGCCTATCTGGCTCAGACAGGTCACGTCTGATGGAAGTGCCTGAGCGGCTCAAGCTGCTGCTGGGACAGGACTGGGTGTCCCCGTTGGCGACCATGACTGTCTTTCTTCGGTACGGGGTTTGGTCTCCCCATTAAAGGTCATGACACCCTTTCCACGGGACAGGATTCGACTTCCCGGTTACGCTCATTGCTCGTTTCCATGGGACAGGACTGGGACTTTCCGTCCACAGTCACCGCTGTCTTTCCACTTGTGACTCCTCATGGCACCTTGGCATTTATCGGAGAAGAAGCCCCCGTCCTGAGCCAGAGCTCAGGGTTTCAGGGAGAGTTTGCAGCTTCGGTCTCCAGGTAGACTTGCAAGAAGCAACATGTCTTTCCTGAGCCAGACCCTGAGCTCTGCAAACTGGCTAAGCCCTCCCTTCCTCTCCACAGCTAATCTATGGATAAAGGACGGGCTGCCTGGCGGCCACTGCAAACATATGTCCCTTGAGATGCCCCAGTCTGGCAACCTCGGGAGCTGGGGGCTGGTGGGAGAGGGCTGGAGGCGTCTGCTTCTCGTTCGAGGCTCCCCACAGAACACACACAAGGACAGCCAGCCCTGTGCACCCCAAAACAGGTCCTGGAGATGCTGCTTTTGGCTGGGAGCCTGAGGGTCCCATCTCCCCACCCTGCAGGAGTGCCAGCTGCTGCCTCCGGGAACCTACATTAGATGCCTGGCATGATCTTCAGGGGCTGGTGCCTCAGCAAAGACCTGGCCCCTTTCAATCTGAGCTCAGGCGGTGATACAGCCAAGTTCAAAGTCAGAGGCACAGGGGCTCTGACGGGACCTGTTGGTGTCAGGCTGGGGTGCAGCTGGGTCTGCCCAAAGACAGAGTCAGGCGAGAAGGCACCCAATCCACCTCTCTGCGGGACCCACCCCTGGAGAGAGCACAGGGAGCCCGGCCTTTGCTTCCATTTGGGTGAAAATGGCCTGAGGAATGTCCATGTTTCATGGGTGGCCTCAGGGGAGGCAGGTGCCTGGCATGTGGGACCAGCCCCAGCTGTGTGCAGAGGCTCGGAGGAGTTCCAGCAGACCTGCCGGACGGCGGCCGCCAACCCCCACCCAGCCTCAGGGGCACCTGGCGCTTCTCACGGGGCCAGCTCCAGCACCCGGGTCTCCCAGCTGGACTCCCTTGGAAGCGGACGGCAGCTCCTCGGGAAAGCGGCAGCCTTGGCGTCATATCCTGTCTGCCGGACAGTCCCAGGCCAGGTCTGGACGCTCCACGTCCTGTTGGGGAGCAGCCCCGCGGTGGCGTTTGGGGGGCATCTGGGCGTCAAGAAGCTTGCTGGCAATCTCTTCTCCAGTCCCCATGTCACGTATGAGCACACAGGCCCATCCTACCTTCGAACAGCAGTTTACTTTGCGGGGGTTATACCTTATTTGCCGGGTGAAGCTATGAGCAAGTTCGAGGCTGGAACGGAGCTTCTTCGAGCTTTGGGAGGGGCAGAGTGGGGCCGCCCACAAAAAGCCACGGAACTGCGGCAGAACGAATGAATGAGTGGATTTTAGACGCTGGTCACGGCGCTTCCGAGGAGCCTTCTCTGTAGCTGGGTGGGTCGGCCAGAGGAAGCTGGAGCAAGTCACCAGCTTTTTCATCAAACCAAATGAAACATCCCTGGTGGGGGAGGGATATCGGCTCGGCCCGGAGGAGACGCAGCGACAGGGGAATTCGGCAGTGCCCGGCCGGAGGCTCCCTGAGCCTCCCCGGCAGTGGCCGCTGCCCCAGAGCCAGCCACACGGGGAGCCCCTCGCCGGCAGGGGCATTTCTGTTTAAATTAGGAAACGCTATTGTAGAAAAGCCCCGAATGAACAATATCGGTTTTATGGCCTGGAGATGCTTGGCGGGGATTTTATTTTCCCTGTATGGGAAAGCGGCTGTGCTCCGAGGAGGTTCCACCCGCTTCCGCCTCCTGAGAACCAGCCCTCACGGCCTCCCGCAGCTGCGATTCACAAACCACTGAGGGTGCAGCCAGGTGGAGGCTGCTATGGTGCTCGTGGCCGAAGCGCTGGTGGGCGGGGTGGGGCAGGTCCCAGGGTCCCTACACTTCTTAGAAATGAGGCTTAGCCTGGGCTACCAGCTGGCCCCAGTGTGCGGGAGCTGGGTGCAAGGAATTTCGGGGTCCATGCCCCTTCTCCAGGCAGGGGCGGGGCTGTCGCAGGCACCACCTCCATCCATACATCAAGTGGGAGGGGCCCAGGCCCGTGAAACCATCCTCACCTCGGAGGACAGGTGGCTGACCAGCGGCCAGGTGCAGGAAACTCTTAGAATCCCTGAATCTCCCAGCACGTGGGGAGAGGGGTCGTTGTGAGTGAGCCTGGGTCTGAACCAGAAGCTGCTCTCACTCCAATCAGGGAAAGGCAGGAGATAGGAGGGGCTGGGGAAGGTCCGGCCACAGCATCGTGCCCCCACCCTAGCTGCAAGTCTAGGGCTTGGGAACCCGGGAACCAGCATGCAGGTGTCACTGAGTTGGGCCTCTGCCTCTTCCAGGCAAAGACATCAACTGGGCCATCCTTATCCAGAGGAAGGGTGGGGTGGGGCTAGAACACAGAGAAGGTTCTGGAAATGCATCTGATCCCCCTCCACCCACCACAGCCAAGGGTCCAGCGTTGAGTTTATTCAAACACATAAGAACAGGCCAGAGGAGAGCCTGCTGGGGGGGTAGTTGTTGGTTTCTGGACTGTTCTCAGCGGCTCGAGCCCCCAGCTCCCCGACTGAATGCAACAGAAGGGAAAGGTGGTTTGGGGGGTTTTGTGTGTGTGTGTGTGTGTGTGTGTGTGTGTGTTTTATTGCTTTCTAGGCTGTGCCCAGTGACTCCGGTCCCCAGCTCCCTGATTAAATGTGACAGCCACTCCAGAGGCTGGCCTGCGTCCTCCACGAGGAGCGTTCTCCGTCAAACAGAAACCCTGCCTGTGCAGGCTGCAGCGGCCGCCGCGGCCGAGGTCAGGCGACGGAGCAGCACAGGGAGAATGTAGAAAACAGACAATCCTGTTGGAAGCTTCGACCTCATAAATCTCCGCAGGCTGCTGGCCGGCTACAGAAGGTGGGAGCAACAGCAGCGCGGTGAGGAGGGCACCGAGGCGGAGGAGCGGGGCCCAGGGCAGGGCCGTCCTGGGGACCGAGGAAAACACAGCTCCCTGAGAAACGTCGTCTAATCTTTGCTCAACCACAAACAGGACGCCAGACCCCGGCGCACACACACAAACGTGCCTCCCTCCCCGGAAAATCGACTTGTCAATAACCAGAGACTCGTTGTCCAAAGGCATCATCAGTGGTTAAAATAAAGACTGAAAAGGCCGGGCGCGGTGGCTCACGCCTGTAATCCCAGCACTTTGGGAGGTTGAGGCGGGTGGATCACGAGGTCAAGAGATCGAGACCATCCTGGCCAACATGGTGAAACCCCGTCTCTACTAAAAATACAAAAAAAAATTAGCTGGGCCTGGTGGCGTGCACCTGTAGTCCCAGCTACTCGGGAGGCTGAGGCGGGAAAATTGCTTGAACCCGGGAGGCGGAGGTTGCGGTGAGCTGAGGTTGCACCACTGCGCTCCAGCCTGACGCCTGCTGACAGCGCAGCAGCAGACAGTCAAGAACCGATGTTTGGGCAGAGCGACTCCGGCCACCGCGAGGGCCACTGCCGTCCCCAGACTGATCATCTGGAAACGCCATTCCTTGGTCATGCCCAAGGAAAGAGGGCGCATTGGGCGTTTTTGACTAAGAATGCATCTGCAGACAGAGAAATCAAAGTTGGCTTCAGTCTCCTCCTGTGATCTAAAAACTCCCTCCCACAGACCCAGAAAATGTGAATTTCCTCTTTTGGGGCTGAGTAGCCTGCCACAGGCAAGGAAGGACCCTAACCTGACCTGACCCCAAAGCGGGAGCAGCTTCCTGCCAGTCGATCCAGAGGTGGTCCAGGACTCCTTGCCCACCTCCTCTCACCTTCCTCGGCCCACCATCTGGGGTGCACGGAGCACTGAGATCGCAGAGTCTCGTGCTGCTGCGGAATGGATCTGAAGGTGGGGGGCCCTGGCTCGCTCAGGCGAGGCTGGTCACAGGTGGGGCTGGTCTCAGGTGAGGTTGGTCTCAGGTGGGGGTTATCAGCACATGGTGAGGCTGCCCCTTCTGAAAGAATCCTCACGTGAACCCCTCACCTCCAAACGAACAGGCACTTCCGAGAAGCTGGTCTCTGGGAGCACGTGCAGCTTCCATATGAGCGTGTTGGTGCTGGCCTAACTCTGGTCACTTGCATTTCAGCCTTTCTCTTTCTTTTTTTTTCTCTTTTACTCTTTCTTTTCTTTTTCTAAGTTCGATTGGAGGTGAGCGGTACCTTGTTTAGACGGCGGAATTGCATTGCTTAATTGCTTCACTACTGGAAATTTCAGGAGGGTTCTCATTTTTCACTGAAATCTCCAGGCGTGAGTACATTTCTGCAGATCTTTTGCCTAATTAACGGCGTGCGCAACAAAAAATAGAGAAATGAAGACGGCAAGCCCTGGGAGACGACGCCAAGAACCACTCGTTAGCTCCGAAAGGCAGCGGCGGAGTCACTTGGGAACATCTCCATCCCAAAAGTCTCTGGTGGGTGACGTCACGGGCCGCCTGGCCGCTGCAGCTTGAGGGGAGCAGCCCCGGCCTCCCGGCCCTTCTGCTTCCAGACAGGACACGGAAGCATCCAAACGAAAAGGCAGCCTGGCAGGAGGAGGCTGGGAGCCGGGGAGGACGACGCACGAACACCTTGGGAGTTTTCCAGCACCGCTCTGAGGCCAGGCATGTGGGCAGCAGCCCCGCAGCAGTTTTCCTGTCCGAGAAAGAGCCCATCCCTGCACCACGTGATGGGGGCAGGGGACCTTGGCCTGCAGCACGGACTGCAGGCAGAGAGGACCCTGAGCCTGGGGATCGGAGCAGGTGCCCCAGGGGCAGAGCCAGGCTCAGCCACCCTGACTATCACAGCTGGGCAAGCCTGCGGTTTTTCAGGCCTCGTGCACTCATGAGCTCACCCTAAGCAGCTTCAGGTTCCCCACCTATCCTGCCCTGAGAGGAGGGCACCTGGAGTGTGTAGGCAGGAACCGGGCCTGCAGGAGCCCACTGTCCAGCTGCCCAGGCCACGGTGACCTTCAACAGATACCTGCGCGTCTGCAACTGTGGACACTTCTGAGACCCCACTGACTTAGGCCAAAGGAAGGTGCTGGGCCTATGGCCCAGACCAAGGCGGGTGGTCAGGTGCAGCCCCTGCCCCTCCCATCCGTCAGTGTGAACCCACGTGAGTACAGCACCAACTCTCAGGGCCGGGAGCCCTACTGGGCCCCGAGAAGCTCTGGGGAGCTGAGGCCTGGGTAAGCTGTGCCCACCTGGGGCCCTGCAGCCTGGTGGGAGGCAGTCCTGCCTGAGGGCCATTTGCTGCCCGCTTGCCCTGTGACCCAGAAGGTCAACCCAGGCCACAGGAAGACACCTGGCACGGCCACCCTGTGTGTAGCCTGCCGTGGCCTCTGGGGGACACGTACTTGCAGGAGGCTGGGGGTCCTCAAGGGACCACCCATCTTGATGACACCACATGAGGAGCTGGGGTCACTCAGCTTTCAAACGGTGGGTGGGTGCCAGGGTTCAATCGAAGCCAGCCTGAGCCAAAGCCTGCCCTGTCCACTACCAACCAGTCCAAGACAGCAGACACCACCAGGACGGGGAGCCACGGGAGGCCCCGCTGCCCGGGCCAGGTCCCAGCAGTTTGCAGCTGTGTTCAGAGAAGGGACTCTGAGCCTCTGTGGTGCCCCAGGTCCTGCTAGGTGTCAAGCCGCACCTTGGTTCTTGGCTGCGGAATGATCCCAGCCCAGCAAGGTGAAGGCCCCCACGGCTGTGGCTCTAGGACATTCTGAGACCCTCCCAGCACCTAACGGGCTTCAGAGGCCTTGGCCACAGAGGTCTTCCCAAGGCTGCGCTGCCCCTGCCCATGGTAGTGTCCAGATTCCACCTGCACAGACGTTCTAAGTCAGGGTGGGTCCTGGGCACCAGCCCGGAGCAGTGGGAAGTCCCCATTCTGCTGCCTAGGCTGTCCACTGATACAGAGGGGTGCAGCTGGGGACCAAAGGGTGCAGAAAAGGGGGCTGGATGCTGAGCAGAACCCATCCCAGCTGCCGGGAACAAACCCCAAGCACCCACCTGCCTGCAGCACCTGAGCGCCTCTCCACCTGGCAGCTGCCCCGGACCCACAGGCTGGCCGAAGCCAGCCCCAGGTGGGCACCCGGGAGCTACCGGCCCAAAGAATCACTTCCCTGGCCTGCCCCCACCTGCTATAGTCTGCAGGGCTCAGCGTTTGTGATCCAAGGGGGATGCCTGAGAACGGCCAGCCTGGGAGGGAAGGGGCCGCCTGCGCCTCTCTAGACGTTTTTCTGCCCACTTTGTTTTTGAAGCAGGCAGGAGCCCTCGGTATAGGCACTGGTAGATGTGGCCTCGGCTCAAATTCTCAAGGACAAGTGCAGAATGGATGGTGCCTCCCTGGCTCAAATGTCCCGGGCACAGCGGCCTCCACTCTGGGGCTGCACCTCGAATTTCGGCAACAGAGCAATTGCAGAAAGCGGCCACGTTATCGGGGGACCATGTGAGCTCTACATAGCCGTGGCCCCTCGCCCCCAACATTCCGTGCCTCCCAGGAGGGCGATAATCCCACAAAGGGCCTCGTGCCAGAGCAGGGACTGCGGAGAGGCTGTCCCTGGCCGCGGGCGCCTTCGCCCCTCTGTGCTGCCCTCCGTGGAATCTTCTTACTGGGCCCCATGCTTCAGATCGAATGTCCCTTTGAGAGGGCCAGAGGCGGCCCCTGTGCCCTGCCTCAGGGTCTGCCTGACACCAGATCCAGGGGATTCCAGCCCCACCTGCCCCACCCGAGGGGGACAGGCCCTCAGACGCCCCAGGGCCCGCCAGGACTGCGGTCCCAGGCAAGGAGAGGACTGAAAGGCCTGCATTCTGGCCCAGCGCACACCAAGGCCCTTTCTCCCCCAGGGAGCCCACGGCGGTGCTGGGATCTGGTCTTCTCCCTCCACTGGCTTGTGGGGCTGCCAAGACCCAGGGACATTTTCCCTAGCAAGGCTCCTGTTCTCTTCTCTCACAAGCAGCGTCTCCCAACCTGACCTCTGTGTAAGCCTCCACAGCAGGCCAACACTCAAGCCAGTGTGGCTCATGGAATCAAATCTGTGTCAACAATGTGCTCTGTGCATGTGTGCCTGTGTGTGCATGCATGTGTGTGTGTGTGGGTGTGTGTGGGTGTGTGCATGGGTGTGTGAGCATGTGCGAGCGTGTGTGGATGTGTGCATGTGTGTGTGTGCGTATGTGGGTGTGTGCATGAGTGTGTGGGCATGTGCATGCATGCGTGGGTGTATGCATGTGAGTGCCTGCATGTGCGGGTGTGGATATGTGCGAGCATGTGTGTGAGGGTGTGATACGTGTGAGCATATGTGTGGGCGTGTACGTGTGTAGGCACGTGCATGTGTATGCGAGTGTGTGCAAGCATGTGGGTGTGTGCATGTGTGTGCATGCAAGTTTGGGTGTGTGCAAGCATGTGTGGGCATGGGCATGCGTATGCAGGCATGTGCATGTATGTGGGTGTGTGTATATCTGTGTGGGTGTGTGTATGTGTGTGCATGCCTGTGTGGGTGTGTGTAAGCATGTGTGGGCGTGTGCATGCATGTGCGGGCGTATGCATGCATGCACTGATTACAGTGAAGGCCCTCTGTCCTGCACTTCCTGGGCAAGGCCAAAGGACGCCACCTCAATGACATCACAGACAATCCCAGCAGTCGGAATGTACAGTGGGTGATGGCTGGGTGGGGAGGAACAGCTCTTCCCCTTTCAGCTGTGGAGACTGCCACTATGATAAACAGCACCCCCAACCCCTTGGAACGAAGCTAACAGGAGACCCCCGAGGACAGGGTCCAGCTCAAGTGCAAACGCTCCCCACTCAGCATGGAGCCGATACCCACCACCCCTCCAAGCGGGTGCTGTGTCCTGACCTGCAGGGCACCCCTCAGCAGCTGGCTGGCGACATTCCTTGGTTCTGCTCTTTGTGGAATCGATGAATAAGCCCAGGCTGTGGAGGAAACCCCAGTCCTAGAAAGGTGTCTGCCTGGGCCATAAAAGCAGCACAGCTCCCAGGCCAGCCCCAGGACAATCTGCCCCCAGCACACAGTAGGTCCCTCCAGCACCAGGCCCAGCCCAGACAGCCAAACTGTCTTGAAATAAGTGCACCACCCGCCCCAGGCTGGGGCTGTGATGGGGAGGGATATGCAGTCCCAGGCCCAGCAACCAGGAGACCCAGCCGTGCGTCTCCCAGCCCTGCGTCTCCCGGCCCTGCGTCTCCCGGCCCTGCGTCTCCCGGCCCGTGCGTCTCCCAGCCCGTGCATCTCCCAGCCCTGCGTCTCCCAGCCCTGCGTCTCCCAGCCCTGCGTCTCCCAGCCCGTGCGTCTCCCAGCCGTTGGCACTCAGCTCATCCAGTGGTCTCGGAAAAGGTGGTTTTTTTTTTTGAGACTCTGAGAGTCTCTTTTTTTTGAGACGGAGTTTCGCTCTTGTTACCCAGGCTGGAGTGCAATGGCGCGATCTCGGCTCACCGCAACCTCCGCCTCCCGGGTTCAAGCAATTCTCCTGCCTCAGCCTCCCGAGTAGCTGGGATTACAGGCTCGCGCCACCATGCCCAGCTAATTTTTGTATTTTTAGTAGAGACGGGGTTTCACCGTGTTGACGAGGATGGTCTTGATCTCTTGACCTCGTGATCCACCCACCTCGGCCTCTCAAAGTGCTGGGATTATAGGCGTGAGCCACCGCGCCTGGCCTCGGACAAGGTTTTTAATCTGGAGGTCATGTCCAGAGGAGCCTGCCCAGCCCTGCTCTCTCACACACAAACCTGTCTTTGGCCAGAGAAAGTTCCAGAAACCCCAAAATAGCTGCTGACATTGACTGCCTGGATCCTAACGACAGTAATAGCAATAGTCACAGCGGCAGGCGCGCGTTCTGGGTGCGCGGTTTCGGTGGGTCTGGCGCTCCGCCTCCAGCACCCCCGCTGGGCCTCCACCTCTTCTCTGTGTGTCATCTGCCCTGTCCAGAAGCGTCAGAGGGGGCTGCTGGGCACTGGACACTGGGCCCCAGCCCCGGCTCTGTCTTGACCCAGCCGAGGCGTGGACGCCGGCCGGGGAGTCCAAGAGCGACTCTCAGAGCCGCAGTCCTAGCCTCACATCTGGCTGGCGTGAGGGCGGCTTCCTCAAGCCCCATCTCTGAAAACTGAATGCCGCTCAGCCCAGCCCAGGGCCTCCTGGGAACGGTCCCCAGACCCTGCAGGCTGAGGTCCTTCGCCCTGGGTTTCCTGCCATGTGGCCCCTCTCCTGTCCATAGCCTGTGGCCACAGCTGAGCCTGACTGCAGGTGGGCCGTTACCCTCTGACAGTGGCTGGGCCAGCCCCAAGGTGCCCTCCTGGACCCACAGGGCCGCCTGCCTGCTCTTACAGAACCCAAGGAACAGAAAACTTCCCCTCAGGGAAGACCACACAGGCCTGACAGCAGAGGGCCTGGCCGTCCCGGTAACCCCGGGGCCCAGGCCAGCCTCCTGCCCATCAACTTCCCATGGTCTGCTCCATGGTCATCTAACACAGTGGAGCCTCACTTTGAATTTGGGAAGTGAAAGCCAGGCGCTGTCCCTGAGGCTGGAGGCTGGTGGTGCTTAACTCGGAGGTGTCAAGGGAATTTCAGACGCCCCCCACACATCAGGGTTGCAGGGCTTGGGGTGGTGCTCCCGAGGGCTTCGCCGCTGCCTTGAGGGCTTGTGGCTCCATCTGCCCGTCCTGCCTGCTGGCTCTGAAGGCCCCTGCCTCCGGGTCTGTCAGGGGAGCAGCGACAGGTGGGGTCTTGCTGGCGGGTAGTCAGGGCAGCAAGGAGGGGGTCTCCCCGGCCTCCCACGTGGGCCCGCCATGGGGGCCTCCCGAGTGCTCTGTGGCCAGGCTTTACCCGCTCTCGAGTGACCCACGTCCAGGGGTGGGAAGCAGCTGTGTGGCCAGGAGGTACAGCTGTCCTGGCCCGTCCACAGCAGGGCCTCCTGGAACCACCCACTGGTCACCCCCCTGCTCACAGATGGAAAAACAACCCTCCCAACGCCACCCCTGCAGGTGAGGCCGAGCACTAGCTGAGGCTCTGCAGAAAGAGTTGGGGACTCTGTCATAACATGCAAGGTGGCACTGTCCCCGCCTCGGCCTTGCTCCACGCACAGCCATGCTTGGTCTGGTGGGACAAGGAGGGGGCTCTCCAGGAGCTGGCCGAGAAATGGGCCAGGCTGCAGGAACGCGCCTCTCACCTCACCATGGCCACCAGCCCCGCGTCCCTTTCAACGAGGGTCGCCTGTCAGGAGCGGAGGCAACCTAAAACCCTCTGTGCAGAGCTTAGAATGACCCCTTATCAGGGCCAGCACAGGGGACTCGGGGTGCAGCCTCGAGGGGCCTCGAACCCAAGCCCCGCCACACTCATTAGCAGATGAGATTCAATAACAAACAGCAGGCTTTGGCAGCTTTATCTAACCTCGGGAAGGTAAGATTAACACCTTTGGCAGAGGGAAAGGTAAGACTGGGGCCTCTGCCCTGCAGTTCCCATTCCCCGCCGTGAAACCAGAGAGCCCCTCATGGCCGTGCTGTCTGCCCCCCGATTCTCTGAGCTCCCTCACTCTCTGCTTTCTCTTAGGCCTTTTGTTCATGGGGACACTGGGCGGAATGTGCGGACCCCCCCACACCCCGCCACCCCTCTGCCCCCACCACACATACACTCTCGCGTTGGGAAGCGTTGGGTGCTCCGGCCGGGATTCCACGGCTCACGCAGGCTCACGGGCGGAGACGCGGCGTCTCCGGGGCTCTGAGATATTAACAATCTCCCATCGTCCCGGATTCACTTGTGGCTGCTCAGATTTCCCCGGCCCGGAAGAAGCTGCCCCACATGCTCCTCAGAACAGAAATCCAGGAGAAGTCGCCCGGTTGGAGCAGAGAGCAAGCTGGCCTGGCTCAAGTTTGCGTTTCCTTAGGCTGCAGGCTTAGGGCCTGGGCCTCCCGTTTTTGCAAAATGAATTGTCAGCCAAGTTGATGCAACAAAATTTGGAGGTTCAGAGGACACCACCCCACGTATCTCCGTCGGTCTTATTTTTAAAGTCACGTCAAATCACTTCCAGGGAAAAAAATGGATCTGTCTCTGACAGCTTTTCTTCCTGCTCATGTGATAAATAAATAATTAGCCACATTGTCGGGCTGTTTCATTAAAGAAAAGGATGGCTGGGTGCGCCGGGCAGAGAGACCGAGGGGAAAGCGCGGGTCGCCCGTAAATCCCGGCGCTCCGCGGCACCATTTGTATTCCGTCAGTCACTCGCGGTTCGCTCAGCCTGGGCTGGGAACTGAATACCCCATTCAGAGAGGACCTCGCACGGCGTGTTATTGCAATTTAATATTTTCACACACAGACACATCATTATCTCGGAACCCGACCCTGCCAGCATAATTCTGTAATTTTTCAAGAGGGCCTAATTTTTCCAACGCAGGCACCGGGGCCCGGGATTGTCTAAACAGCCCTGTTTCCTCTTTGTTTCTTCTCAGGGGTTACAGGCCTGCAGGGAGGTGCTCGGGAGCGCCACTGCCTCTCCACCTTTGAACTTTTCCGGTCTCTTCTCCCACCACGACCAGCTGCAGAACGGCTTTGGGCTGGGTGGGCACGAGCCACTGAGGCAGCAGGCTCTGGCGCCACGGAGGCCTAAGGGCCGCATTGCAGCCAGGGCAAGTGGCTCTCTCGGGCACAAGAGGGCTGGGAGCTGGGCGATGTCACTGATCCACAAAAGCAGGCAGCTTGGCGGGCGCTCTGGGGCCGCCGTCAGAAGCATGCTTGCCCGCAGGTGTGCGAGTGCGCAGAGGACACACACGTCTGCACGCTCCCTGGAGACGATCTCGACATCCAGCCAGAGGAAGGGGTGCGTGAGGGGACACTGCTCCCTGAAGCAGCGTCAGCTCCAGCCAAGAAAACACCCTCTGGTTTTCAAGTAGTTCAGAAATGCATTGGCTTTCCCAGGAAGAAGAGGCGGCAGGTGATGTGTGAGGCCAGAAATCTCCCGGGGAACCAGCTCCTGTGGAGGAGCGGGTGGCGTGGGACGGTGGCATAGCCCTGGGGCCAGGCCGCTCCATGCTGCTGGCTGCTGCCTGAAGCAGTGATATTTTCACCGAGTCAACAGGCACCCTCTGCATGACAGGCTTCCCTCTGAAAGGACCCCGGGACCTCCGGACAGCCCCCTGACAGGCCTGTAGCCCACCCCGAGGGAGCCCTGTGCACACATAGGGGTGGCTAGGCCTGCCAGACAGTGCATGGGAGAGGGTTGACAGCAGCCACTCTGAGGTGGGGCTGGAAGGCGCTGGAAGGGCTCTCGGGCCAACATTGCCCAGAGATGCTGACAGAGCCGAGACCTCTCCTCCCCATCACGAGCCTTCACTCTGAGGGAAACAGGCCGGGGCAGCAGTGGAGACTCCAGATCAGGCTCCTCCAGGGAAGGCATGGGCAGCAGGTAGTGAAATGAGGATTAATGCCCGGGGCCACTGGAGACAGTCACGCCGCCATCCTGTTTGCCCGGGACAGCCGCAGCCACCCTGCAGTCACCATTTGGGCTCCTCTGGTGAGCGTCATTTTTGGTCTTTGTTTAAATGCTTTACACACTGATGCAGCTGGCCTCTCCGACGAGGCTGTTACAGCCCAGTGGCTGGGCAGAAATGCCTGGGCATTTTTCAACACGTTCCCCTTTCCCTGGGAGACCCGGCCACAGGAGCCACGGTGGGCTCTATCGCTGAAAGCCACAGTCGCTAGGGCACCGGCTGGCAGGTCTAGATGCAGACACAGGCATCAGCCCTGTCGCAGGCAAGAGTTCCCGCGCACATCAGAGTCCCCTCTTCACACATGCACCCCGCCATCCCGTCCCTATGCTAAAACTCTGGCCGTGTCCTGCCTGCCACAGGTACTAGAGAAGTGAATTTCATTTGAACCACTGAATTAAAAAGAGAGAGACAGAGGCTCATGGCCCCAAAGAAAATGACATAACCCTCCTCTCTGGCTGCCTCCCTCTCTCCGTCCCTTCTGGGCCTTTCTGATTTGAACCAGGGCTGGGAACAGGCACCACCACCCCAGTGCAGACAGGAGCCTCTGAGCCGCGTGTCTCCAGTGGCGGGGGCTGGAGTGAGCTACTGATCAGATTCTGGCTTTCCTGCCACCTTGGACACCGGGGTCCAGACCCCAGGGCAAGGGCCTGCTCCCCAGTGAGGACGGAGTCTGGTGTGGAGTTGCTGAGTCCCTGACCCATCACAGCAGGAGGCAGCCTGTGCCCCCCAGAGCTTGGGGACCCTGTCTCCCTCTGGGTGGGCCCTGGCATGCATCCTGCAGCTAGAGAGGTCCTCTGCCCCCCAACATGCCCATCTCGGAGCCCAGCACACCGGAGTCCCACCACACCACACTTGGCGCCAGGGAAGATGAGTGGACAAAGGGAATGGAACACGCAGAAGCGCCCGACCCCCTGCAGGAACTGGGAGGCCTCCGAGAAGCAAAGAAGTGCCACGTGCCAGTGGCTGTTTCCACCCCAGGACAGAGGCATGGACGGAAAAGACCCAGTGAGACGAGGGCCGGAGAGGCTCCCACTGCACGTAGGAGGGGCCGGAACAGATCCCGGCACCTGTGCTTCCTAGCTGGAAATGAGGAGCTAACAATCACTGCATGTTTTATGGCAGGGCTGAGTTATAAGGCAGGAGTCAAAGGGGTTCTTTTGCTGCAGCCGAGGGGAGACCCCAGGATGGTTTGGCATCAGGCTGCGGCCCGGGCTCTGCTTCAGCAATGCCGTGGGGCTGGTGGTCCACGCTCGGGGCCTGGTCTGTGAGCCCCTGCAGCCTGCACACCTCTGTACACCCACCCCCCACAACCCCCACAAAAGCTGGGGCTGAGGACTGACCCGTCCGCTTCCCAAACAGGCCAAGGGGATAAAAGCAAAACTCCCCACCTGGCTGCCTGGCTGGTTGGAGGACACATTGCGAAGCACTCCAGCCTGGCTCCAGGACCCAGGAAAAAAGCATCCACTAAACACCCTGCTGGACCTTCCAGATCCTTCCATGCAGACCTCCTGCTGGAGGAGCAGGTTCACACATGTGTGGACACCTCAGCACCTCAACCAAGTTCAAACTCTCTTTTGTTCTCCAAAGTGTCTCACCTTTACCTGGCTTCGCAAAGAGGAGGGCCAGCATGGGGCCGGGGACCCCGGGAGAGCAGGGCACACACAGCGCAGCATGGCACCAGGGACCCCGGGAGAGCGGGGCACACACACAGCGCAGTGTGGCGCCGGGGACCCCGGGAGAGTGGGGCACACACACAGCGCAGCATGGCACCAGGGACCCCGGGAGAGTGGGGCACGCACACAGCGCAGTGTCAGGGTGCATAGAGCCCCGGTTTCTGGGGCTGCTGTGGGAAGCTGAGCCTGTGTCATGGGGCAGGGCCAGGCCCCATGGGAGACCTTGCCGGTAGCCTCCGGGAGGCCCATGGACTAGGACTTGACACTCGCCCCAAGCATCCAGCTTTGTTGTTCTTCTAAAGTGGGAAAGGGGACAAAGCTCCTGATTGCCCGGCTCCGAGGCACACCGAACGGAAAGCCAGCTGCGGGTCTGCAGACCTCCCCGGTGGGGGTTGCTTCAACGCGGATGGGACCCAGAGCCAGAGACTTGGGGAGAGTCACCCGAGACGCAGACCAGCCCCTGAGAAGCAACAAGGGGAATCAGCCCCAGAGTCGTGTCCCCCAAAAACACCCACCATCACCCCATGTTGAAATCCATTATAGAATATAAATTTGGCATCAGAGGAGAAAACCAAATCTAACGAAAACCATCCATGTAAGTCAGAAGGCTAAGGAGGAGGGACAGGGAATAGTCCTTCATGTGCCGAAGAAGGCTGAGGAGGCTTCTGGGAATTACCTAAGAAACCCCGGTAAAGCCTGGAAAACCCTCCCACCCTCACACCCCAGGGAAGGCAGCCCTGGTCCCCGGCCTGCAACGAAGCCCCTGAGCCCATTCCTTCCTGTTAATGCCCCCAGCACTACCTGCGGACAAGGAAGGAGACAGACACCCTTGGAGAAGCCCCGGGCTCCAGCGCTTCTGCCGGGGGATACTGAGAGCAAACAGAGGCCAAGCCCACGTTCCCCTGCTCTGGGACGCACAGACACCTTCCCGGAGCCACTCCACTTGGGGAACAGCCGGCAGCCACTCGCAAGGACTTCCGTGGCACAACTCAGCTTCCTCATAGCGTCTCGGAAGCAGAAGCAAACCCTTCCCTTGTCTCCTCTGCCCCAACAGATCCTCTGAGGGCCCAGGTCTACACCAGCAGGACAGGGAGCAAGCACCCCGCACCCTCCCTTCATCCACTGCAGAGTCGGTGCAGATGTGGCCAGGGCTACGGCGGAGATGCGGATCGCAACACACGTGCACACTGGGGCACACACACACACATGCTTGGGCACATCCTTTCACACACCCACGCTTGACGGAGCGCAGCCTGGAGCTACACAGTGCGCAGGGAAGCGTGTTATCCCAAGAGAAGCATGGGTCTGGTGGGTTTCCTCGCAATGGGCTCAGAAAGTCGCTGTGCCAAGCAGGGCTTGGAGGTGGGCAGGGCAGAGGCTGCTCCTGCTTCTGCGCGTTTGAAGCGGGGACCCTGCACTTGGGGCTTGGCTAGCTCCTGGTCAAGCCTGGTGTGCGCCGCCTCCTCCCCCAGGAGGAGGACAGAGGGCAGCAGCTGGGGAGGGTTCTGCAGCCCTGGCCTCTGGGGTCCCCTCTGGCCTGAGGCGGATGGCAAATGAGCCTGCCACCGCACCCGATACTCGCCTCAAGAGTGGGGTTCAGGCCAGCATGAAAAAGTGACCTCTCCTCACCGGGTTCGTTTAAACACAGGCTCCACGGTCCCCACCCAGAGAGGTGCAAGTGCAGGCTTGGAAGCAAAAAACACGCGTGGGGCAGCAGAGCCTTGTGCCGAGGACATGAAACAGTCCCCAGGACCCAGCCATGTTTTAAAATGATTATAAATTATTTTAACAGTGCATTTGCAAAGGGTTATAAAAACAGCCATAATATATTTTTTTCCTTGGATTCTAGAATTACCAGTGTGACAGCTAATGCAATAATGATTTGTTTCAAATGCCAGTGTTTAAGCTGTATAAAGCTGATTTTATACATTTTTCCAGTAGGCCGCATTGTAGTTAATGAAATTAAACACACCAATCGCATTTGTCCCCAGGGGACGAGGAACTGAACACACCACTGGTTTATTTTTTTATTAAAATAAATTGCAGCCGGCACGATGGACTAATTGCATACAGAATTGAAAAAGAAACATTCCATTGATATAATTAAGCCAATTTTCATGGACAGAAATAGTTATAAAATAAGCAAAACCTTCACCAGAATCTGACTTCCCTCCTTTTTTGCCCAAAATGTTAACTATTACACAAATATGGTGGTGGAGCTGCCGTATCTTCAGGCCCCGGGGCACCGTTCCTGCCTCTTGGGAGAGCCCGGCCAGGCAGGCCAGACCAGGCACCTCCAGAGTGTGGAGGATTTGATGGTGAAGCCCAAGAGTGAAGTGGTCACAGCAGGCAGGGGCCACCCCTCCCCTGCGCTGGGCTCAACAGACCTTGGGAGCACTCCTGGCCCAGAATGGCCACCGGGACCCTGGCTGCAGCCTAGGAGGTGCTCAGACTTGAGGAGCAGCGGCCTATGCCAGGCTGGACCAGGGACATCAGCTGCCAGCCCCTTTCCGCCCTGTAGCTCAGACCAGCAGGGCAACAAGCCCCACCTCCTCCTGACTTCTCGGTGGGGGGGGGATTATTCCCCTCCAGATCCGCAGGGTGCTGAAGGACAGGTCCTGCCCCTCCTGGGCCAACCCGAGCCTCTTGCACTTGTTCCTGGCAAAGGCAGTAAGCTGGGGGGGCGTGGAAGGTGCAGGCCAGGCCGCAACTAAGGCTTCTGCTTGTCTGTGCCTGCCCTTGGGGAGAGGACACCCACAGCAGGGGCAGGAGGGGTGCCGGACCGAGCCAGCAGGAGTCCAGGCCCAGGGAAGCAGGAATCCAGCCTGCAGGTGGGAGGCCACTCCCACGCTGGGCGCACGTGACGCCCCACCGGCTTTTTAAGAACAGACCTGATACAAGTTGAGCACTGGCCTTGAGAAGATGCTTAAACCCTGACACATAAAAAAAAAAAAAAAAAAACACCGTACTGAATTCACAGCAGCCTGCGGCGCCCCGTGGGGGAGCGGAGTGCTGCGTTAGAAACCCTGGAGCTCTTCATTTCTCCGAATTTTAGGGGAGCCCTCACTTTGCTGTGTGGCCTCCCAAGAGTTACTCCACCTCTCTGAGCCTGGGGTTTCTCAGTCCCAAAAGCGGTGTCTGCTCCTCCGCACTCCATCCTCCCAGGGCCAGAGAAGGGAGGAGGGGTCCGGTCCCCCAGGTGCACTGGGACATCTTTAAAAAGTCCTGCGGGTCCCCGAGGGGGCCGGGGCTGCGGATCAGACTGGCTCTACCTTCGCGAAGCTGTGCAGGCGGGTCTGCCCTCGAAATCCGGGCTCCCAACCTCTGCCTCGGTTTCTCCGCACCGTCTTCCCTCCCCACACAGCTCCTACCTAAACCCAGGCGGTGCGCGCTCCCTGGTCTCTCCGGGCGCAGGTCGGGGATGCCACAGGGAAGCGGCGCGAACGGGGCCTGGCGCCCACGGGGTCCCGCAGGAGGCCGAGGGTCCGGGGTTCGGACGCAGAGGCAGCCCTTCTCCGCCAGGGAGGCCAGGAGGAAGGGACCCTGGGGTTCCAGCTGGGGCTCTAGAGGGGTGGGCGCCGCTCCCGCCGGGCCAGTCTGGGGCGCCGGCTGCGCGGTGGAGAGGCGGGCGCTGCTCGCGGGCGCGGTGGTTGGCCGCGACTTTGTGCGTGGGGAGCGGGAAGTCGGCGGCGACCACCGGCAGGCCCGGCCCCCAAGCCCGGCTCCCCGACCCGGCCCGCGCAGTCTGCAGTCCTCGGCCGGCCGCCCGAGTCGGCACCGCGGCGAGGCCCCAGCCAGCTGGCTTCGCTGCGAAGTTTCTTTCCCGCACAGGGAAGTCGCCCGAGCTGCTCCCGGTCCTCCCGCGCCGGCGACGCGAGCTGCAGCTTCCAAGACTTGTTACACGGGTTTGATTCAAAACCTGATAAATTGTATTTAACGCTATTTGAAATTTTTAAACGAAATTATTCAAAAGATTTTTAATCCTGGATAATTTTTGTTGAAACTCTAATTATACATCACCTTAATTACCAGCCCCAGCCCCCCAAGGATCCCTAATTGCCTCCTAATTGAATAAAACAGGGGGCTAATCGGGCCCTCCGCGGCCCAGCGAGCTGCCACCAGCCTGGCCTCCCCTCAGGCGCCTGGTTGGGGGAGCCCCTGGCTGCCCGGCCACGGTCACCCAATCTCCCAGCACAAACGGCAGACCTGGTCCCCTGCCCTGCGCACTGCCCAGAGGAGGACTCAGGAGCCGAGGAAGACTTGGGGCCAGGAGGGGCCAGGAGGCTGAGTGCCACCTGCTCTGGAGAGCCACTCACAGGACAAGGAGGGCGGCCCCGGGTGGGAGTCTGGTGGTCGGTGAGCCCAGGGCAAGGCCAGCGCCTGTCCCCAAGAGGCCCACCCAGCAGTTGCTCCACAAGCCAGCTTGGCAAGCCCCCTCCTGCCAGCTTCCGAGCCACGGCACACCTGCCCGCCGGGAGCAGAGGGAGGGCCTGTGGCGACACAGTCCACTGCAGCGGGGCACCAGGCCCTGGCGGCCAGCCCTGCACTCCACCCCTCCACTCTCCACCGCAGCCTCTGTGTTTTCGTCTGAAGCGGGGCAAGACGCTGGACTCCCGCCGGACGCTTCCTGGCGCTGCTGCCCTAACTGGCCTCCTGACAGAAGGCAGCTGTCCTGGCTCTGGGGAGGGGACTGGTGTAAGGGGCTAATTTCCCCAGGGAGAGTGGGAGAAGGGAGGGCCCAGACAGCCTGGCCTGTTTCTGCAGGAAGAAGGAAGGAGGCTGTGAGCTGGGCCTTCGGCCCCGCTCACCTCTACCCTGTCTCAGGCACACCTTCCACACACAGCACCCTCAAACACAAGCAAGACACTCGCAGTCCCCACTGCGGGGGCTGCCGCTCCCCCACCCTAGGGGCTAGATGGCAGGTGTGGAGCGGACACTCCCCCAGCCCTGGGGTATGCAGCGTCTAGGACCCGGTCTGTCACCTAGATGGGGCTCAGGCCTCAAGGGGCAGCTCTGATGGGGTCGCTGGCTGCGACCCTCTCCCAGGCCACATATCCCACCTGCACAGAGGCCCCCCCAGCAGTTGGGAGGGCACCTTGGTGGTGCTAACACCCCACCTGCCCACCTGAATCACAACAGCCCTGGAAACAATGAGCTTTTGTTAGGCGTTTAGTTTGTAAATGTGGGGCCACCTCGGCCACTTCCCCAGGCCACTTCCCCACCGGCCTGCATGGAGCTGGCTTCAATAGGGAGGACCCTGTCCCTTGAACTGTCCTTATTCTGCTCCTGGCCCCAGGCTCAGGTGGAGGAGGCTGTGGGTTTCCCGTCAGCTGAGCCACAGTCCCGGCCTGAGTACCCCAGTGGCCACCTCTGTCCTTGGAAAGCTCAGCTGGGAGCCCTGGTCACCCCCAGAGCTGCTACCATTCAGCCCCTCACAGGACCAGGAGGAGCGACCCACTTGAGCTGAGGCCTGGATGGAGGTCTCCAGAGAAACACAAACGAAATTACAGCCCCAGATGCACACGCGGGGGTGGCCCCCGAAACGCTGGGTCATGGGGTCACCTCCACTGGCCTGGTTGTTTTCCTGTGCCCAGCCTGAACACAGGCCTGGTAACCGTGACTTTGCCCCTGCCCCACCCCGCAGTCCCCTGACCTGGTTGGTACTGTGGGGAGGGGCCGGCCGGAGTGCTGGCCCTACTGCCTCCAATTCAGGTAATAGTGACTGTGGTCCCCGGGGAAGTTAACATCTGCTTAAAATATCGCCTGATGAAATGAATTTCTTCAGCGGATCCTGCCTTGCTCAGGGCAGGCAGTGTGATCCTGAACCTGGCTCAGCCACCTTGGTGGGCCCTGGGGACAGCGGTCCCAGCTGTGGAGCCCGGAAGGAGGGGTTTCCAGCGCTCAGCCAAGTGTGGACGCAGGGCCGAGGCCTGGCTGTCACCTCCCATGGGGTTTTCCTCACTAAAGACTCTCGGGAAAAGGAAGCCAGCGCTCGGCGCTCCCGCTGGGCCCCGCTCTCCGGCCTCCGGGCCAGGCAACCAGACGGCCGCCAGACACCAGTTCTGGTCCTGAGCAGACCCGGTCCCCGGCAACCCTCCCCACCTGGCAGAGGTGGGTCCGGCGGGGAACTGGGGCCAGGCGGGCGCTCGGCGCGCAGGGGCCTCTCGGAAGTTTCCGGGGCCGCGCGGGTGCGCCGAGTCGGCCTCTCGCTTGCAGCGAAGGCCGGGCGACAGCGCAGCGGCTTTCCACTTTCTCGCTCCAGCTTCGGGCCCTGCCCGGGCGAGGGCCTGACCTGGCGGCCCGCACGCAGCCCGGTGGTCCAGACTCTGAGAAGGCCCGCGGTGCACACGCAGAACCGAACCCGAACCCGAACACGCACACGCACACCCCACGCGCGGAGGGCCCGCAGCGCCCTGCACAGACAGCCCCTGCGCGTCGGCCGCGAAACGCCCGGCCTTGTTCGCACCAAGAGGGGTCAGAGGTCACGGGAGGCCGAGGCCAAGGGCACCGGGCAGCGGAGCCCGGCGGGGAGGGGGCGCCTCAAGCAGGGTCCGCGCGCGCGGCCGACGGCGGAGCGCAGGGGAACAACTCGGAGCTGCTTTTCCCAGTGCGGGGCCTACGCTGCGGGGCCGCTGTTGGGACGAGCCGGGCGGGTCCCGAGCCGAGGGAGTGGAGCCTCTGGAAACCACCGCCAGCCCCGCGCTCACCCCTGCTCACGCTTGGGGGTTCGGCCCTGGGTGGCCGCGCGGCCGGCCTGGCGGGACCCGGCCCCGGAGGCGCGGACGGAACGGCGTGGGTCGGGTGGGGACCTCGAGGGGAGCAGCCGGGGCGCCTCTGCCGCGGGTGGGCGGGCTGCCTGCGGAGGAGGGGGTGGCTGCAGCGGGCGGCGCCGGTGCCTCTCCGCGCGGCGCTGGCCGCTTCGCTGTAGCCGGGGCATCCGCGGGGCTGCGGGAGCCGCGCTAGCCGGGCCGCGGCGCCGCCCGCCCCCACCTGCCCGCCTCGGCGGCCGCAGTCCCCAGCACCGCGGGCCCACAGCGGATGGCGCCGGCGGCCGGGGCGCGGGTTGCGCGCGGGCTACTCGGAGGCGCGGCTGCGGCAGGCGAGGGCGCGGGCGGCGGGAGCACTCGGCTCGCGGGAGGGACCGGCTGGCGGCAGGCAGGGCGCGCGGAGCCCGGGGCTCGGCCGAGACGGAGCGAAAGAGAAAGTAAGACCGAGGACCAGGCAGTGCGGCCGGGGACAGTCGCCGCCGGGCCGGGCTGTGCCAGGCGAGCGGGTGCGGAGGACTCCGCTCGGGCCTGAGGGCGGCCGCGGCGGGTCGGGAGGTGGCGAGTGGGGACCCTCCTGTGGGAGGCACGGCCACCTCGGCTGCCCGCGCGGGCTGCCTGCGTCCCCGAGCAGCGCTCTCCACCACCTCGCGGGGCACCGCCGGGGCATAAACTTCACGGCCGCAGTTCCCAGCCCGGGCAAAAGTCTCCATTTTGCTCCCCAAGCGGCTGCGGCCGTTTCTGCCGTCGCCGCCCCTGCCCCTGCGCCCGCGGAGCCGGGTGGGCGCCGGCCCGCGCCCCCTCCTCCGCCCCTCCCCGGCTCGGGGTCTCCCTCCTCTGCGCCCGGCTGGCGGACGCCAAAGGCGGTGCTCTAGCGCCCACTATTTCAAAAGCCCGGAATATGATTTGACCAGGACTGAGAGCCACTGGGAGAGAGAGAGGGAGAGAGCGAGCGGGGAGGAAAAAGTTGCTCTCCCCTTTCGTCAACTTTTCGCTAACTTTCGCTTTTCGCTCCCCTCCACCCCCGGCCCTCCCCCTCCGCCCCCCTCCCCGGCCCCCACCGCGCGCCTCGGGTTCCCGGGCCCGAGCGCCTGACACTGTTGGGGGGGGAGGGGGTTCGGCGGGGAGGGGGCCGGCGCCTTCGGGGAGCGCGCGGCCCGGGCGCCCCGAGCCTCCGCGCCGGGCCCGGTCGCCCCGGAGCGCGGGAGGCGGAGCAGCCCCCCGGGCCGCGCGGCCGAGCCGGGGGCCCCGAGCCGCAGGCGCGCGGGCCGCGCCCCGACGCGCACCCCTGGCCCGGGCGCCCCGGCCCGGCGGCCCGGGCCCGGCGGCGCGGCGCGGCCGAGCGCGGGAGACTTACTTTTGGCTAGCTTCCTCGCCCTCGCCTTGGATCGCATGGTGTCGGCTCGCGGAATCCCTCTCCTCCTCCTTGAGTCCAGAAGCAGCCACACACTATCTTCATCTCCCCAGCATTGTCAGTTTGGACACCTTCGCACATGCGCACAGAGCACTCAATCTGACACCCCTCGCCGGGGCCAAAAAAACTTTGCAATGTATTCATCATCCTCATCGTCGCGCTGCCGCCGCCGCCGCCGCCGCCTCGGCGCGGGATTGGGGGGCTCTCCTCGGCCTTCCCGGTCTCCGTCTCACTTCTCTCTCCCCCCTCTCCCCCCCTTTTCAGCGCAGCTCGTAACTGGCCCTTTAAGAAAACATTCCGTGCTGGGCGCTCCCGCCCGGGGCCCGCACCCCGGACACTTTAAAAGGACCCAGGTGGCCCCGGAGGCGAGGTGACTATCCCCCCACCCTGCCCCTGCCTCGCGTCGCGTCGCGCTGCAGCTCCCGCCCCAGCCGGGGCCGAAGACGGGGTGGCGGCTGCGGTTTTCCACGCGACTTCCTCGGATCTCGGGGCTCGCGCGCCGAGAGTTCGGACGCGGGTCCGGGCGGGTTTTGCTGCGTTTTACTGCATTTTATGACTAATTAAAAAGCTTGGCGTTCCCCGTCGCCCCGGCCCGCTTTTCTCCCGTCCTCTCTCTCCCCTCGGCCCCCGTCCCCGCCCCGCGATCGCCGGAGGGGGTGTCGGGGTTCGCGCGCCAGAACCCGGCTCCTCCGAAGCCCCCTCCGGGCCCCGCCGCCCCCCTCGGGCCTCCCGGCCCCCGCCTCCTCCCCTTCGCCCCCACCCAACGGCTGCTGCTTCGGGCTTCGCGGCTCAAAAACAACAGCAGAGGCGCCGCCAGCTCCGCGCTCCGCCACTGCCCAGGCCGGCGGGCGGCCCTGGGACCCGCCGCCCGCGGTCCTGCGCGGAGCTGCGGAGGCCAACATGCCCCGCGCGGGGGCACAGCGTGGGGGCGGCGGTCCGAACACCGGGCGTCCTCGGCGGATCGTCCCAGCCCGCGCGCTCCTGCCGCGGCAGCCCCGTCGGGCTCCGCCGCGCCCCCAGGTGAGTGACTGGCTGCGCGAGCGCCCGAGCTGGGCCACCTTCGGGGACCCGGGCCTCTGGGAACGCTCCCCTCTGGGCTCTCGGGCCCAGGTGCCTAGGGGGCGGAAGGGCAGGCAGCGCAGGTGGAGCAGCGCGGGCGGGAGCCGACCAAGCGCTTCCTCTGCCCCTGCAGCCCCCAAACTCCGAGGCGCCGCGGAGGAGGAGCCTGGCTGGGTGCAGGCAGGGTGGCCCCGGCCCAGGAGCCTGGCGGCCTGAGTGAGGATTTCCCATCTGAGAATCTGGGAATCGAGAATGAACTAGAAGGAAACCGAGGCGCTGCCTTGCCCGAGTCGCTCCCCTGAGCGCCCTCCTAGAGAACCGAAGTCCTGCCCGGCCACGGGACCGGGAGCTGCCGCAGCGTCAGCCTGAGCCCGGAGCAGGGGTTGCGCCCGCGGTGCGGGGAGTCTCTCCTCCGCCCCGCGAGGCTCCTGCCGTGCCCTCCCTGCCCTTTGTTGTGTAATGAGACCTGTGGCGGCTCCACTGAGACCCACACGTGCAACTCCACGCCTCTGCGTTAAAGGAGGTGAAACGCAGCGGCCCTGAGAACCCCCGAGACCCAGGTGTCTTAGCAGAGGCGCCCGGGATGGGGAGGGGCGCAGGGTCGGCGCTACCCCAGAGAAAAAGCCCAGCAGAGCCGGGCTTGGCCGCAGCCGGCAGCGGCGGTGTGTGCCGGGCCTTCTGCCTTGGATCCTCCGCAGTCGGCACCGCTTGCCTGCTCGGATTCGAACCCGGATGCGGCTCCCACGGGTCCAGGGTGCCCAGTCCTGCAGCCAGCTCGCCGCCGGAGCCCCTGCCGGAGGAAGCGCTCCTTAGCCTCCGCAGGGGCTGTTTCTGGCAAAAGGTGAGTGTCCCCCAGAGAAGGGCCGTCAGCAATGGCACAGCCCTGGTCCCCGCCATCCTTGCGAGGGTCTATCGACCTCCCCACACCCTGACCATCTTTCAACAGGGGCTGGACCACAGAACAGCTGTGTTTAGCGCCCGACCCAGCTCTGGAGGTCTTGCTCTACCTCTCAGGCTGGGGCACCACTGTAGCCCTGGATGGCCAAGGGGGGCCCTGAACCTGCTCACCGGAGTGGCGGGGAGGTGCTCGAGCCCAGGAACACAAGCACTGTCCTGCCTAAACCCCGCCAGAGGCAGGTTTCCGACCGTGGGCCCAGCCTGGCTGGAGCTGCTGGCTACAAAGGACTCAAGGTCACTCCCGTACTCGGCACCCCAGGTCCCTGCCTGCTCCTGCCTGAAGCCTCCAAGGGCTCCGGAGGAGGCCTGGGGTAGTTACCATGGTGCCCGCGAAGCACTCCCATCTGCAGAGAGGGTCTCTACCCCACCCTCACCCTGCAGCCCAGCAAAGGCCTCCTTTTCCCTTGCCCTGGAGGTTGCCAACGGATGCCAAGGTTGCGTATCCCTGGTGCTCTTGGGGTGCACCAACTCTCTCGGTCCCTCTCCCTGCCCCTTCCTCCAGCTCAGGAGGTGATTCTCAGAACCCTGACCAGGCTAGGGCAGGACAGCCATCCCTGGCACTGTTGCCAGGGCCTAGGGAAGAAGGGCAGGAGGTATGGGAGCAAGCTGGTCTGTGCCGTCTGGTCCCTGCCCTTTGCCAGGCTGTGGGGTAGGGATGGGGTCACTGCTTCTCTGGTTCTGCCAGGGGAGGGGTAGCTGCTGGTCAAGGCTGGCCAGGGAGATGGCCGAGCTGCCCACCCGCACGTTGCCCAAGCAGCCCTGGCTCCAGCGTCTCCCAGTCTGCTGGAGGAGCCCAGGCAGGCTGTTCCCAAGGCCATGGCCCTGGCTGAGGTTTCGTCCTGGCCTGACCAGGCCCTGCCCCCGCGTGGCCACACTTAGAAGCGGAGAGCAGGTCAGGCGTCGTTGAGGAGTCCCGTGGGGAGAAAAGGTGAAGCGGGGAAGGGCAGATGCAGGTCCTCCCTGGGACGCAGTTCCCTGTCCCTGCCTGGCAAGGGCTTTGGGGGGCTTGGGGAACAAGTAGGGCAAGTGGAGGCCCAGCGGGAAAAAGGTTGATAGTAACAGGTTTGAGGGCAGCTTTCAAACCAAGTCTCGCTCTGCAGAGCTTTGGGGCTGATGCCAGGTCCTAGGACCCCTGTGCTGGGACTGTAAGTGCTGTGAGCTCATTCCCAGTGACCTCCTTGTCTTGGCCACAGACAGTGAATGTGGGTTGGCCCCATAGAGGCTGCTACACTAGACAGCTGCATGCTGCTGTCAAGTTCCAAAACCAACTTCATAGCCGGGGTCTAGGAGGCCGGAGAGGGCCTTTTACCTCTGCCTTCTGCTGGGGGCTGGGCAGGGAGGGAGCCCATGGAAACTCGTTTACCCATGAGCCCTGCAGACTCCCAGTGCTCCCAGTGCCCATAGACCCATGAGCAGGTGAATTCCTTAGGGAAAAGGCCAGGCTTGAAAGCCAGAAATGCTGGTCCTGCAATGCTGGAGGAAGTATCTTACTAGACATCGCATAGGAGGGCCCCAAGCCCCAGGGGATCCCCAGAAACCCATTGAGTAGCAAAACTACCAAGAGGGCCCACCATGCACTCCCAGAGTCTACAAATGCATTCAGGGCTAGAGGGCTCCTTGGCTTGGCCAGACTTTGTGCCCCGTGTGAACTGGCAGGGTCAGAGCTGCCCCAGCCGCCCCTCCTAGCCCTTCAGGCCCCAGGGAGCCCTGCTTTGGGCTGTATGTGCAGGACAGGAGTGGGCATGGCGCCTAGCAAGGTGAACTGACCTCATCTGTTCTCACCCCTTTCCCTCCCGGTCTTCTGTGCATTTTGAACTTGGCTGTGGTCTTTCAGACACTTGGTCTCAGGCTCTATTGAATTCCAGGGCAAGTTTTACTCACTCCCCACCCCCACCTTGTTCCTTTAGGAAAAACTCCGGTAGCAAAGAAGCACATATCCTCTAGTTTGCCATCTGGGTTTCCTGGGAGATTGGAAATGCCCCAGGAAGGATCCAGACGGCCAGCACTCACCCCACCCCCATACCTGGGCCACTGAGTCAGGCCAGGATGAGGCTATGGCTCTCTCGGCATGTTCTCCTGCCCCATACTTGGTGGGAATGTCTCCCAGACTTGAGCAGCAGGAGGCAGGAGACCACAGAGGCCCTTGGGGAAGGCTGCCTTTGATCCCACAAACAGAGGGGACATGGAGGAGGGCTGCTGGACCCCACACCTAGCAGGGGACTCGATGGGGGCTGAGTGCTGGAAGGAGCCTGTGCTTGGTCTAGAATGGTGGGTGTGTGGGGGAGAACAGGCCATCGGAAAGGCCATTTCTTCCCTATTCAGGCCTCTGGAATGACCCGAAGCGGGCGCTTTCTCCAGTGTCATGCCTTAGCCGCACACCAGGACCACAGGAATCCCCCCAGACCCTGGGGTCAATATTTCAGGGCTCCTTTTCACCTTCCTCCCACCCAGGCCTGGGAAAGCTTCCTGTGCACCAGAGTTCTTGGAGAGGACAGGGCACAGTTCCCAGTCCTGGCCCAGTGGCGGCAGGGCTGGGTTCCCTGTGCTGCTCAGAGGTGGGGGCCTCCCAAAGCCGATACCTGATTCCTGTTCCCAGAGTGGGGAACTGGGAGGAGTGGACTTCTCAGGACTGCGAACCCTGTCCCTGATTTCCAACAAACCCCAGATGTGTGGAAACGACGTCTTCTGAGTGCAGGGGGAGCCTTGTCCCTTGCAGATGGGCTGCTTCCGCGGACCGCCGGGCGGTTGCAGGCACCATGCCGTGGCCGCCTTAGTGGAGTCCCTTTGCCCACTTCCTGTCCCGGCATCCCCGCTAGGTGCCTGGCTCTTCTGTGCAGATGTCCCGGTGTCTGGAGCCCTGGAGTTTTTTGGTTTGTTTTGTTAAAGAGGTGGAGATGGTGAACCTGAACTCCCTGGGTCTCTGCACGTTGGGGCAGGAGGGAGCCTGATGCCGGCTTAACCCGGCTCACTGAGAAGGTGCAGAAGCGCCGAGCGACTCCCGCCCAGATGCGGCCCACAGTGGGCCGGGGCGCTGCAGTGGCCGGGGCGCTGGGTGTCTGCAACCCCGAGCGTCCCGGCCGCTGGGAGGATACCGGGAATCGGTTTCCCACGCTTTCCCTGTTGATCTCAGAACCTTTAAAAAGCCGCCAACGAATGCCGTTGCCCGGATGCGCTGCGTGTGCCCGGAGCCGTGTGTTCACGCGCGCCCGCAGCCGTGGAGTGGGTCCCCTCCTGCCGCCCGCCGCCCCGGAGCCGCCGACCTGCGCTCGCCGGGGAGGAGCAACTTCGTTACCCACAGCGCCCGCGTCCTGCGGCCGGCGGGGAACTGCGCGCGGCGGAGGTGGCACGACCCGCTCCAGAAAGCTGCCTGCGTGGACGCGGCCGCTGCCTTCAGCTCCCAGTTCTGGCCGCGCGCGGGCAGCAACGAAATAGCCAGCCTCGCAGCCTTCCGGGCCCCGCGGCCGCATTCCGGGAGTCGCCAGGTGGGATCCCGCCTTCCGCGTCCCCAAACGCTTAGAGCCCGGGACAGGGGCCGGCGGCCGGGTCGCCAAGAGGGTTTCCGAATCGGCTGGCTCCGGAATCCACATTCGGTTTGCAAGGCCCCCTCCTCCCGTCCCTCCGCTGCGCTCCCTGCCCCACTCTGCCCGCCCTCTTAGCTTGAAAACCAAATTTTGCCTTTGACCCTGCGAGATTAATACCCCACAGGTGAAACCGTGGAGACGGAGCTGCGGTGGATTTCTTCCCCACGCCTCGGTTTCCCCGTCTGTGAAATGGGGCCAGGCGTACCTGCCTCCTCCGGGGGGCTATTGCAGGGTTGGCTGGGAAGAGTGGCTGGGTGGAAGCCTCCAGGCGGAGGCCCAAGGCCGCCCACCCCGTGGGCCCCGTTTTCTCGTTTGCGTTTGCTTGGCTGCTTGGCGGGGTCAAAGGCCTGCGGGACAGGGCGCGCCCCACCTTGGCTCCAGAGCCGGCCGCAGGTCCGGGTCTCCTCCCCTCACTCCCCCTCCCCGCCGCTCCCGGAACTCTGCTCACTCACTGGGTGAAGGAGGAGGGAAGGCCCGGCTCCAATGCGCCCCCGAGGTCTCCATCCTCCCACCCAGGCAGCACAGAGTCTGGCCCACCCTGGGCTTTCCTCTCAGATCCCTTTGGGTCTCCAGAAGTCCGGAGGTTTCACGCAGACCCGAACCTGATATGGCACCACGGGGCTGCCCGGGGCCTGCGGGGGTTGGAGGAGGTTTGGGAGGAGTGGTGACCCAGGCCCGCGCCCAAGACACGAGGAAGCTAGCGGAAGGGACTGCCACCCCCCTGCCCACCTCTGAGGACTAGGTCTTTTGGAACCGGTGGCAGCTAAGTCCTCACACATCTGGGCAGGGCCCGCAGCAAGGCCTGGGGAGCTGAGACTTAGGATCTGAACAAACTACCCGGCTAGGTGTAGACAGAGCAGGTGTGGTGGCAGGAGCAGGGGGCGGTGGTCTGAGAAGACTTTCCCTGCCTCCCACCTCCCAGGGCAGGACCTAGAGGAAGGAGGGGAGGGGAGTGGGGGGGGGGCCAGGGGGACACCCAAGGCTCTACCCCTCCGTGCTTTGCTTTCTACTAATCCAGTAATCGCAGTGGCGGGGGAGACATGGCTCATAGAGCTGGCAAGAATAGAGCAGAGACCAGGATCGCCCCAGGCAGGGAAATATGACCAATTCTTTAGACTGACCTGAAGGTGATGGAATCAGTCGGGCGTGCTCCCAGGACAGGGCTGCCTGCCCTGCCGCCAGAACCCCGGCGCTCAGGCTCCTGGGGCCAGAGAGAGCAGCCGGGCATAAGTAACTCAGGGACTCCAGTCCCTCACCAGATGCCAAGCTGTGGGGAGCCCTCCCCCCCACACCTTGGGTCCCTGGGCCCCCTCATTAAGGCAGGGGCCCTGAGTGGCAGGGGCACCCCTGTGTGAAGAATAGTGCCCCCCACAGCCCCCACGGGTCACCTTTCTGAGGACCTGGGGTCCTGCCCTGGGGACTGGGGTAAACAGGGCAGGTCCAGCCTTCAGCAGCCTCTCCCTGGAGGGGGAGACACCCCTTCCCCATGGCTTCAGTGGAATTACAAGGGGAACACCCAGGTGGTATTCAGCAGAGGAGAAGAGGGGTGGGCTTCCAGGGTCCACAGACAGCTCGGGGAGCGGGGAGACAGGAAAAACTCAAGCTCAGCTTCTGCCTCCTGACCCCTGGGACCCTCAGGCAACCCCTCCAACTTCCTGGGAGTCCAGTTTCCCAAGGTAGAATGGGCGGCAGCAGAGCCTGGCCCCGTGGTGGGCACAGCTCCCAGGCCAGTGGCTTGCGGTTCCCGGAGCCCTGAAGGTCCCCAGAGGGGCGAGAGCCCTTCTCCCTCCCACCTGTCCTCTTGCAGAACCCAGGGCTGCTCCCAGAGGCTGTCAGCTGGAGCCCTAGAAGGTAACCACCTCCTGGCTGGACACACAGAGGGCCAGTCGGGGCCAGGCGTGAGGACAGATGCCTCAGGAGCCACCTGCTCTGCTCATCCACGAAGGCCTTAACTGGCTCAGGGGCCCCTGAACTCCCAGTTAAGCCTCACCCTCCTGACCTTGTCCTGCCCTGGTGCTGCCAGTGGGGTGGCAGGTGGCGGTGGGTGTCCGAGGGCCAGCTGGTCTCCTGGCAACTGCAGCCCGAGCTTGGCTTCCATTCACCCGTTCCTTCCTTCGCTCTCGCGGGAGGCACTGCAAGGCTCAGAGCTCCTGGAGCTTCCCGTCTATGGCGTGAGTGAAGCAGGAGGGTGTCTCCTTCATCAGACCTGGAGCTTCCAGCTCACTTTCTCCAAAGCTCCAGAACCTGGCCCAAGGCTGGGCTGTGCCCTGTCCTTAGTGAAAGAATGGATGAGTCACAACTCAGTGAAGAGAGCTGAGCGAGTGTTTCCCTTAGGGCTCCCCAGGCAGTTTCAGCCCAGGGGAAGACCCAGGGAGATGAAGGCGACCTTGCAGGCTGCGGCGGGTGTGGAGGCAGCAGCCTGGGGCAGGGACTGTGCTGAGTGCCTGAGGCCGAGCCACCCCTCTGTAGCCTCCATCATCCATCAGGTCTCAGAGGGCTGCCCTGTGTTCAGTAAGCCAATGCCAACACCATGTGACGAAGATACAGCAGTGAGCAGCTGCCCAACCCCCTTGCGCTGTGTTTGAAAAAAGAAGCTGGCTTATTCAGGGGTTCCCAGCAGGATGGGGGCGGGGGCAGGGACCATGGCAGAGCGAGAGTTCTAGAAGAGAAGTTGGTCCTTCCACGGGCTCCCTGGCCCGGGTGCTGTGCCAGGCAGGGTGCTGGGCATTGCCCTGCTCATTTCCCACCCCTGGGTTGCAGCTGGGAACTGTGTGGCCTTCACAGTCCTGTGAGGTGGGTGCTGTGCTGTGCCCACCTTACAGATGAGAAAACTGATGTTCAGAGGCTTGAGTGACCTAGTCAAGGACCTGCCCTTACAAGCAGATTCGGGACTCAGAGAAGAGCTCCCTGACCACAAAGCCCCAGGTGACTCACACTGCAGGGATGCTGAGCTCCAAGGTGTGCAGGGTGGCAGAGATTCGTCTGCAGAGACATCTCTGCCTGGGACCCTTTCCTGGGGCTCCTAAGGTGCTAGGAGTGTGAGCACCATGAGAGCCCACTGCAGTCATGCCACCCAGAGGGTCCTCTGGCCTCTCGGTCACCTATGTGCTTCTGACAATGACCAATACACTTACCTGCCAGGGTCCAGAATGACTCAGCCATTGGAGTCTGTATTTCCTGAATCCGCCTCTCACTGGCAAGTCCTGAGCCCCCTTCCTTGCCAGCACCACCGTTGGAGCAGTTACCCAGGACTGCACTGCGGCTGCTGAGGTCAGGGAGAGACCCTGTGCTCCGGCCAGGGGCGTTGGGGGCTCGGTTGGGACTGACGCACCAAGCGAGTTGTACTGAGTGTTGAGGCTTCGGGAAGGTATTTTCAATCACCAAATGTGCCATTAAAAAAATACGTGTCAGTTACGTGTGCACTAAGCCTGGACCACATGGGACATTGTCGTTCCAATAAACACGAATAAGCCAGTTTTCACATTAGAGAAATAACAGTTTCTTGTACAAATGCGGTGCTTTTAGAAGAGGTTAATTAATAAACAGCAGGTAATTGTTTGTGGCACATTGTGGCAGAGGGTAATTTTAATTTTAGAGGATGGAAGGGCCAAATACCCCTCCCCACTTAGCATTTTTCTGTAATAATCACCTCGGCTTCACCTCTGCCTTTCATTTTTACAGCTGGAGTTGCTTATCATCGCTCCAACTTTCACTAAAAAGGAAAAACTATCATTTAAACAAAGCTATCGAAAACCCAGCATCATTTGTGGATTTTTAACATAAATAAATCATACAAACTAAGATTTATGTTCATGGAATGATGTCATTCATTGAAGGCCGCCTTCCCAGTCAAATCCGTGTTCAGTGATTTTGCTTTGATGGGGTATGCTTTTTGCTAAGTAGGAAAAACCCGTTCGGTCATCCTTGCTGCTGTCTTTTCTCACTCTGGCCCAGGACATCAGAAAGGTTTCTCCCTGGGCCAGTCCACAGAGCCAAGTCCAAATGGTGAAAATGGTTTTAACTCCATAGACTGCTTTTAAACCATAAGTCTGAGATTAGGATTGTTGAACCTTCCCGAAGAATTTGTGCAAACCTCAGCAGAAGTTATCGTCCTCCCAGGTCTCCCAGAACCTAGAGTGAGTCTCATTGCAGAGTAACACATCTGCAGAAGCTTCACCAAATTGAAATGAGTGAGGAACATTAAAATCAGCACACGCTGCCTATCCCTGCAATGCAATATTGTGTCACCATGGAAAGGAGTGGAGATCTGACACTTGCTATGTGAATGAACCTTGAAAACATGATGCTCCCTGAAAGAAGTCAGTCATAAAAGGTCACACATTTTGTGATTCCATTTCTTTGAGATGTCCAAGATGGGCCAATCCATACAGACTGAGGCAGGTTTGTGGTTGCCTGGCTGTGGAAGTAGAGGCACTGGCACCCTGGGCCAATGAAGACACCAGAACAGATGGTTCACACCAGAGTCCAGCTCCAACCCACCAGGCATTGACAGGAGACCATTAGCTGGAAGCCAGTGGGACGTCAGGCTTACTAATAGGGGCAGGTGTCCACCAGGCTGCAGTGAAGCTTCCATTTGTCCACGCAACATGCTTCATGCTTGCTATGTGCCAGGGACAACCATAGGCCCTGGGGCTGCCACAGTGATGGAGACAGACGCTGCTCCCATCAAGCTCATGTTTTCATGGGGAAAGCAGCAATATACATAAGGGTCTGATGTGCCAGGCTAGATGATTCTAGTGCAATGGACACAAAGGAGGAGAGAGGTGAAGGCACAAATTTCAATCGGTTGTTCAAGAAGGGCCTCACTGATGTGGTGACATTTGGGCAGAGACATGAGGGAGTGATGAGGGAGCCACCCACGTGTCTGGGGGAACAGCAGTGGGGCAGAGGGAACAGCCACTGTGAAGGCCCTGAGGCTCCAGTGACCAGTGTGGCTGATGCAGAAGGACAGGGAGGGGAGGAGGTAAAACAACGTAGAGTCAGTGGGAGGACAAATTAAGGAATTAAAGTTGCACTCTCTGCTGATTTTAAAGTAGGGAGATGATTCTGGATTATCTGAGTGGGCTTAATGTCCTGACTCTCCTGCCTCCCTCTTCCACTTTTAAGGGTCACAAGGCTCCAAAAGTGGAAGAGGGAGACAGGAGAGTCAGGGTCAGCATGGAGAGGAGAAATGTGAGAATATGAGGAAGATTCCTCCGGCTGTGCTGGTTCTGAAGACAGAGGAAGGGGCCATGAGCCATGGGTGAATACAGACTCTAGAAGCTAAAAAAAAAGCAAAGAAATGGATTTTAGAGCCTCCAGCAAGGGAGGCAGTGCTGCCCATGCCTCGACTTTAGGACACTGAGATCCATTTTAGACTTCTGACCCACAAAACCAAAACCTAGTAAGTATGTGCTGTTTGAAGTTGCTAAGTTTGTAGTAATTTGTTAGAGCAGCCACCAGAAATTTATATGGGGAGGAAATGGGGATTTCATCTGTCCATGGTCAAGACATTCAGGGTGTGGTAAGAATCTGAGCCTGCCTCACCTACATGAGAATGAGAGAGTAATGACCACAGAATAGTGGTAATGGCAGCCCACATATCTGGCTCCTTAGCCACTCATGACAACATGGACTGGCTGCCTTCTATGTCCTGCCCGTGGCCATTCTTTAGGGAAATTCCTTTGCATCTCCTGCTACCTTTACAGACTACATATCTTGTTGGATTACTTTCTCATTTTCATGAAGCATATCTTCTGGTAACTTCTGATAAAAGATGCATAGGAGATACATATTTTAGGACTTCTGCAGTACCAGAAGGATAGTTGAGCTGGGTATAGAAATGCTTTGTTAGTTCTTCCTACTCTCTGTTTTCTTTCTTCTTTATTTTTGGAACTTGATACTTATATGAGCTTTCTTCTGCCCATTTAATCTGTGTGTCCACCAATTGGCTTTGTTCTATCTGTTTTGATATGTCTTTCCTGAGGCATCTGCTGATCCTATGCTTTCTGCCCATGATGAGGAGCTGACTAGAAGATCTGACAGTAAGAAAGGAGGGATACATTGTCCTTGAGCCTCATGGATGGGGATGATCCTGAGAACCTTGGATGCCAGTTATCTTTAGGAACCGACCTGATTACCAGAGAAGTTACCCAAGGAGTAAGGGAGGGGTCTGGTTGCCAGTCTTCTTGGAGTCAACGTGGAGTTGAAGGAAGGGGTCTTTGAAGTCAGCTGCCTGAATTCTGGGAAATAAACTTCTGGACTTTTGCTGGCGTTGGGGAGGAGTGGTCCCTCAGGGAAGATAAGGAGGGTATAGGAATCTAACTGGGTCATAGGCCCCTTTCACTCTAGCCTTCCTGATCATAGCCACCCTTGCACCCCAAGTCCTAGAGGTACTCTTACACCCAGCCCTCAGTGTTGGAGTTCCCCTTGGTTACAAAGCTGGTAAAATATCACCTTCTTTCTCTCTAGTCAGGACTTTCTCTTGTCTCTGACCCAGTTGCCACAGGTCCAGGTCCATCAGCAATTCAGCTTTCAGAAAGGAGGCCCACCCTCACGGGTAGATGCCTTTTAAAATCTCTTTATTGTGGTTGAAGTGGAGCTTACAGAGTGGACACCATTGAATGGGTGTGTGTTCAATTTGCCATCTTAACCCAGAGGCTTTTGTAGCTATTTTAGAAACACTATATCCATTCTTAGGTCCAGGCCTGATACCACAACCAGTGTCCACACACAGGGTCTCTGATTCCACAGGGTTCTTTGGGTTCTGATCAGTGATCTTTCTAGAGCCTCTCCCATGACCTGCTTCTAGCCACAAAACCAGCTAACAAATGCAATTTGTGTTTCCTACAAAGGAACGTTGTGTAGGCAGTGAACATAGTGACAAGAGTGCATGCTTATCTCCATACTGACGGGTCCACCTTTAAGAGTGTCAGCTGAAATATTAACAGTGGCTTTCCTTGGGTGATGAAATCTGAGAATATTAAAACTTTTTTTCTCTGTTATGTTTCTCTGCATTTTAATTTTTGTCCACTGACTATATATTAGTGGTAGAAGTGTTACAATGTTTAAAAATGAGAACATCAAGAAATTAGCCCACCGTGGTGGTGGTGTGTTCCTGTGGTCCCAGTTACTCAGGAGGCTGAGGCAGGAGGATCTCTTGAGCTCAGGAGGTGGAGGTTGCAGTGAGCCAAGATCTTACCACTGCACCCCAGCCTGGGTGACAGAGTGAGATCTTTTCTCAAAACAAAAATAAACATGAGAAGAAATTCCTATCTGTCCTTCAAGAACCAGCTCAGCCTCGGCTACTTCCCGGGAGCATTCCATATTCCCACTGTTGGGAATGCTTCCTGCACCACATTAAATAAACTGCATTTTCTAAATATCGCTTTGATTTCTGAGTTTGTCTCTCTTCTGCTGGGGTGTGGACAGCTGGGCATATGCTCTCAGCACATCATATGTTTGGAAGGGAGGGGCACGGGCGTCTGGTCCCAGGCTCCCAGCCCCAACGGGTAGGCAGGTGGTGGGTGTGCAGGTTCTGGAGTGATTCTGGCTGCATCATGGCCTCGCTCTGGGGTGGAGCTGGTCACAGCACTTTTGGCCTCAGTTCCCCCCTCTGTAGATGTGACCACTGTAAAGGAGAGGGTCATTGCATGTAGGGCTAAGGATCACACTCCATGCACAGTGCACAGCCCAAAGGCTGGGTCTTTGTAAATGAGGTCAAATACAATTTAACATCTGAACCATTTTTAAGTGTAGCATTCAGTGACGTTGGGCACATTCATTCAGCTGTGCAGCCGTTGGCACCCTCATCTCCAGTCACTGCTCATTGCCCCTCCCCAGCCCCCAGCACCCCCCATTCTGCGTTCAGTCTCCATGGGCTTGGCCACTCCAGGGACCTCACAGAAGTGCAGTCACACAGGATTTGCTTTTTTGTGACTGTCTGTTCTCACTTGGCTCATGTCCTCAAGGTTCAGCCGTGTTGTCACACATATCAGAATTTCCCTCCTCTTTAAGACTGAGTTGTCCTGCATCACGTGACTGGCACTCTGGCCACTCCCATGCAGACTCAGCCTAGGGTGCACCTTTGGTGTCCTTCCTGGCCTGGACATGCAGCTTCCCAATATTCTCCAGGGCAGGGGTGTGGCCGCTCCACAGTCCTGGGAATCCACAGGCACCTGAATACCTCCTGATTCCTTTCAGGCTAGAGCAGCCAACACAGGCTCCTCCTCCCACACACCCTGCGATGAGCTGGCTCTGCTCCCACATCCCATGCCCCTCTGCCTCCTTGAAGGGGGTGGCCTGGAGGGGCCCGGACACAGACAGGCCTTAATCCCCACAGGAGGGGCAGCTCCTCCTTCTAGGGCAGTTCCTGCCTTCTTGTCCACTGCCCCCACCTCTTCCCACGCTTGTCACCTCAAAGGCTTCTTGGTGGTCCCAGAACCTCCCCACCCAGCACAACTCTGAGGGTGTCACCCAGAGGGGGGCTTCTTGCCTGTTTTGTTTTTCTTTATTTCCCAGTGCATAGAGAAGAGCATGGCACACATAAGATGATCAATAAATGATTGTGGGATGGATGGATGGAAGATGAGTGAAAAGTGGATGGATGGATGGAGGTTGGATGGATGAAGAATAGGGTGTGGATTGGTGGATGAATGAATGAATGGATAATGGGTGTGTGTGTGGAGGGATGCATGGATGGGTGAGTGGAATGATGAATGGATGGGTGGATGGGTGGGTGGGTGTTGGGTGGATGGGTGGGTGGGTGGGGTGTGTTAGTGGATGGAGGATGGATGGATAATGGTTGTGTGTGATGGGTGGGTAGGTGCTGGGTGGATGGCTGGATAGATGGATGAGTGGATGGATGGATGGGTGGGTGTGTTAGTGGATGGATGGGTGAGTGGATGGTTGGATCAGTGGGTGGGTGTTGGGTGGATGAGTGGATGTGTGGATGGGTGGGTGGGGTGGGTGAGTGGATGGAGGATGGATGGATGGGTGAGTTGGTGGATGGATGGATGGGTGGGTGGGTGGGTGGATATATGGATAGATGGATGAGTGGGTGGGTGGGTGGGGTGGGTATATGGACGGATATATGGGCAGATGTTGGGTGGATGAATGGGTGAGTGTGTAGGTGGGTGGGTGGATGTGTGGATGGATGGGTGGTGGGTGGATGTGTAGGTGCATGGGTTGGTGGGTGTTGGGTGAATGGGTGCTGGGGTGGGTGGGTCGATGGATGGATGGATGAGTGGATGAATGATGGGTGGGTGGGTGGATGAATGAGCAAGTGGGTGAATGGATAGGTGGGTGAGTGTTGTGTGGATGGGTTGGATGTGTGAGTTGGTGGATGGATAGATGAATGGACAGATGGTTGGTGGGTGGGTGCTGGGTGGATGGATGGGTGAATGGTTAGGTGGATGGGTGGGTGTGTGAATAGATGGGTGGGCAGGTGTTGGGTGGATGGGTGAGTTGGTGGATGAGTGGGTTGGTGGATGGGTGGATGGATGGTAGGTGGATGTAGGGTGGATGGATGAGTGGATGGGTAGGTGGATGGGTAGATGGATAGATGGATGGATGGTTGGGTGGATGTGGGGAGGGATGAGTGGATGGTGGGTGACTGCAGGTGGGTGGGTGGGTGGGTGGATGGATGGATGGGTGGTTGGATGAATGGATAGGCGAATAGGTGGGTGGATGAATGGGTGGGTGGATAGATGGATGAGCAGATGTATAGGTGCATAGATGGATAGATGAACCCCTCCACTCAATGAGCTGATTGTAAAACTGATGCCTAGTAGGAGAATGGCATCTGCTCCAAGGCACAGAGCACTCTGGCCACAGAACTGCCCTGAGACCCCAGACCTCTGTTCTTGTGCCCAGCTGTGCGTAGTGGTAAGTTTCACCTTGACAAGCAGGTCTGATCCATGTCTTCTGTTGACCCAGGGTGGAGCGCTCCAGGGACAGACACTTGATCCTCCTCATCTCCATTTATTGTACCTGTAGGTTCAAGTACAGTCCCTAGTCTGTCACTCCCAGGCCTGTGACCCTGGGCATAGGACCCAAGAAAGAGAGGTGATACCCACCTCTCAGGATTGCTGCCCAGAACAAATAAAGTGATGGGCTTTATAGAAAGAGGTGAGTGGCAAGCAGATGGCATCCATGCCCTTGCCCTGCCAGACACTCTGCCCACTGTCCCTCATTCTGCTGAAACGGCTCCCCAGGGTCCCCAGAGATGTCTGAATGACCCTGCCATATCCGTTTTCCTGGGCCCCCTGCAACACACTTGTGCAACTCATTCCTGAAAATGAACACACATCTCATGGCTTTCCTGAGGGCCCTCTCTGGAACAGGGTCTTGCCAGGATCCTACGTCACAAAAAGGCTTGAGTTTGGGATGTTCCAAGGAGGATGGGAAATGCTGGAAGCTGCTTGGAGTGGGAGGGTCTTTCCTGTAACCCCCTTTTGTGCTCCACCCTCCCACTGCCCCAACACACAGACAGCCACACACTTCCTGTGAGGTCAGGCATAGCCAGAGCCAATTCTCCCCGGCCCTGCCCATCTCCCTTGGCTGAGTCCCTGAAGCCAACACAGCAGGGCCCAGCTAAGCCCCTGACCTCACCCCCGAGAGGAAGCAGTGGCCCTTCCTGGACTCTACCTGGGTAGGCATCTTGGGGCCACCCCTGAGGCTCACAAGCTGCCATGCCAGCAGGTGTGATGGGCACTGTGGTGGGGGCTGGCCTCTGATGGGGGTGGCACAGGTACCCCCAGGGTCTTTGGCCAAACAGGCAACTTTGTGACCCAACATGGTCCCCTGTGGGGAGGCACTGGACTCTCTGAAATGAGGCACTGCAGAAACAGCTGCCCTGTGCTCCAGGGTTTTTATGAGTTTGCCTTAAAGATTTTATTTCCAGAAAAAACCGAAAGCAATTAATCCAAATTACAGAGTAGTCATTTGCAATAATATTTGCTTTAAATATGTGTATTTTTTAAAACCCCTAAGCTGTGGGCCTCAAGTGAGTTCGAGGTGAAGGACACCTTGAAATAATTACATTTTTTGCTCATTTTATGTTGTGAAAATGGCTTAGTTGATTTGGGGAAGAATTGTAAAATATTCAGCTGACTCCCTTATAAAGGCAACATTATTTTTTTCTCCCATTTTTGCCAGCATAACCATACCGTGATCATTTACCCTCTTTCTTGGAAGGTGGATTCCTTCCAGAAGATGCCCTAAGCATTGGTCCAGCTGCCTCTCAGCCCAACCCTGACCAGCCGTGGGGAGCCACGCCCATCCCAGAGGTATGCCTGCTGGGTGGCAATGGGGCCTAAGAGGACCAGGGTCTGTGGGGGTCCATATGCTGGCAGAGGAGCCAGCTGCTCCTCGGGTTGGGACCAAGGAGGGGAGCCAAGGTTTACCTGCCTGCTTTGCCTCAGTGATGGCCAGAACCACGCCCATTGGGATGGCTGTGGTCCAGAGAGAGGGCATCCCATCCAGCCAGGCCCCTCTGCCAATGAATATGCCTGTGAGAGGCTTAGGGGCTTGGGAAAAGGGGCTGTATTTAAAAATTAAATGGTTCTCAGTGTAACATCAGTACACGGGGCCGTGCTGAGGCAGGAGGCCTGAGGGAATGAGGACCTCAGGCAGGACTCTCCTTCCGTGTTCCAGACATGGTACCATCCAGCACCTCCTTCCTCAGACTGATGAAAGTTTGTGATTACATCCCCCTAGTATTTGACTTGCCTTGTCATTTTCTTAACACTCTCTTTTGAAGAACCAACATTTAAATTTTAGCAACATCCTATTTTTTTTTCATTTGTGATTCGTGCTTATGTTTTTGCCTTGTTTAAAAAATGCTTTGCCTCACTCAAGGTCACCAAGATTTTCTGCTATGTTTTCTTCATTGTTTTGCATATTTATAGTTTTCATTCTTATATTTAGATATAGGATCTGTTTCAAGTTAGTTTTTTTATGTGGTGTGAGGTAAGGGTTGACGTTAATTTCTTTGCATTTAAGTATCCAATTGTTGCAGTATTATGTGTTGAGAAGTTTATGACTTTCCCATTGAATTGCTTTGGCAACCTTGTCAAAAAGTAATTGGCCGTATATGTGTAGGTCTATTTGTGGACTCTGTTCCATTGATCTGTGTGTCTCTCCTTTTGCCAATTCCACGCTGTCTTGATCACTACAGCTTTATGATAGCCATGAGTTATAGTGTAAGTCTTCCAACTTTTGTCTTGTTTTTCAACAACATTTTAGGCTATGTTAAGTCCTTTGCATCTCCACATAAACATTAAAACTAACTTGTCAACTTCTAAAAAAAAAAAAAGAAAAGCATTCTGGGATATTTTTATTGGTATTGCCTTGAATTTATAGATCAATTTCAGGAGAAATGACATTCTAACAATATTGAGCATTCCAATCCATGAACATGTTATATCTCTCCATGTAAGTAACTTTAATTTGCCTCAGCAATATTTGGTAATTTACAGTGTATGACATGAGCTTTACACACTTTTTAATGTTAAATTGATCACTAAGTATGTAATATATTTATTCTATAATTTTTAAAAATTTTAATTTTCAGTTGTTCATTGCTAGGATTTAAAAGTCCAATTAATTTTGATACACTGACCTTCTATCTTGTGACCTTGCTAAACTCACTAATTCTTGTAGCGTTTTTGTAGTTTTGTTTGGATTTCCTACATACATGAATATGTCATCTGCACCTATTTATCCCTGAGTGAGCATTAGCAGTTTGTGTCTCTTGGAAATTTATCCCCTTCATATTAATTTTTTAATTTATTGGCATAAAGTTGTCCGTAATACCTTCTTATTATCCTTTCACTGCTTGTGGGCTTGCTAGTGATGCTCCTTCTTTCGTTTCTGACACTGGACATTTGTGTCTCTCTCTTTTCTTACAGATCAGCCTGGCTAGAGGTTTCTCAATAAGCCTTTTAAGAGGTAGCTTTGGGATTTATGGATTTTTCTCTATTGTTTTTCTATTTTATTTATTGTTGTTATTTTCTTTAATATTTCCTTCTGCTTACTTTGGGCTTAAATTATTCTTCTTTCTATAGTTTTCAAAGAAGGGGGTTTAGATTATTACCTGCAAAATTTTCCCTTTTTCCAACATAAGAATTTCATGTTACAAGTTTTTCTCTAAGCACGGCTTAACTACATCCCAAAAGTTTTGAAATATTATGTTTTCATTTTTATTTGTGTCAAAATATTTTTAAATTCCTTTTGTGATTTATTTTTTGACCCGTTAGTTATTTAAGAGTGTATTGGTTACTTTCCAAATAATTGGGGATTTTCACACATCATTCTGTTATTGATTTCTAGTCTTTTAAATGATTTCAGTCTTTCTAAATGCATTGGGAGTTATGGTTCAGGATATGGCCTCTCTTGGTGATAGCTCTGTGTATACTTGGAAGTGACGTGCCCTTTACTGTCGTTAGGTGCCTATACATTGGGGATCACTACGTTCTCTTGAATGATTGAACCTTTTATTATTATGAGATGTTCTTCTTTATCCATGAAAATATATCCTATTCTCAAATCGACCTTTACTGATGTTAACATAGCAGTTTCAGATTTTTTTGTTGATGTTTACATGGTGTATCTTTTCTCATCTTTTAACTTTTAATCTACCTTGTTTTTGTCTTTAAAGTGAGCGTCTTGTAGACAGCATGTAGCTGGGTCTTGACTTTTTAAATCCACCTGACAATTTCTGCCTTTTAATTATAATGTTTTGGCCGTTTACATTTAATGTGATTATAGATATGTGTGAGCTTTGGGCTTATGAGCTATACCTTTTATCTTTAGTGGTTGGTCTAGAATGTATAGAATACATCTTACTGTAACAATGCAACTTCAAATACTGTTAAACCACTTTACACAAAGCGTGAGAGCCTTGGGGCAGTGTGGCGGCTCCTACCTCCCCTCCTCTGTTCCTTGTGCTGTTGTCAGACATTTTTACTTCCTCATTATTGTAAATTTTAATATATTATTTTTTCCTTTGAGAAGCTATGTTTTACATTTACAAAATTATTTAAATGCTTTTATATTTACACAGATATTTGTCATTTCCAGTTTCCCTCACTTCTCTGTGTAGGTTTATGTTTCTACCTGTGTAATTTCTTTCTTTATGAAGAAAGTTATTTAATATTTGTTGTAGTGCTGTCTACTGACCATAAATTCTCTCAGCTTTTACTTGACTGAAAAATTATTTATTTGCTTTCATTTTTGAAAGATAGTCTTTATTAGGTGTAGAATTCTAAGTTGATCTTTTTGTCTTTCAGTGCGTTAGAGAAGTCTGCACTGTCTTCTGGCTCACACAGTTTCTGTGAGAAATCCACTTACCCACTTATTTTTGTTCATTTTTACATAGCATGACTTTTGTTCTCTGGTTATTTGTAAGATTTTCCTTTTGTCATCTTAATGATTTGATTATGATACGCTTGGGAATGGTTTTCTTTGATGGAATTCTTTTTTCCTGCTTGGGGTTCGTTGAGATTCTGAATCTGTGCGTTTACAGTCTTCAATCACATTTTGAAAACTTTGAGCAAGTGCTCCTCCAGCTCTCCTACCGTGCTGCTTCTCTTCCTGCCCTTCACAAAGCCCAATACACGCACATCAGGCTGTCTTCCATTACTCCACGGATCGCTGCTGTTCTCTCTGTTTTTTCAATCATTTTCTCTTTATAGATCATTTGAGATCATTTCTGTTGTTACCTTAAGCCCAGGCCTTTCTTTCCCTCTCTTTGTTTATTATATGTTTTTAATTTAAAAGTTTTCACAACCAGGGTCTTGCTCTGTTGCCCAGGCTGGTTTCAAATTCCTGGCCTCAAGCTATCCTCCCTGCTCAGCCTCCCGCGTTGCTGGGATTACAGGCGTGAGCCACCGCGCCTGGCCCAGGGTCTTTCCCTAATGCCCACTAGATACTGTCAGGTACAGATATTCACGGAAGAATCTGAGATACAGTGGATGCATTTCTAGAAAAATGGCAAGTGCCACTCCTGGCCCAAGAAGGAGTGCAGGCACACTCCACTCTACTGCTCTTCACAGATACCACAG
>NW_016107460.1:5003478-5023149 GCF_001604975.1 Cebus imitator | reverse complement strand
AGGAAAGGAAGAAAGAGGAAGAGGAAGAGGGAGAGAGAACAGGGGTATTTTGAAAGATTCCTTTCAAAATATGACTGCTCACGGGCAATGCACCTGTTTGCACAGGAGCTGTGACGGAGATGTGCAAGGACGTGCTTTTCATGCCTGCTCACACAGCGTCCACTCTGCAACCTGCGGATCAAGGAGTCATTTCAACTTTCAAATCTTATTGTTGAAGAAATACATTTCACTGTGGTCCATTTACACCATGGAATACTACACAGCCACACAGAATGAGATCATGTCCTTTACAGGAACATGGATGGGGCTGGAGGCTATAATCCTGAGTGAAGTAACACGGGAACAGAAAACTAAATACTGCCAAGCACAGTGGCTCACGCCTGTAATCCCAGCATTTTGGGAGGCTGAGGCAGGTGGATCACGAGGTCAGGAGTTCAAGACCAGCCTGACCATGGGGTTTAGTGGTGAAACCCTATCTCCACTAAAATTACAAGAATCAGCCGGGCAAGATGGCACACCTCTGTAGTTCCAGCCACTTGGGAGGCTGAGGCAGGAGAATAGGTTGAACCCAGGAGGCGGAGGTTGCAGTGAGCCAAGATCGTGCCACTGCACTCCAGCCTGGGCAACAGAGCGAGACTCCATCTCAAAAACAACAACAGCAACCAAAAAACCTCCACATGTTCTTGCTTATAAGTGGAGGCTAAACACTGAGGACACATGGAGACAAAGAAGGGAACAGCAGGCACCAGGGTCTGCTTGAAGGTAGAGGGTGGGAGGAGGGAGCGGCTGGAAAAACTGTCAGGTACTATCCTCATTACCTGAGTGACGAAATCATCTGAGACACGCAATTTCCATATATAACTAACCTGTACAGGTACCCCTGCACCTGAAATAAAAGTAAAACATACAGTACATTTCACAAGGCTGCAGCTGCCGAGGACAGAGATTGTTCTGCTGGATCTGGGAAAAGTCAGCTGGGGACTTCCTGGAAAGGAGTCGCCCTTCTAGATGCCATGAAGAACCAACCTATGGGACTTATGGGAGGAATATCAACAGGAACAGGAGTGTGGGAGAGGTGGAGTCCACCCCTCAGCGTGGCTCGGAGGGGTCAGAGATGTCGACAGAGGTGCAACTGCAGATGGGGTGGAGACAGCGGGAGAAGTAGGCTAGAGGTGGAGCCTGAAGCTGGGGCTGAACCGCTGCAGCCTCGTGAGAAAACTGGGATGAGGAGGACTTGCTTTTTATGGATGAGCAAAGAAAGTGGCTTCTGGAGACGGGCTCTACTGCAGCGATGCTGTGGACCGTGTTGAAATGAAACAAAGCTTTGGCATACTCCATACGATTTTTTTTTTAAATGGAGTCTTGCTCTGTCACCCAAGCTGGAGTATAGTGGCGTGATCTCGGCTCATTGCAGTCTCCGCTTCCTGGATTCAAGCGACCCTCCTGCTTCAGCCTCCTGAGTAGCTGGAACTACAGGCACATGCCGCCACGCCCGGCTAACGTTTTTGTATATTTTAGTAGAGACGTGGTTTCACCATGTTTGTTGGCCAGGCTGGTCTTGAACTCCTGACCTCATGATCCGCCCACCTCAGTCTCTCAAAGTGCTGGGATTGCAGGTGTAGGCCAATGCATCCGGCCTCCAGATGAAATATATATATTTTATATACATATATTTTCTTTTTTTTACAGGATCACCCAGTCTGGAGTGCAGAGGTGTGATCTCAGTTCATGGCAACCTCCATCTGCCAGGCTTAAGCCAACCTCCCACCTCAGCCTCCCAAGTAGCTGTGACTACAGGCGCGTGCCACCTGCCCAGCTAATTTTTGTATTTTTTTGTTGAGGCAGGGTCTCACTATGATGTTCAAGCTGGTCTTGACCTCCTGAGCTCAAGCCATCCACCTCCCTTAACCTCCCACAGCGTTGGGGTTACACGAGTGAGCCACCGTCCCCAGATGTGTCCCATAAACTTAGCTGATAAAGCATCAGCAGGGCGGGAGAGGGCTGACTCCAATTTTGAAGGCAGTTCTTTTGTGGGTGACATGCCATCAAACAGCACTGCATGCTACACAGGAATGCTTCACAAAAGAAGGTCCATGGGTGCAGCAAACTTCACTGTCGCCTTATTTTAAAAACGTGCCTCGGCCACCCCGGCTTCCAGCAACCACTGCCCTGGTCAGCCAGCAGTGCCAACATGGAGTTGAGACCCTCACCCGCAAGGTTAGCACTCGCTTCAGGCCGGTGAGCGTTAGTGTTGTTTAACAGTAATGGGTTTGTTTGTTTTTTTTTTTTTTTTTTTTTTTTTTTTTTTTTTTTTTTTTTTTTGACAGTGTTTAGCTCTTTTTGCCTCGGCTGTGGAATGCAATGCATGATCTCGGCTCACTGCAATCTCCGCCTCTCAGGTTCAAGTGATTCTTCTGCCTCAGCCTCCCAAGTAGCTAGGATTACAGGTGCCTGCCACCACATCTGGCTAATATTTTACTTTTAGTAGAGACAGGGTTTTGCCATGTTGGCCAGGCTGGTTTCAAACTCCTGACCTCAGGTGATCCACCCGCCTCAGCCTCCCAAGTGTTAGGATTACAGGCGTGAACCACTGCACCCGGCCAGCGGTAAGGTATTTTAATATTAGGATATGTCTGTTGCTTTTTCAGACATGATTCTACAGCATGTTTAATAGAACAACATTTCTGTGACTCACCTGATTGTGGTAGTCGGGAGCTGAACCCATAGCCTCTCCAAGGTATACCTGTGGGAAACATCAATAGGTCAAAAGTGGGAATCGAAGACCCCACCCTTCCCAGAAAAGAGCCGTGTACCAGGACGTTTTACAAGTGTGTTCTTTCGAGGGACAGATATATCTGTCTTATTAAAAAACTTATATATGTTTTTTTAAAAAACAATAACATAGGTAAAGCAGCCCGTTTCATTTTCACAGACAGGTGTCAGTTTGGTTTCACATCTGGATAACAGCAACAAAAAGAAAGAAAAGAAAATTCAGGCCAATTTTTCTGATGAACACCTCAAATAAAATATTAAATGCTGACATCCAACCGTGTATTTTAAAACACACACTCACGAAAGCAGCCGTAGTTAAAAGACTGACAACCCAGGCTGGGCGCGGTGGCTGACGCCTGTGGTCCCCACACTTTGGGAGGCTGAGGTGAGCGGATCTCGGGAGCCCAGGAGTTCCAGACCAGCCTGGGCAACATAGCAAGACCCTGCCCCTACAAAAAAACACAGAAATTAGCTGGGTGTGGTGGTGCGCCTACGACCCCAGCTGAGGGGCTGAGGTCCACCACTTACTTGGAAATGCATTAAAAAAGATGAATGGATGGAAGGGTAGGAAGGTGGATGTACAGATGAATATGTGATCAGCATTTTGGTAAAATATTCCTGTAACAGTATCAAATATGAATAAATCTTATTAGTAATAGGTTAGTCTGAACAGCGGGTATATGTACGAGTGTTTGCTGTAAAATGAGGATTGAAAATTTTCATGATAAACTGTTGAGAAAAGACACAAAATAAGCAAATAGGTTTCGTACAAGGAATGCAAAGACGGCTTAAATTCGGAAAACTGGGGGCTCGCACCTGTAATCCCAGAACTTTGGGAGGCCAAGGAGGGTAGATCATTCGAGGTCAAGAGTTCGAGACCAGCCTGACCAACATGGTGAAACCTCGTCTCTACTAAAAATACAAAAAAAGTAGCCAGATAGTGATGGGTACCTGTAGTTCCAGCTACTAGGGAGGCTGAAGCAGAATTTCTCGAACCCAGGAGGCAGAGGCTGCAGTGAGCTAACACCACTGCACTCCAGCCTGGGCAACAGAGCAAAACTCGGTCTTTAAAACAAAAACAAGAAAATTGGAGAATTCACGTTAGTAGACTACAAAGGTGATTAATACATACAAAAAATAATTTGACAAAGCTCAGCCCAGAGCCCACTGCAAGTTTAGAAATTCTAAACTTAGAAATTCTCTCTCCAAAGTTTTTCAGAAAACTGGGAATAAGAATCTGTCTTAACCTGATAAAGGTGATCTCAAAACCCCTATGACAGACATCACAGTCACCAGAGTTTTGAAGCATCCTCTTTGAGGTCCTGTAGAAGACAAGGCTACCGGCCACCCACACAATCGTTCAACAAAGACGGTCAGCCTCGTCCCCTCAGTCACACATAAACTGGAAAGAGGGGCGCAGAGGGCTGAAAGGAAGGAACGCACCGAGCATTTTTTGCAGACAAAGTGTTGTCGTCTGTATAAAAATCCTAAATGTAGACAAACAACCACATAAAATAGTAGGAGAGGTTAGCAAGTGTCTAGATAAGGGAACGACTCACAAAAACGCTAGAATTCCGCTGTGGTGACAATCATCAATTAGAAAAGCAATTTTTAAAAAAGCTGCTATTCACGTTTGCAGCAGTCTGTCAAGTGCCTCAAAATTAATTTAACAAAGAACTGATGCGCCTTTACGGAAAGTGCTTAGCCTCTAAAGAAGATAAACCAGGAAGAAAGGAGGGGCTGGAGCACGCTGAGGGGTGAACAGCTTCGCCTGATTTTATTTCTGCATAAAGCTTGAACGTATTTAGGGGGCATGCGGTATTTTGATACATGCATGGATTGTGTAACAGGCAAACCAGGATGTAAGAGTATCCAGCACCTCAAATAGTTACCATTTCTCTGTGTTGGACGCATTTCAAAGCTTCTCTTTTAGCTGTTTTGAAATATACCATGTATTATTGTCAATTCTAGTCATTTTAAAGACAGCAGTTCTTCCTATTACAGAGTCCCTTTCACGTCAATCAAAATTTCATCGCGGCTTTTAAAGGATCGAATTAACTTACTCTAACGTTTGCAGGGCTGAACAAAGGTTACTAAATAGCTAAGAAATTTTTGAACAGGAAGAGTCAGGCTGAGACATCTACGAAGCGAACCCGTGTGACGCAGCTATGGGGACAGGCACAGAGGCACACGGGCAGGACGGGCTGAGGAGGAGGCCCGGGGAGCTGCGGAGGCTTTGTCTCTGGAAAAAAGGTAGATGGTTCGGTGCCTGTGTTTGGAAGAGCGGCTTGTTGGATAAAAAAAGTCAATTCCAACCCAAGTGAACTCAGACTGGTGCAGTCCTAGGTGTGAGTGTTAAAGCTACCCCAATTCTGTCAAGACAAGAAAATGTGAGAAAATACCTTTGTTGCTGTCTGGTCAGGGAACAGCGCAGTAGAGGAAAGCAGCCGGGGGGGATCTCTGCCGAAGCGGCGGAGTGACCAATGCCGCAGGTAAAAGGAAACCCAGCCATACACACATTCAGAGGGGGGGAGGCCGCAGTGGCACATGCCCACACGGGGACTTTCCGCCTCAGTCGTCTTTGCAGAAATGCAAATCTCAGAAGTGATTTTCTAGCTCACACCCAACCAATTTGCAAGCATTTGAAAGTCAAATAACTCCAAGTGTTGGTGAGTGTGTGGAGTGTGTGGGAAATGGAATCCCTCCTCCTCTAAGGGGACCTGGCGGAGCTCAGGGAAATTCTGGAGTTTTGCTGTCCAGGGCAGGCTTGGGGCAGCCCCAGCCTTGTTTGTGCAGGTGCAGAGCTGGGGTCGGCCTGGGGGGCGGTGGGAAGGAGAGGGTGTGCGTATATGTATGGTGTGCATATAAGCATTTATGTTCTTTATATATTGCACATGTGTTCTATGTATATGCGTTGTGAGTGCACACGTTCTATGCATGGGTGTTATGTGTTGTGTGTATAATGGTGTGTGTATATGTACTGTGTGCATATGGGCTGTGTCTATATATATGTTGTGTGTGTATGTTGCATGTGTTCTGTGTATGTGCTGTGTGTACGATGTTCTGGGTATAGATGTTGCATGTTGTGTGTGTATAATGGTGTGTGTCTATATATGTTGTGCATATATGTTGCATATGTGCTCTGCGTATAGGTGTTGCATGTTTGTGTGTATAATGGTGTGTGTATATGTACTGTGTGCATATGGGCTGTGTATATATATGTTGTGTGTATATGTTGCACATGTGTTCTGTGTATATGTTGTGTGTACACACATCCTGTGTGTGGGCGTTGTGTGTTGTGTGTATAATGGTGTGTGTATAGGTGCGGTGTGCACATGGGCTATGTTGTGTATATATGTGCGCATGTGTTCTGTGTATATGTGCTGTGTGTGCACACGTTCTGTGTATGGGTGTCATGTGTTGTGTGGACAATGGTGTGCATGTATGTTCTAGTGTGCATATGGGCTGTGTATACATATGTTGTGTGTATATGTTGCACATGTCTTCTGTGTATATGTTGTGCGTGCACATGTCCTGGGCTTGGGTATGGTGTGTTGTGTGTATAATGGTGTGTGCATATGTACTGTGTGTATGTATGTTGTGTGTATATGTTGCATGTGTGTTCTGCGTGTGTGCTGTGTATGCACACGTCCTGTGTGTGAGTGTTGCATGTTGTGCGTCTAATGGTGTGTCTGCATGTGTCTGGTTTGCTCCCGTGCTGCTGGCTTCACACTGTTGCATGTGTTTATCACTGCACACCATTAGACACACAAACACACAACACCTATAGACAAAATGTGGGCACACACAGCACATACACAGAACACACATGGAACATATACACACAACATATATATACACAGCCCATATGCACACAGTACATATACACACACCATTATATACACAACACAACACCCATGCAGAACATAGATGCAACATGTATACACAGCACATATATACACAACACAATACATATACACACATTATACACAAACATGCAACACATATATATACAACATATGTGCAGCACATATACACACAAACACACATCTATACACAGAACATGTGTACACACCACATGTGTACAGTACACGTGTGCAACATATACATGTATGTGATGTGTGTATATATAACATATATAAGCACAGCACATATACACACAAACAGGCCACACATATACACAGAACATATATGCAGCATATACATGCAAGATATCTACACACAGCACATACACACACAGCACATGTACGCACAGCACATGCACAGGGAGCATACATGTGAGACGTATACACACAACATACACGAGTGCACACATCCCGCCACGCCCTCCAACGCCAGCAGTCACCCCTGGTTCTTTCCGGAGTGGTGGCCCCCAGGACAGGCGTGCTCATGTCCTAGGGCAGGGGAGGGGAGCGTGAGGGGGAAAGCATAAACATGCAATCACAGACCATGCTGTGAACCCGAGACAGGAGAAACGGAGGAGGGGAGGGGAAGGGGAGGCAAGTGCCCAGGGCCCTGGCCCAGCCTGCCCGCCCCACTGTGGGTGCCAGGGGTGCAGCTTGCACGATGCCTGTCTGCGCTGCTCCTTCCCCGGCTGGCCAGTGGCCTCTGTCATCACGTGTCCCTTCCTCTGGCCAGGACTGCTCAGGCAGGGAGTGAGGAAGGACGGGCTCCAGGGGAGCTGCTGTGGCCGCGGGGGTCCTGGCTGGAGGGCACAGGGCTGCCTCTTCTTTTGCTCCCAGAGCCTGAGCCGGACAGACGTGGCCTTCTGGGTGGTCCACAAGGCCCCCGTTGGCACCGCCTGGGGGGGCTCCATGTCCTCCATTGAGTGTGGCCTTCCAGGTGGCTGTCAGCGAAGGGAGGGCAGCCCTCCAGCCCTGCTCCTGGAGCCCTGAAAATGGCGCCATTCCCAGCCCCAGGCTGCGGGATCCGGGGGGCTGAGCATGCTGGCTGCGGCGGGCATGTTTCTGGGGGCACAGAGCTCAGCAGCAGGTGCAGTGCCAAAAATGCCAGCTGGTCCCAGCTGCGGCTCAGCAGGCTCAGCCCAGGACACAGACCGTGAGAAGGGCCTCCTGCAACTCCAGCCCCTGCCCCTGCTCCAACTCCCGAGGGCCTGGGGTCCCAGCTCCTGACTGCCACGGTCTCGTGGGGTCCCAGCTCCTGACTGCCACGGTCTCGTGGGGTCCCAGCTCCTGACTGCCACGGTCTCGTGGCTGGCCTGGGTGCAGGGACCGCACAGCACCCCCACTCCCAGACGGTGGAGGTAAAGGTGAGCTCCCACCCCCCCTCCCATGGGCAGTTCCAGCAGGTGAACCGAGGGCAGCGGGGCTGTGAAGGAGGCCAGGTGGCGCGGCCGAGTGCCCGCTTTTGTGGGCCATAAGCTTCTACCTGCACCCCACCTGCCTGACCCCTTTGAGGGCCTCCGGCAGCTTCCTGAGCAGCAGGGCTTTTCAGGTTCCCTCTGTGTGTGCTGAGCGACGAGGTGGAGTCAGAGCCCAGGTCACCGCCCGAGGCACAGTGCTGGGCCGTGTCCAAGCCGAGCCTGGACCCGAGGCTGGCTGCCCCCACACACAGTTCACAGCCACTGTCCTCAGCTGCCTGGCACAGGAAGAAGAAATGGGTGAGGAGACTCGGGGCTCCAGGAGCAAGGTCACCTGACAGGCATCGGGGCGGTGTCACTGACGCGGAGGAGGTAGGGAGCCCCCCGTCAGACTCCAGGCCAGGCTGGCGGGCAGGAAGGAGCCTGGCTGGGACTCCAGGACTGCGCCTGCCACCCGGGATCGGGAACTCTGCCCCTGCTCTCCCTCCCCTTCCTCCAAGTCACCCCTACTTGTCCTGCAGATCCCAGCTCCGTGGTGGACCCTGCCCTGGGGAGCCTCCGCGGGTCGCCCCCTGAGGGGAGTTAAAGTGTCATCTTTTCAGGAGGAAAATCATGACTTTGAGACAAACACACGATAATGAGGTCAACAATTCCACTTAGTTCATTCACGAGGCACCAATCAGATGCAAAAAACTGGATGGAAGGACAATCCCGAGTCCAGACCAGCCCCAGCTGCACAGGTGCCCCGGGCACAGAGGCCTCCGCTGCGGACGAGAACGGGGGAGGATCCCTGCCATCCGCTCCTCTCTCTGGGCAGGATGGGCGGCACCTGCTCCCTGCAGCGCCCCTCGGCCTCTGTCCCGGAAGGGGTCCTCTGCGTGGCTCTCCGCGTTCTCCCGGGCACAGGGCTAGGACAGCCCAGCATCTAGGAAAGGCACGGAGCCCGTAATTCCGGTGAGCCGGGAGGGCCTGTCTGCCGGGCAGCATCTCGGGAAGGACGGCCAGTGAGTGTTGCCTGTTTCAATGCTGGCTTTTGCCTAATGGCGTTGAATGCTGCCTCCGCCTCTCCCCCACACACCTGCCACCTCAGCCGCTACCACTGGCTTCCTTTGGTCATGGTCTCCTTCCTCAGCAGACAGTAAGCCCAGGAGTGTGGGGACCTGTGTTCCTTACCATCTCGCCCTCACTCAGGCACTTCTCAGGCAGCGCTCCCCTCGGGCCGGGGTCAGAGGCACTAGCATTGCCCACGCTGTGCTGAAGGAGAAACTCTGAACAGCTTCTCCATCACCACCGTCCTCACGGGCTAGGGAGGGCAGCGTGGGATCTGAGCCCACAGGCCGGCCTCCGAGTTGGGGCTCCTACCTCCCTACCCCAGTGCCTCCTGCAAGGTGAAGGCGGGCCGAGTGAAGAGCAGGCCCTGGAAAGGGCAGTGTGAGGAGCTTCCTCCCTGGTAGGGTGAAGACCTCCTGGGACAGCCTCTACCGCACATTCCCCGCTGCGCTCAGGGGAGCCGAAGGCAGACCCTGCCCCACACGGAGAGTCGGTGGGGGGCACTGTCGGGTCAGGAGGAGCCGGCGGATCTCGCTGAGCAGCTGCAGAGGTGAGAAAGGCACTGCACAGAGCTGAGCACTGCTCGGAACACATCCAGGACCCTGGATCCCGCAGGCAGCCGGCAGGCAGGGGACGGTGCCTGCAAAACACTGATTTGGGGTCAAGGGTGGGGGTTCTTGTAAACTGCTTCAGCGAGGTTCTTGCTAAAACTGGGCTTGGCAGGCCAAGGAGAGTGGCCAAAGTCAAACCAAGGTCAAGGCTTCGTCAGAGGAGGGCTCCGAGCATCCGCCGAGGCCAAGGAGGGAGCCCTTGTCAGGGGTGGGGCTCCCTTCCTGTCCATGGGCCTGGGGCACCCACAGAAGCCAGGCCCAGGGTCCCTCTCATGTGTCCTCCCCACCTGCTGAGACCTGGGCTGGCTGGGTGGGCTGCAGTGACCTTCCCCGCTGCCCACACGGGCAGCCATCACCACCGGCCCAGGCATGTGACCCCAGGGTGGGCACTGGGAAGGGTATCACGTCCCTCCCCAAGAGCCTGGGCATCATTTGCCCCTCCTCATTCCAGGGGCCCAGCCGGGCTGCTGGGCTTAAGCACCGCCTGGAGTCAGGAGGGCCAGCGATGCCTCGCCAAGCTCCCAGGCCATGAGGCCGGCCACCTCCACGGCTGCCAGCGAGCGCTCCTGTCGTTAAGGGCCTGGACGCTGTCCCACACTCATGTTTTCCAAACATTCTCCATGCCTCTGCTTCCTGGACATGGCCACGGCATTCCCAAGGCACACGTTGGCACTTAGGATGTGTCCTGCGTGGGGCAGGGCAGATGGCGAGAACTCTCGCAGCTCATCAGTGGGCAGGCGGCCCCAGCCGCTTTCCAAGGCTGAGTGGGGATTGCATGGGGGCCAGGCTGTGCGGAGTCTGGGGGGACCCTCATAGGGAGACCAGCGCTCAGGGTCCCCTCCTCCTGCAGACGGCGAGCCGGCCTTTCACAATCCCCCTTGGCTGGATTCCGCGGAACAGCCTCTATCCCCGCTGGCCGAGGGCTTGGGGCAGAAGGTCTCACTCCTTATCCCCGGAACAGAGGAGAAACGTTGAGAATGAAAGTGACTGCGTAATCCTTGTGGAAAGAATGATTTGGGTTGCATGTAATCCCCGGCAGGAAAGCTGGAGTCATTTCAGACTCTGGCCGTGTAGAAGCTGCGCTGGGGAGGGGCCAGCTGGACCGAGCCGCGCGTGCGGGAACCCCTGGACCCTGCTCGGGAAGCTGAGCTGCAAAGTGGTTCCACAGAGCCGAGCTGCCTTTCTTTCCATCTGCACACATGGCTTCTGGAAGAGGGTCTCTCGGGCCCCCGGGGACAGCTCGGTCACAGCGGCTTGGCTCCTAGCATGGGTCAGACCCTGGGAAGGAGGCTGGGCTCCGGCGCCCCTGTGACCCCACACCGGCCCCTGCCCAAACTGCTGACGGTGAGCAGGGGCCACCCAGGAAGGACCTCTTTGGGAGGGAGGGAGGGACGTACCTTTTCAGATTCTTGGCGGGGAAGCCAGACGGGGTGCTCCAGGCTCCCCAGGGTCAGAACCGATATCCCTCCTGAGACCTGATGCCCCCAACACTTCAACGTTCTGCTCCAATCACCGCTCCCCAGGTAAATCTGGGTTTGCTCAAAGCAAAGCATGCAGCTCATTTCTCTTCCCACCGCTCTGCTGCCTGGCTGGGCCCAGGGGTGCTGCTTCCCACTCGAGGAGCCCAAGCTCCTGAAAGGTAGGCCCTGGACTCTAGGTCCCCCCAACCCCGGGCCTGCCTCCACGCTCTCAGCAAGTCACCATACTGAGGACCAAGTCTGGAGTCACTGTCCTGAGGATGAAGCGCTGGAGTCTGCTGCTCCGGAAGATACCCGGGTCCTGGCCTCGCTGAGTGTCTCCTGCACCCACCCGGGTCATGGACACAGCTGCCCTGGGCACCTCCTCCCAACACTTTCCCTCCCAGGATCTCCAGGCCTGGGGCAGACTCCTGGGTGGGGACACTCGGTCGGGTCTGAACACTGCTTTGTCGTTCTGTGGGTGACTACTCTGGAGGTGTGAGGGACAAAGGGGGGCCCCTCCCACCCTGGTCAATAAACCCAGCAGGGCAGGTGTCCTGCCTCCTCCTCCAGGGACCCTCTCCACTCCAGGCTTGTCCAGGAAAGCCTGCTCCTGCAGGACTGGATCAGACGGAGGATTTCGTGTGTTCAGCATCCCTGGAGGGTCACCCCGAGTCTTCCCTGAGGATCTCTGGCACTTAATTTGCACAGCAGGTAGCGGCCGTCCTGAGGCCCGGTGGGGTCAGGGACTGACTTGGACATGAGCTGATGGTCGTTTCTCCTCCCTCAGTGTCAGTGTGTGTGTGTGTGGATGCACACCTATACAAGTGTGCACATGTGTGTGTACACGCATGCGAGCGTACATATCCACATGTGTGCACGCATGTGTGTGTCTACCCAAAGCCTACTGTGCAGTACAGAGGACCCCCTCGCTGCAGGCGGCTGACCCGGGGTAGGACCAGGACTCAGGGTCGGGACCCTGCCTGACACGCCGTAGCCCCAAGGGCCAGTGTCACAGCTGTGGGCTCAGTCACCCAGGATTCGTCTGCAGAGGAGTCACCAGCTTCTCTCTAACTGGCCGGGGGTGCACAGCAGCTCACTGTGTGGACGGCTTTCTTTTGTGTTCTTCCTAGATCTGGCCTTTGCTATGGCTTTGATTTTAAATTTGTATTTGCATTCAGAAGGCATTTTATCCTTTTTTCTTCCTGCCTCTTGTTCACCAGCATTCAGAAAAGTCAGCCGGTTTTCTAGCGTCCTGCAAAAGCGGCAGCCGCTTAGTATGTCTGCAGCCAGCACCGCTGTGAACTCGGGCTTAGGGACGGGGGCACCGTCCATCCCCCATCCGTGCGCAGCCCAGCCTCTCTCACGGACGCCTCCGTGTCCCCGGCCGGATGGCACCTCCCTGTGTTCCACATCCAGGCGCAGGGGCGAGAGCACTCAGAGCCTTGTGTGCAAATGGGAGGAATTTTGCCAACACTGGCAAACAAGACAGCTTGTCAGAAACGCTCACAGCGGAAATGTGAGCAGCCTGAACTGCAGAGCAGAGCTGGCACCACACGCCACGTGAGGTCTTCCTCTCCAAGGGGACCCCGAGTGGACGGGGGCATGAGCGTCCGTCCCAAGGCCAGCGAGCCCCTGCCCGGCTCTGCCCAGTCAGGCCTCGGGGACCCCTGGGCTCTCATGTAGCACCCCTGCACCATAGGAAGTGCTTGGAAGCACGGGGTCTTTTGAGCAGACGGCATGTTGCGTTCAGCATGTGCATTAAACGTCATAAACGTTTTCCATCTCTGTCCTCCTGTGGGCGAGGGTTCTTCAGAGAAACAGAACCGACAGGATGAGCACTAGCATCTGTGTGTGTGTATGTGTGTGTCTGTGTGTGTGTGTATGTCTGTGTGTGTGTGTGTGTGTGTGTGTGTGTGTCGGGGGGAGTATTTTAAGGAACCGGCTCCGGTGATTGTGGGGGCGCTGGCAGCCTTGACAGGCTGGATCTAGGAAGAGTGGATGGCGCAGTTTTGGTCTGAGGGCAGGACCCCCTCCTCGGGAACCCGTCTCTTCCTCTGAAGGCCTCCCTCGATTGGATGAGGCCCCTCACACTGTGAAGGGTCCACCTGCAGATGTCGGGCTGCCCACATCTAAAACACCTTCACCTGGTGAAGCTGGGTGAAGGTGGCCCAGCCACTGCGACGCGCACACTTACCCACTCCCCACGCCTACACACGTGACAAAGCCATGGGCGGCTCGCAGCCCCCGCCCCTCCCGGCCTGGAAACACACCCCCACTACCACCTCCAGCGTGGCCCGGGCTCCTCCTCCACCACAGACTCAGCCAGTGCCTCAGACCTTCCTCCAGCCTCACCTTTGCTTTTCTACCATCTCCCAGGCTCCCAGAGATAAGAGGCGTGCCCCCCACCTGGCCGCACTACCCCTCACTCTGCTCATGGTCTCCACCAGACTCCACTTCCTGCCCTAGCTGCCTCCCACGTGGCCCGGCAGCTGCTGCCCCTTCACTGCTGAGGAGGGTCGGCCTCCTCCGGGACCGGCTCCGGGCCAGCCATGTCCTGCTCACTGGGCTCCAGCCTGGGGTGCTCCCGGGGCAGCATGTCCCCTCAACTCCTCTCGGGGCAGGCGGTACCTCTAGCTGCCTTTGGCTGGCCCTAGAGATGGCCAGTGAGAAAAGGGGCGTGTCCTCTGCAGACACGGAACGCCACGTCAGGATAACGCAGCTCCTCGTGTGTCTCCCCTCCCCTGGGCGGTCCCCAACATCGAGTCACCCCAAAGCCTTGGAGGTGCCCTCAGGGCCGCCGGGAGCAGCCTGCACGGTCCTTTCTTCCCTCAGTATGTAGAGGGCATTCACTCCACCCCAGGCCCTGCCCCTGCCTTCCCCGAGTTGACTCTGGCCCCTGCCCCTGCACTGTGAATTCCTGGTAACAGCCAAGCCTGGGCTCCTGTCGGAATCTCAGGGACCCGCCTCCAGGGCTCCCGAGCAGAAAAAGGGAGCAAGAGCGTCCCTGGCTGTCCTCCCCATCGTGCGCTGTGTTTGTGTGTGAAATGTCCCAGTCTAACTGGGGGAAAGGGGAGAAAGCTGTGGGCGCCTCCCCCTGTCCTCCCCAGGATGCCCAGTGGCAGCAGGGCCAGACCTCCGCAGGGTGGGTGAGGCCTCACAGCCTGCAGCCCTTCCCAGGAAGGCCGTGCCCTGCATCCAGCCCCCAGCCGGCTCCCCGAGCTCCCTTTAATTGGGCCTGACGATTTCACACTCCGGAGCCGGACGGTGCTTGTTTTGGCTGGCCGGGCTGCGCGCCCATCCTCGCTGGCCTGGGTTGCATAACTGTGAGGTATCCTCTTACGCTGGCCGCCGCCTCTCAGTGAGGCCTGAAGCCACTGCGGCGGGTGGAGTGGGCTCCGTGCTCCCTCTCCGGGAGGCGGCCCAGCCCTGCCAGGCTTGGGGTGGGGACTCTCATGTCCCATGACCCCTAGGGCAGGCTGGCAAAGGTGCATGGAGCCTCCAGCCTGTGGGAGCCAGGAGTGGCCACCTCTGGTCACAGTTGGCCTGTGAGGGCGGTGGCAGGCGGGCGAGCTCTGCCCTCTGCTCACATCTCCCTGAGGCAGCGTCACTGTGGCCCCTGCCAGAGCACTGCAGGCCTCGGGTCCAGAGACGATGGTGGAGAGGGCGGGAATGGATCCAGGAGTCGCCTGCTGGGCGTCCTTGTCGCTGGCTGCCCCCCTCAACCAAGGCACCCCGAGGAGCGGTGCCCAGCTCCCTGGCCCCCATGGGCCCTGGACGCTGTCCGTCCAGCCAGCCTGAATAGGATGACACCCTGGAGCCCTGGATTCCAGCGCGGCCACTCTCCCCTTCCGCTGCAGCTGCTGCCACCCAAAGGTGGGATGAGAGAGAAGGAGATTTGAATGATGGGAGAAAATGACGCGTGGTGGCGAGCTGGAGCCTGGCCCCGTCCCCTGTGGGCGTGATAACTGGGATGTCTTACATTTCCCTGCGCTGAGCCAGGGCCGGCTGCGACAATGTCCACATTGTTTCCCGAGCCGGGCGTTGCCTCCAGAGGACAGTGCCCCAGGCACCCAGGCCACGCACGCCCACCAGGAGGCCGAAAGTGTGGCTGGATGTGAAAGTAAACGTGGAGGAGGGAAGCTTGCTGCTCCCAGCTTTGCACCATGGCCTGGTGACAGTTTTGCCAAGAGCGGGGACACAGCCCTGGGCCGGCGGGGGTTCCTGTGGGATGCAGAGATTTTCAATCCTAGCGAAACCATGAGGCTGGAGCAGTTCCGGCTTCCTCGCCCAGCCTGGGTGAGGGGCCGGCTCTTGCCGGCGTGGGGCCGAGTCCTGCCCAAGGAGGGCTCCTTTCAGGACAAAAGCAGGCGTGATGGCCGGGTCCTGCCCCGCAGGAATGAGAGGGTGGGTCTTCCCTGGTACCCACGCCACACCAAGGCCCAGGGAGGGGGCCCCACACCACCATACGAGGTCCCTTTAGCGAGCCGGGTATGCGCTCGTCCCAGCAGCCAGGTGCCTCTCGCCATTCCTGGGGCAGCCCCACCTCACAGAAATTCTCTAAAGACTCGTCCCGGTGATGAATGCCAAGGGAGCCAAACTCAGCACATTCGTCCCACTGTGGCCTTGCCTCTGTCTGCCCCTGCGTGGGGCTCCAGCCCACTGTGGCCTGCCCTCCCTCCGCCCCTGTGTTGGGCTCTGGGTGGGGTGGGAGCCTTGAGAGCAGGGAGTCCATCTCAGAGTCTTCACCGTGTCCGCCCTGAGCCCTGACCTCTGCCCATCGCAGCTTCAGACATCCTTGCCCATCCCAGAACAGGGCCTGCTGACTCTGCCTGGGACCTGGCACAGACCTGTCCAGAGGCCGGGCCTGCAGGGGGACCTGCTGCTCCCGGAGCACCTGCCATGCAAATGAGTGACCTGAGGTCTGGCTTAGTTGGTGACTCCAGGCCCCTCCAGGCCCCTCCCGGCCTTGGCCAGACCCTCTGGCTTCTGACTTGTGCCTGAACTGCAGGACCTTCCTGCCCCCGGGACAACAGGAGTGGACTTCACCTTCTGGGAGGACTGGAGTCTGTGTAGTCCTCGTGGCATTGCCGGGAGCCTTGACTTGCGGGGTGCTGAAGGCTCCTGGCCTGGAAGGTGGGAAGGGAGCAGCACGGCCCCTCTGTGGCACAGGGACACCCCACCCCACCCCTCACGAGCATCACTATCCATTGGAGCCTCAGGAGCTGGGGTCACACTCACGTGCCGGTGTCCCAGGGACTGGAAGCCAGCGCCACAGCAACCCCTTCTTCAAGGGGCCTGTGAGCAGAGCAGGAGTCAGACTTCTTCCTCCCGGGGGCTGGACTCTCCTGCCTGCAGGTGCGTGCACAGCCCTCAGGACCACGAGCTCCCCCTGCAGCCGGCCTGTCTCAGGACAGCATCTCCCACAGCTTCCACAAGGAAGGGAGCCGCCTCCACACTGGGACGGAGTGGGCATGGGGGAGCTGGGATGAAGCCACCCTGTGGGGAGGATCCTGCCTTTGTGAGCCGGTCCCCGGGGTCCTCTCCCAGGTGGCAGGGGCTCTGCCAGCAGCCGCACGTACTCCTTATCTGCACTGGATTCCCGGGAATGCGCCTGAACTCCCGAGAACCCGCAAGTCCCCTCATCGGGAAGCCGGCAAACCACACAGGATTTAAACTGTCCACGGTCGCACCTCATTTGTTTACAGGCTTCCTGCTCTGGCTCAGGGGGACTCACATCCCTGTCTCAGGTTTCCTGGGGACCTCCGGGGAGGTCCAGTCCTATCCTTGCCATCCCAGGGGCAAAGGAGCCCGTCCCACACTCGGGAAGGAAGACAGGGGGTCAGGGGATGTGGATCCAGGGCCCAAAGCCTCCCCAGACCACTGGCTCGAGGGGAGTGAGGCACAGGGGGCCGAGAGCTCCATCCCTGCTGTGAACCACCCCACTCTGGCCTCCAGAGTCAGCAGTGACCCTTGCGTCAACTCTGGCCTCCCAAGCTGGGGCCTGGGTCCCCGCAAAAGGAGAGAGTAAGTTCAGTGGTCGGGCCATTTATCCAGATTCGGCTCTGTGCCTGGACGCACACAGAGGGGCTGGGGCCCAGGGATGGGGTCGGGGTGATAGAGGCTCTCTGTGAGCCCCCAAAAGCCTGGGAAAGTCAGGGCCCTGTGTGCTCAACTCCTGCTGGCTGGGTGGGGGGGGGCAGGGCCTTGGAGACCCTCAGCGTGGAAATTGTGGACACCAGGTGTGGTGGGTGTGAGCACAAGGCTGGGGGCCCCTTCCCGGGGCGCTGCCCACGCAGCTGAGGTCCAAGCCCAGGGCCGCCTGGTGGCTGCTCCAGGCGGAGAGCAGTGGCTGTGGCAGAGGCCGGAGCTTTGCCAAGCTTTGCTTCACCGCGAGCTCCGGCGCCTGCCTGGGAGGAGTGGCGTGTGTACTGAGCTCCCTGTAGGTGGGACGGGTGACCCCCGCCATCGGGGAAGGCTGAGCGCAGCGGAGCAGAGTGGCATCCCAAAGCTCCAGGTAGGGGCAGCCCCATGGCGCCTCTGAGGCAAAGGGTGGAGCCGCCTGTGGGTCCCCATTCCTCGCAGACTTTTGAGGGTTTGAGGGTTGGTCTCTTGCTGTGTGGATTCTTGGCTGCACTCGGCCCCTCCACTAGGCCCAGCTCTGGATTCCTGGAACCTTGACCCAGGCCTTGACCACAATGAGTGGGTCTAGGGCCTAGAAGGGCCGGACTCTGCCCCAATGGCATGTCCACGGGAGGACAGAGTCACGCCTGTCTTCCTCAGACCCTCCCGAATCCTCTGCCAGGGTCTGGTGGGAGCTTCTTCCCAGTGTCCTGCCCCACCTCGCCTTCAGCCCAGATCACAGAGGGTCCTGCTGTCATGGGAGCTGGGCCGGCAGCAGGTGACATCTAGCCCTCTGGCTGGAGCCAGCCATGAGGCAGGCAGCTGCCCCCAGGACTGTGTGCTGCCTCTCCCAGTTGAAATGAGGCTGCAGGGTTAGAGGACCCTGGAGCACCAGGTCCTTCAGAAAACATCATCATGGTGGCACCATTCAACAAGGGATCATGGCATCTCCATCGGGGCACAGGCCTCTGGAGCCCCTGGTGGCAGAGGTTCCCTGAAGTAGCCTCCCTGATGTCCCAGGGAGTGATCATGCCCTGAAGCACAGGGCACTTGAGTGTGGGGACCCCCCCCGGCCCGAGCCTCCCGTGTGGGGACGCGCCCCTGGCCCGAGCCTCCCATGTGGGGACGCCCCCCTAGCCTGAGCCTCCCGTGTGGGGATGCGCCCCTGGCCCGAGCCTCCCGTGTGGGGAAGCCCCCCTGGCCCGAGCCTCCCGTGCGGTGCTTTTGTGTCTAATCGCTGCCATGGATGGGCTTCTGGGCTCTCATGGAACCTGCTCCCGAGGGTCCGTAATGGAAGCCAGGGCTGGTCATCAGTGGAGGAGGTGATGGAGGCCGGGGCACTGAGCATGACGTGGCCCTGAGTGCCCTCTACCTGCAGACAAAGCGGTCACTTCTGAGAGGCCCCCAGGGTGACCGGCAGGAGCTGACAGCTTCTGAGCCCCGCCAGAGTCACTGTGTGGTCAGTATCATGAAGAACCAGGCCACATGCTCTGTGTTCTGCTCCCACATTCTCTCTTCTTTCAGCAACTTTTGAACCAGAAACCCCCAGAGCCCCCAGATGCAGCATCCAAATGGCACTGCACAGAAAGATCTTGTTTAGGGCCAAAGCAAAGAGCTGGGGGGGGGGGGGCTCGTGGGGTCCTCGGACAGAGCCTGGCAGTGGGAATACGTATGTTCCAGACATGGAAACAGGCTCAAGCCGGCTCCTGTGGACACCTGCCAGGCAAGACCAAACAGTTCAAAGCCAGAGGCAGCTTCTCTCTCCTCCTCCAGGGCTTGGCCCAACCCATCCCCTGGCCCTGGCCCTTCACTTTGGACAGCTCCAGGCTGAGGCAGGGTCAAGCCTCAGATGCGAAGGCTGACCTCACAGCTCCTCCCGCTTCTCCGCCCTCACTAGCAGCAGCCTCGTCTGCCTGACCTTCTCCTGGGCCTTCCACCCCTCTCAAGAAAGCCACAGCTAAAAGCCAGCTGGGTTACAATGCTCCTTCTAGAAACTCCATCAGGGCCTTGGGGGACTGCTTACCATCTATTCACTGCATTACCCCAGGAAGAGCATAGTTCAGAAGTAGAGGCCAGAAAACCACCATCACTATTTTCACCACAGTTATCCTGGCTGTGGTCATCATCACCATCATCACCACCATCATCACCACCATCATCATCACCATCATCACCACCATCACCACCATCATCACCACCATCATCACCATCATCACCACCATCATCACCATCATCATCACCACCATCATCAACACCACCATCATCACCATCGCCATCATCATCACCATCACCATCACCATCATTATCACCATCATCACCACCATCATCACCACCATCA
>NW_016107460.1:4965622-5002601 GCF_001604975.1 Cebus imitator | reverse complement strand
CCACCATCACCACCACCACCATCACCACCATCATCACCACCACCACCATCACCATCCTCACCATCATCACCACCATCATCACCACCATCACCACCAGTACCATCACCACCATCACCACCATCACCACCATCACCAGCACAGCATCACATTCCTACCATCATACCAATAGTGGCAGTAGCAGAAGCCATTAGAGGAGAGGCAGGGTGCCCTGAATAGAAGAGGGTTTTCTTCCAGTTCTATTTTATGCGTGGTGTAGTTTAGTAACATGGGGGCCATCTGGAGTGGAGAAGGATCTAGGAGTACACAAAGGAGAAAGAGCTGTGGTCTGGGACTCTGGGCTGAGCTCTGCTCTCAACTCCCTGTGTGGCCTCGGAAAGTCACAGCTTCTGAGCCTTGACATTCTCATGTGTAAAATGGGGTGACCCTAACAGGAAGGGCTTTGACCGTGGAGGCCAGGAACCCTCACTACATTTCCTTATAACCTTCAGGTTCCATGGGAAGAAATAAAAACCTCATTCAAGGGCCCCATTCCTCCCCAGTCCTCCCTCCTACAAGGCTGGATGTAACACAGCAAACAAACATAGAAAGCCTGGAAGGTGGAAGGCGGGCAGGGACCTCAGGACTGGGGCTCCCAGGCTTCCTGACTGTCTCCCACGGTGTCTTAACAGGACGCTCAGAAGCCTCCGACCCAAATCTACAGGCACAGACATAAAAAGCTCCCAGAAAAGCCTCTTCCCACTAGGAGCAGGGTGACCCAGCAGAATAGCTTTTTGGTAAAGCTTCCTTACTTCAGCCCTATGCCAATGAGAACACCACACCCCACCTTTGTGTTTCAGCGGGAAGAGTGGGGAGTTGATGTAACATCCCAGCCGCACCTCACCCCCACCTCACCCCCATCCCCATCTCACCCCCATCCTGTCCCCACCTCTCCACCCCCCACGCCACCGCCCCCGGCAGCAGTGGGGCTGAGCCAGGCAGTGTGAGTCAGTCTTATTGGCACCACCTCAACCTGACCCCTAGGGTCAGGGGTCTCCCCGCAGGAAGGTGAACCCCCAGCATTCACGAGGTGGGAAAAGGTGGTGGGACAAACCCAAAGAAACCCACCCCAGGATGCATCATAATGAAGCTCCTGAAATCTAGAGACAGTGAAAACTCTGAAGCAGCCACAGTGACTTGACCCACAGCCTGGGGGAGCCCAGCGAATCAGAGGATGCCCGATCTGAAACCAGGCGGCCGGGAGCCCGCGTGCTGGAGGAAGCGGGACCTGCAGAGCCTGCATGCAGTGGGCACGCCCTCCGGGAGGAGGGAGAAGGAAGGCAGAGACTGTTGCCAGGGTCCTGTCCTGGCAGAATGGCCGCAGGGCGCTCTCTAAACACAGGAGGCACAGTGAGTCTCGGTCTCCAGACAGGACAAAGGAACACCAGACCGGGTAAAAGTAGGGGTCAAAAGATTCGACTTGACGAGCCTCTTAAATCATATTTGATGGTTGAAGGAAAATCCCAGCGCCCTCTGATGTTGTATTCGGCGCACGCACAGGAGACAAAACAACTGTGCATTAGAGGGGACGGGGAAGGGTCCTGGACAGAAGAAGGTTTCACGCTTCCCTCTAACGGCACCACGTCAGTGCCTGCAGCCTGTGGTGTCATATACGCTCCCGCTCATGCGGCGTCACACCCAGGGTGGCCGCTAAGAAACCTACAAAAGCAAGGTCCTCTAAACACGCTAATAAATCGAGACACGATCCTCAGCAGGTTCCGGCAACCCAGAGCGAGGTCAGAAGAAACAGGAACGAGAAGCGGAAGGCACGGCGGAGGGAAGAGGGGTGGCAGACCCCAGTCCCGCATGTCATGCGCTACCAGGCGAATGGTCTGCACACGCCAGTTAAAAGGCAGAGACCGACGGGGTGGAGGAGAAGGTGACCCAGCTACACGCCGTCTTCAGACCGGCCACCTGCTCGCTCCCAGTACGGCACAGGTCGGCTGAACGTGAAATGATGGAAAGGACACGCCATGGGAAGATTGAAGGGCACGTTTCAGGGAAATGAGTTCGTTTCATCCAGGCGGAATTTCCTGAGTCCTTTCTTCTCCCTTCTCCTCTCCTCCTGTGTCGCCTTTCCCTCCCTCTTCCCCCGGCCACGTGCCGGAAGCCATGGTGTGTGAGCTTGGTGGTGACCATGCGGAGCACAGGCACGTGTCCATGCAAAGGCCGGACACAGACAAAGACATGGGGAAGGGGTACTGCTTGCTTTTCCCAGGGGAAGGGCTATTTTATAAGAGTTATCTGTATTTTCCACTTCTCTCCCAATAATATTCTGGGATAATTCCACCACATCTATGTGGAAAAATTCCCTCCGTGCATAGTTTACTCAACCATTAAGGCTGGCGATGGCCATTAACTTTGTTTCCAGGATTCTGCCCCCAAACAATGATGCTGTAAACATCCTTGAAAGTAAACACAAACAAAAGCGTCACACTCACTGAACAGAAGTGCCGATTCTTCCTTTGGGAGCAGGACCCCTGAGTGCAGAGGGCCCTAAACAGGCAGTGACTTCTGTTCCCGTCTGTTCCCCTCTGCTCCGGTCTGCTGAGAACCGCAGCTCTGCCTGCCCAGCCGCCCGGCCTCCCACGAGCGCAGCCGGGGCCTGGCGTGCAGGGTAAGGGCCTGCACGGGTGGGGTCTCTTGCTGAGGCCTCAGAACCAGGTGGCACCTGCTAGTCCCCACCCTCCCTGCCCACTCTCTCTGCCCACCTAAGACCCTTGTTAAGAGTACAGACTCGGGGGCCCTGCTGACCTGAGGCCGGGGGCCTGCTTTCCGTATGAACTGCAGACGGACCGGCCTGCACTCAGCCCGGGCTTTCTTGGTGGGGGTGCCGTGGACGGACACCACAGATTCACCGCCAGGGCCAGAAGCTACGCTGCCGCCCGCAAGAAGGAACTGAGCCGAGCAGCCAGACCCGCCGGCATCTGCCGTTTATTGAACGTTTCCCAAAACAGGGCCTCGGGTTCTCTCCCCACCGGGCCCGAGAGCAGCACCCCTCAGAAGCATCTTCTCTGCACCACAGAGGGCCCAAACTCCTTGAATTCTGCGTCGGTGACCCACATCTGCTTGAAGCTGCTCAGAGAGGTGACGATGGAGGCTCCAATCCAGGTGGAGAACCACCGGTCAGGGGGAGCCGTGATCTTGATGGGGGTCCCCTTGGAGGCCAGCTGCTCCAGCTCCTTGAGAAGCCGGTCGTCCAGCCCGTGGAGCAGGGTGGTGCCCCCCGACAGCACAATCTCCCCAAAGAGGATCTTCTGGATGTCGGCATCACACTTGGTGATGCTGGAGGACACCATCCTCGGGAGCCCGGGGCTCTGGCCGCCCAGCTGCTCCGGAGCAAACAGGGCCTCGGGCGCCTGGTACAGCGGGTCCCCGAGGCTGACAATGTGCCCGTCGGGCAGCTTGTACTCCCTCAGGCCCTCCTCTGGCCTCCGGGAAAGCTCCTTCTCGGGCTCCAAGGCCAGGTAGCACAGCTTCTTTTTGATGTCGTCCACAAGGCCCCTGTCCAGCACGCAGGGGAAGGTGTGGCCGCTGGCCAGGAGCAGCCGCGTGAGGAGTTCCGTGATGTCCCTGCCGGCCACGTGGAGCTTGGTGACTGCGTGGGGCAGGGAGTAGCCCTCGAAGATGGGGACGGTGCAGGTGACCCCATCCCCGCTGTCCACCACCAGGCCGGTGACACAGGCCGAGGCGTAGAGAGCCAGCACTGCCTGGTCCGACAGGTAGAAGGCAGGGACGCTGAACTTCTCAAACATGACTTCTGCCATCTTCTCGCGGTTCTCCCTGGGGTTCAGGGAGGGCTCCGTGGTGAGCAGGGGCTGGTCACTGGGCTTCACGCCCAGCTCCCACTCGAAGAGATGTTTCCAGAGTCTCTCCATGTCGTCCCACCCCGTGATCAGGCCGCGCTCGATGGGGGCGTGCAGCTGCAGGACCTCGTGCTTGTACAGGGCCTCCTCCCCCACAAAGTACTTCTTCCGGTGGGCTCCTGCCGAGGGCATCTGGAATTTGGGGTGCCCCACCATGGAGCTGACGACGTGCCGGGGTCCAAACTCCCCGGACAGGCCCGCTTTGCAGAGCCCCGAGCCATTGTCAAAAATCACAGCAGGGGAGTCTAAGGCGTGTGGGTTCAACATGCCGGCCGCATTCCCTTCTCAGCCTCATCCAAATCAAGACCCGCCCTCCAGCGCCGTGTGATGCTGTCGGGGATCCTCGGCTCTTGGGTTGTCTGGCAGGCAGGGCTAGCACCGCGCCCCGGAGCCCTCAGCCGCGGGTCGGGACTGCTGAGGCCTCTTCCAGGGCAAAGTCTCTGAGGTAACAATCCAGCCCAGGCAACGATTGTCCTGAGCCTCAGGGGCCCTGGGCGGGGGTGGGGCTGAGCCCCCATCCCCCGCAGGGTGAGGCACTCAAGAGCAGGAGGCCAGTGCATCCTAGGGCGGTGCTGATAAGCCTGTGAGCTGAGGCGGAGGCTTAGCCTTAGAGTGGAGAAGCAGCCCAGCCTGGGTGCACCCAGAAAACCAGCATCTCTGGCCCCAGAGCTGCTGCTTCTGGGTTGACAACACTTCCCTTTGCTAAGGGGAGGAACCGAGCACCAGGCAGGAGGGGTGTTGAAAGCAGTTCTGTCCCAACAGACACTCAGAATGTGCTTCTGAATGGCAACTCCTCCAGGAAGCTCTCAGGGATTTCTCCTCCCTCCATGCGGTTAGCCCCGGCTTTCTGTCCCACTAGGTGGGCCCTATTCAAAGCCCTCTGGGCTGCTGACCCTTTGTCCAGGAATACACCTCTGCTGTGGCTTGAGGCCAGGACCCCTCATTCCTCTCTGCAGACTCTGAAGTGCCAGCACAGAGCGAAGTCCAGTGGCCCATAGAGTTGGGAACCCCAGCGACCCTGAAGATGTGGCCTCTGGTTTCATGCGGGCAGCTGGGACTGCAGCCTGTGACATCTCTGTGTGTCTAGGGGCTGCCACACAGTCAGGCCACGCCCAAGAGGAATGCTCAGAGATGGCCAGCCGCTAAAGCTCAAGGCCTGAGCACGACCAGGAATGCGGTGCTGGGCCAGGCCAAGGGAGCCGGCTCTGGACTCTCAGAGGACCCACAGCAGTGCCCGCCTGGCACTCAGACCCCTGCTTGGTCTTCAGCTTGGGGAGAAAGTGGGAGGGGATCGAACTTGGGAGCCAGCTTCATGTCCTTCCTGCGGCAGGCAGCGGTGGCCTTAGAGAACATAAGGTTCATTCGCCCTCTCCTGTCGAGTCCACAGTCACACCCGAGCCCAGCTCGGTCCCCCAGAGTTCTCCCAGAGGACGCCTCCAGGGGTCACTCCCTCCCAGAGTCCCTCGGCTCCTGCTGGCGGCCCCCTCTGTGCGTCCTGCAGACCCTGCTGACACAGCAGGCTGTGTAGACACATGTTGTAGACAGGCAGTCCAGACACATGCTGCAGACATGTGGTGTAGACACAAGATATAGACAGGTATGGATGTGCCGCACAGATGCGTGGGATACGTGGGTGGGGTAGACTCGTTGGTGTGCGGTACAGACGTGTCTTGTTGACATGCGGCTTGGTGGGCAGCACAAATCCCTGGGTGGGGGTCAACACAAACTTGATAATTAGTGAAGGATTTTCCCAAAGGGCATCCCCAGAGGAAAACTGAGTCAAACACGGGCTGGGGCTGATGTGGCTTTTAAATCTCCATTTCTCTGGAAACGGTGGCCAGCCACCGGCCGCGCAGCTAGCTTGCAGTCATCTCAGGGACCCCGGGCTCCCCGGGGCGGTAGGTGTGGATGGAAGCGCTGATCCACGGGTGTGGCCTGGGGCCCTGAGGCCCCCTTCGAAACCTGCTGACCCAGGCTGTGGCACTCCTCCCTGCCCACATCAAGGTCACCCCCTAGGTCCTGCTGGAGGTCACCTGAGGCCTGGCCGGTGCTGGGGGACGGAGAGAGCACCCTGGGGCGGGGGCAGGCGCCATCCCGGCCCTGTTCCTATTAGATTGCATTACTGGGCAGAGGGGTCCCCCTTGAGTGCCGTCTTCCAGGCGGGTCCCAGGCTGTGAGGTGAGTCATTTGCGGATCGGTTTCTGGCTCTCCCGTGCAGCCACACTCACAACAGAAGGATCACCCTGTGCAGCAAGGGTTCCCTCCAGGCAGAATTGGGAGACCACAGGTGCCAGTCCTGGGAGATGGAAGTGGACCCATCCCTGCTGACCTGCACCGCCTGGGGTCCTGGCCGAGGTGCGACACCCACAGGGCAGCCCTTTGAAGACCCAGGATGAGATCCGGGCAGCTCTCCTGGCTCTGCAGAGGGGTGAGGACCCCTCAGCCACGTGCCCTGGCTCTCTCTGGCTTGCAGAGGTTCGAGGACCCCTCAGCCACGTGCCCTGGCTCTCTCTGGCTTGCAGAGGGGCGAGGACCCCTCAGCCACATGCCCTGGCTCTCTCCTGGCTCTGCAGAGGGGCGAGGACCCCTCAGTCATGTGCCCTGCTGAGCACTGGCTCAGTGTCAGCCGAAGTTATCAGAGATGGCCCCGGACAGGGACCAGGTTGACCTGGGAGGGCGAGGGAGGGCCACTCAGGGATGGTTCATGTCCCCTGGGCCCACTGCCCCCAGCTAAGCCCTCTCCACCCAATGCCTGGCAAGGTGGCCTTGGCCTGGGAAGGTCCCCCACAGCTGGGATGACTGAGCTGGCTGTGTGGTCTCCCAGACCCCAGCTCTGCACAGCCAGATCCACCATCAGCTGCAAGGGTTGCTAAGGCTTCGAGTCTCACGTTTTGGGGAGAGCATGCCCTGGGGTTTTGCGTATTGGGGTTCCAGCTGCAGCCGTCACAGAGGGGCTGCACCCTTGGTTCTCAGGTGTGGCTGGAAGTGCCTCAGTGTCACTGACACTCACTGCTGAGCCAGGAGGAAAGTGCTCTGACACTGTCTAGATTTTGGCTCTGCTGGTGGCCACAGTGGGAGGCGGTGACAATGCTGGGTGGGGAGGGCTCTCGGGTCACGTGCACAGACGCATGGAGGTGGCCCAGGGTGGGCCGGGGCTCTGGGCATTTGTAGGTGGGACAGAGGAGGAGGCGGACGCCACTAAGCCCGGACTGTGAGCTCTTGGAGGGTGCTGTGGGGCTGCCGAGGATCCTCCGTGCCCTGCTGCCATGGCAAGGCAGTCGCAGCATCCGGGCACAGCCTCTTACCCTGGTACACGTCCTGCAGAAACACACAGGCCCCTGTCCCTGCCCTCCCAGGCCCGGCTGCTTCCCCAGCCTCCACATTAGGTCTGGGCCTTCACACCTGTTTCCATCTCTTCTGGGTCCCTCCGTGACCCCGGCCAGTCCTGCTTTGGAGGAGACAGAGGCCTACCCCCAAGTATGCAGCTGGGAAACCGCGGCACGGGCGGTGCCTTGACCCTGGGCCAGGTCCCTTTTTCCTAAATGTTTTCATGCTCCCTGCTGAGCCTGGGAGAAGTCAGGTCCTTGGCCCTGGGTCTGGTGCCCTGACCCATCCTGGGAGCTCACGTGCCCGGCAGAGCAGGCCCTGGGAGGCCCACCACGTTGCTGTTTGGCCACTTAGGGGAAACAATTTGCAGGCAGGGTCGTCCTTCCGCAGTTGCCGTTGGGGCTCTTGGACACCCAGGGCCACGCTGGCTCCGTCACCATCACATCGGGGTTTGCTGTTGAAGCCAAGAAGCTCAGGGGCAAGGCCCAGCTCAGGCCTGGCCGCGGCTTGGCAGACCCTCCATCCTGGCTGTACGGTGTCTCTCGGGCTGAAAAATCGCCCGCCACATGGGCAGAGCCAGAACAAGCAGGAAGGGCCCTGAAGACTCCAGCACCGAGGCCCCCTGGCCTCTGTCTGCGGCTGGCACCACGCGGGCACGGAGATCGAGCGGGTTTATGAGCCACAGCCTACGTGATGCTGCGCTGCTTTCCAGCTGCCTCTGGGGCAGAAATTCCTCCCTGCAGTCGGTTCTCAGGTGACTGGGAACCTCCATCTCCTCCCTTCAACCCACGGTGCGAGATGCCGTGCATGCCAGCCAGGAGGAAGCACCTTCCACCCTCTGACTACTTGGGTCTGCACCGCCTGGAGGGGCCTGTGTGAGACCCGTGGGGGTCCTTGTCACCTGGAGGGATTTGGCTCCAAGTAGACGGACGCCCCAGTAGCAGACTTGGAGCTCCAGGCGAGCATTTGTGGCGAAGGACGTCCTCCTTCCCTGCTCCAATCAGAGGCCGCGGCTCCACCTTGGCTTACCCCCACCCACACAGGCCAAGCCTCATAAATCGCTAGGACAAGTTTATGGGCGAGCTGGCCGCGCCTCCGTCCCCTCCAGGGCAGGCCTGACCCTGAGAGGATTCTGGGGCCATCGTGTCCATGCTGCCCAGGAAGCCTCACTCTTCTTTCTGCTGGAGTAGTCCCGCCCAGCACAGCCCCCTCCCACTCCCCCAGCACCCCCCACCCACCTCCCATCCCCGTGGGGGGCCCTGAGACTGAAGTGGGAGGTAGACGGACATGGGTGCCCCAGGGAGCTTCCAGGCATCTGAGCTCGGAGTGGGCAGCCCGGCATCTGCTGGGCACCCCCTGCCCCCACTGCCCTGGCCCGGGGTGTCCGGGTCACCCAAACCCTGGGCGAGGGGCCTCTCTGTCAGCCCCATCGTCCCTGGTTCCATCTGCCACTGGTGGCCTCAGCCCATTAGTGACCAGTGGTCTGAGCTCATTAGTGCCCACCCACATCTGGTGGCCAGATCTTGCAGGCTGAGGGTCCCACGCAGGCGTCTGCAGCGAAGGAACAGGCGACGCTCAGATGGCAGGAGGCACACTGTCCTCAAAAGAGTGAGGGGGCGTGGGGAGCACAGGACCCACAGTGGCCGCAGGAGGCCTGGGAGGCTGTTCCTCTACCTCTCTGCCCGTCACCCCAGAAGGGCCCAAGCCCCAGCATTCTTCCCCGCAGCTCAGGCCTTGAGTCCCTCCACCCATCTACCCACCCAGTATCCATCATTCCAGCCAACCCTTCCTCCCTCCCCTCCCCCATTCCCCCTCTCTCCCTCCCTCTTCCCTTTCTCCCTCCCCTCCCTCCTTTCCTCCCTCTCCTCCCTCCTCCTTCTCTCCCTCCCTCCCTCCTGCCCTTCGTCTCCCCTTTCTCCTTCCCATCCTGCCTCCTCCCTCCCTCCCTCTTGCCCTCCCTCTGTCCTTCTTTCCTTCCCTTTTTCTCTTCCTCCTTTTCCCTCCTTCCTTCCTACTTCCCTCCCTCCTCTTCCTCCCTCCCTCTTCCCTTTCTCCTTGTCTCCCTGTCCTGTTCCAATCCGCCTTCCTCCCTCTTCCCTCCTCCTCCCTTCTTTCTTCCTTCTCTCCTTCCTCCCTCCCTCCCTCCCCCCTTCCCTTCCTCTCTCTCCTCCCTCCACCCCTTTTTCCTTCTGTGGTACCCAGAGCCTCAGCCAACTAGTGGCCAGCAGGGTGGCCTTGGGGGAGTGGGGGCTCCAGCTTCCCCAGCAGGGGATGAGCCCTGCCTGGGCACACACTGGGTGCAGAGGTGGCCACTCACCTGGGACAGGTGTGGCGGGAACCTGAGAGGGAGGTTTGGGGATACTGGGTTCTGGAGGCTAAAAGGACCAGAGCCTTCCCTGAGGCAGCTTCCGGGCTCTGACCTCCTCCCCAACCGCAGACAGAGCTGGAATACGCAGCCCCCGGGACTGTCTCCCTCAGGGTATCGGGAAGGTGCTGACCATGAGGGTGGCCTAAGCCCCGGCACCCAGGCCCACGTGTCAGCAGCACCGTCCACACGCAGCCAGAGGTGGGTGGGCAGCGCCGTGCGGTGCCCAGAGATGGGCTGCTGCCTCACAAAACCCACAGCCTGGGGCTCCAGCGGCAGCCCCTGACCTCTCAGGGCCTGGGCCTGGGAGTCTGAGGTCAGGTGCCAGCACGGTGGGGTCTGTGAGGGCATCTCTGACTGTGTCCTCGGTGGCGGCCAGGGAAGGGGCTCCGCTCTCACCCTCTCGTCATGGGGGCCCCGATCGCCTCCCAAAGGCCCCATCTTCTGACCCCACCACGCTGCGTGTTTACCGGCTTCACAGAGGACTCCGTGGGGAACGTTCTGTCCACAGGGGCCTGGAGTGGGGCTCATGGGCGAGGTCGCCAGGGCTCGGGGGCCATGCAGCCCACAAAGCTCTCACGAGTGTGCGTGTCCTCAGGTTGGCTCCGCTCGGTTACCGGCGTTGTGAGGACTATAGTTAATTTCAAATCCAGTGCTTCGCCTCCCCTGGCTAGGACTCAGTGCCTCACTGCTTGGGGAGCACCCGACCCCAGTGCAGGGAGGGGAGAGTGAGCCCAGACATGGCCAAGCTGCCGGGCACCTCTGCCCCGGAGGAACAGAGCAGGGACAGCAGACAACCAGGCAGCAGAGGACCGGGCGGCAGGGACGGGAAGTCGGGGCTGGGCAGCGGTTTTGCTGGCCTGCCAGGGACAGGGTGGCCCCTCTCCTCCAGACTGGAAACCTTTTGCTCCGTGCACTCATGTGGTGGGGGCTGTGGGGACCGGGCCCCCGTGCCCTGTCCATAGTAGGTGAGGCTGGGACAGGCCTGAGGTTGGCCGGGCAAGGCCACAGGCACAGGGGGGCTGAGGCATGAGAACACACCCACCTCCCCCGGGAGCTCTGCTCACATTTGTGTGGTGACTTTCAGGGCGGTGACCTGGGCTTTGACTTGGAGTCTGGCTGGCATTCAGGAGAAGCTGCTGCATGGGGTGCATGGCGGTGCCACGGTCCTCCCTGGCTGGGTAAGGGGTGACTCCATCGTCTGGCAGCTTGAGACACGTGTCCATCATCTCATGCCTCTGAGGGCCAGGAACCTGGGCACAGCCTGTGTGGGTGACTCTGGTTCTCGGGTCCTGACCAGGCCGCAGCTGAGCTCTGGGCAGGGACTTCGGCCTCAGCGGAAGCCTCAGCGGGGAGTGAGAGGGGATTCTGTCCTCCAAGCTCTCACGCGGCCATCGTCCAGCCTCCATCCCTCCCCACATGGGCCTGTCCAGGTGGCTTCACACATGGCATCAGCTTCCCTTGGGGGGACCAAACCGAGATAGAGACAGAGAGAGAGAGAGAGAAAGACAGAGATAGAGAGAGGAGGACGCAGAGACACAAAGAGAGACACAGAGACAGAAAGAGATACAGAAACAGAGAGGAGGAGGGAGAGAGAGAGGAGGAGCCAGCGCGGAGGCCAGGGCCTCCCCGGGACCGCCCTGGGAAGTGGCCTGGCCCGTGCAGCTCCCCACCCGTCAGAAGTGTGCCGGTCAGCCCAGCTGAGGGGAGAGGTCACCAAGGGAAAGGGCACACTGAGGGCCATCCTGGAGGCCCCCTACCAGAAAGGGCATAGGCGAAGACTCCAGGATTGGGGCGCAGAGTCACCCCCAGGAGCTCCCACCCAGTCCCAGCCGCTCCAGCCCAGTTTCCTCGGCTGTCAGCAGGGACAGTGCGCCGGCCAGCGTCCAGGCAGGGCTGGGGGCGGATCCTGCCACGCACGGTCTTTTGGGGAGTGTGCCTGGGTGGCACGGGGCAGGCAGCAGGGGCACCCGGCAGGGCTCCTGAGAGATTGGGGGTTGCTCTCCCGGGCTGCCTTCCACAACCCCCACCCAGTTCCTCCTTCAGCATTGCGGGTCCTGACGTGTGACTTCTGGAAGGAACCAGGTCTTCGTCTGCCCTCGCATCCGGGGAGAAGCCTGGCTCCCTGTCCCAGGAGCCCAGGTGCAGGCGGGCCCCGAGGGAGCGCCGCGTGGGGCCCTCAAAAGAGTGGCTTTCTCGCCCCCTGCCGGCGGGAGGGGGGACTGCCACGGGCCTGGGGAGGCGGCAGGTGGGGGCGCGGGGGTTCGGGGACAAAGCTGGCTTGTTAATTTCACAGAGAGCCAGGACCATGGGGAGGGAATAAAAATCAATGTTTGCTAAATAAGGGGAAAAAAATCGCCCTGCCTCGGTGGGGAAGAGGTTTATTTTCAAGTGTATTAAAGTGATTACCCAGAGGAAAGCCAGGCGGAATGAGTCTGGGCCGGGCCCCGCGCGTTCTCCCAGCGCGGCCTGCAAACCCGCCTCCTCTGACTGGACACGCAGGGCTTTTGGTTTTAAATAGTTTATAACATTTCAGATGCAGCTCCTAAGCCAGCAGTCCCCGGAGACCCCGAACAGGCTTCTACACTTAGCCCGTGATAAATAACTGGGCGAACACAGGGCTCAGAAGGGTCCGGATTTAATTCAAAGAATTTAAAGTCGAATGTTGAAAGAGCGCTTTGCATTCATGAGGCATGCTCGCTTCCAGCTGGAGAAGAAAAGGCTTTGTGTTCGGCGGAGAGGTGGGAGCGCTAACCTTTCTACCATGCTCCTGCCGCTTCCAGCCGGCCCGCCGGCATTTTTCATCTGCAAATGGCAGGCGTCGTTTCTGGAAGCCGACACGTGGGGAGATTTATCATCTCCGTGGAGTTTCGGCTCCAGGTGGAAGGATTTTCCTCCACGGCGAGGTTGCCGCCTCACCAGCCCTGATGGGGAGCTGAGGGCCTGCCCCTTCTCTGTGGACACCCTTCTGGTTTCCAGATGGAAGTGGTCCCTGCAGAAGCCGTCGGCCGCCGCAGGCCCTGGGCTGTGTCCTGGATGAGAGTGGGCATGCTGCCAGCCTTGCCGCCCCACCCGTCATGGGTGGGGCACATCAGGGGCTGGGTGGCCGTCCCAACACGCCCCGCACAGCCAAGGCCATCTGAGGAGGAGGCTCCCGGCAGAACTGCCCCCTTCCCGGCTGCTGCTTCCCCTTATTCCAGACGTCAGGACCCTGGCTGGGGCCCAGGAGGCTGGAATTGCAGCTCATTGAGGCCTGAGAACCCACATTCAGTTTTGAAGGGTCCGTGCGCCTGCAGGTACCGGCTGAATGACGTCCACCTGGAACCTTTAGAATGACTTTGTTTGGAAATAGAGTCTTTGCAGATATAACCAGGTAAGTCGAAATGAGGCCGCACTGGATTAGGCTGGGCCCTAAACCCGAGGACTTGTGTCCCAGAAGAGACACACGGAGAGAGAATGCCACGTGACAAAGAGGATGGCGGCAAAGCCCAGAGACGCCGGGGATGGCCGGCCACAAGCCGGGAGGAAGCAAGGACCAGCTCTACCCCGAGTCTCGGAGGCAGCAGGGCCCTGACCACACCTCAGCTTTGGGCATCTGGTCTCCAGTTCCTGTTTTAAACAGCCGTAGAAAACAAATGACGTGTGCTCATCAGAGTCACAGAGTGATCGTCAGAACTTTCCTTAGGCTGCGAAGCTGCAACTCGTTCCAACTCTCTGCTGTGTCCCCACCCAAATCTCATCTTGAATTTTAGCTCTCATTGTTCCCACGTGATGCGGTGGGACAGGTGGGAGGTCATTGAATCATAGGGGCGGCTCTTTCCCGTGCTGTTCTTGTGAATAAGTTTCATGGGATCTGATGGTTTTACAAAGGGGGAGCCCCCGCACACGCTCTCTCTTGCTGGCCATCATGTAAGACGTGACTTTCTCCTCCATTGCCTTCCGCCGTGATTGTGAGGCTTCCTCAGCCATGTGGAACTGTGAGTCCATTAAACCTCCTTTTTTTTTTTTCTTTCACCTGTTTTCTTTTTCCCCAGACTGGGATGCAATGGCACGATCTTGGCTCATTGCAACCTCTGCCTCCTGGGTTCAAACATTTCTCCTGCCTCAGCCTCCACTCTGGAGGGTGTGTGCCTCCAAGTCCAGCTAATTTTTATGTTTTTAGTGGAGACAGAGTTTCACCATGTTGGCCAGGCTGATCTCGAACTCCTGACCTCAGGTGATCTGCCCGCCTCTGCCACCCAAAGTCCTGGGATTACAGATGTGAGCCACTGCGCCCGGTCCCCTTTCTTTATAAATCACCCAATCTCAAATACGTCTTTACCAGCAGGATGAAAACAGGCAAACGTACTCTTCCCCAGTTCTGTTCTGCGGTGGCCCTTGGGTGCTCTGAGCCCCACAGATCCCCTTTGTCAGTCAGCTTTCCCTGTGAACCCCCACTGTCCACTGTCCACAGAGAGAAAACCACACTTGCCAACTTGCCTTTCAGAAATTACCCACTTTCCCTCTTGCTGGCTGTTATTTTTCTTTTTAGGAGGACCCACAGGGCCTTTGAGTGGAAGGCACCACGAAGGCAAATTCCAGTCTCACATTTCATTCCCAGCTTGGATGATGGAGGCCTTGGAGTCTCTGGGGAGAAGTGGAGGCTGGGCCTTGTGGGGTGCCAGGAGCCAGGGACTCCCCACACGAGCAGATCTCAGCCTCACATTGCAGCTTGTTATCTCTCTCCCAGAGAGATCTCAGTGGAAAGCCCATCCGTGTCAGGCTTGTATTTTCAGGTTCTAGGCAACTGGCAGCAGCTTTAGGATTTTAGGAGGTAGGATAAAGATTCTCCAGAAACAAACACATCACTGACCTTATCAAGTGGCAGAAGGAGACAGTTAGTTCAGGCTCCCCACGCAGGCCTGAGGACATACCATTGCCAGACCACGCTTGCACCTCCAGAGGGGAAGCAGCCCCAGCAGGGCCACGTTGGGGGACTCTGTGACAGATGAGGTGGCCATTCTGTTGGATGGGATGAAAGGATGCTGCTCTGAGGAAGAGCCACACGAGAGCCAAGCTGAGCCACTCCAAGGAGCCGGTCTTGCCTGTTGGAGCCTGTGTCACCCCCTCCCTTCTTGCCCCTGGGTTTTGGGCTCTGGGCCTCCCATGTGAGCGGTCAGTAGCTACCTTTCTCTTGGGGAATTCTTCCAATAACAGCTGTGGAGTAGCTGGTCCAGCTCCATCATCCCACAGGAGTGGGCAGGGAAGGCTGCGCCAGGACACACCTGCTCCACATGCTGGGTCTGCATACTCGGCTCCACAGGGTCACTCAGAGCCCAGGGGATGGGCACCATCATGTTGTCCATGAGACAGATGTGGGGGGACCCTGCCTCTGCCTAAGTGACGCATGTCACTTCTGTTCACGCCTTATCAGTCAGATGGCCAAGCCCACCTGCATAGGAACCAGGAAGTGTGGGTGAGCAGCGAGCCAGCCTGGTGCATGGACCTGAGCCTGCCCCAGCAGGCTTGCCTGATTCCATGGGACATGCCTATTCAGTACATTTATCCTTGTTCATCTGAAATTCAAATTTAACTGGGTGTGTTAGGCCGTTCTTGCATTGCTATAAATACCCAAGACTGGGTAATTTATAAAGAAAAGAGGATTAACTCATTCATGGTTCTGCAGGCTTTACAGGAAGCATGGTGCTGGCATCTGGTCAGCTTCTAGGAAGACCTCAAGAAACTTACAGTCATGGCAGAAGGCAAAGAGGGAGCAGGCACTTCACATGGTGAAAGCGGGAGCAAGTGAGGGGTGTCACACACTCTTAAATGACTAGATCTCATGTGAACTCAAAGCAAGAACTCACTCATCACCAAAAGAATGGCCCAAGGCATTCCTGAGGGCTCTTCCTTCATGATCCAATCATCACCCACCAGGCCCCACCTCCAAGTCTGGGGATTACATTTCAACATGAGGTGTGGGTGGGGCCATACATTTAAACTGTGTAAGTCCACCCCTGGCCCCTCCACAATCTCATGTCCTTCTCACATTGCAAAATATAATCATGAATTACAAGCAGTCCCCCAAAGGCTTGACTTTAATTCCCAGTGTTAACTGAAAAGTTCAAGTCCCAAGTCCAAAGTCTCATCTAGAGATGTTTTCCTTCTACCTATAAGCCTATAAAATCAAAACAAGTTATTTACTTCCAAGACACAATGGAGGCAGAGGCACTGGGTAAACATTCCTGTTCCAATAGGGAGAAACTGACCAAAAGAAAGGGACAGTCCCCATGAAAGTTGAAACCAAGAAGGACAGTCATTAAATCTTAATGCTCCAAAATAATCTCCTTTGACTCCATGTCCCACATTGAGGACACACTGGTGCAAGGGGTGGGCCCTTAAGGCCCTGGGGAGCTCCACCCCTGTGGCTTTGCAGGGTACAGCCCCACAGCTGCTTGCACAGGCTGTTGAGCGCCTGTGGCTTTTCTAGGTTTAGGGTGCAAGCTGTCAGTGGATCTACCACTCTAGGGTCTGGAAGAGGATGGCTTCCTTTTCACAGTTGCACCAAGTAGTGCCCCATTGGAGACTCTGTGTGGCAACTCCAAACCCAGGTTTCCTCATTGGCACTGCCCTAGTAGAGGTTCTCTGTGAGGGCTCCACAACTGCAGAAGGCTTCTGCATGGACATCCAGGCTTTTCCATACATCCTCTGAAATCTAGGCTGCCAAGCCTCAACTCTTGCACTCTGTGCAACTGCAGGCTTACCACCCCATGGAAGGCTTATGGTTTGCACCCTCTGGAGCTGCAGCCTGAGCTATACCTGGGCCCCTTTGAGCCCAGGCTGGACCCAGAGCCTCCAGGATGCAGAAAGCAGTGTCCTGAGGCTGCACAGGGCAGCACGATCCTGGGCCTGACCCACAAAATCATTTAGTCCTCATAGGCCTCAGGGCCTGTGATGAGAGTGGAGACTAGGAAGATCTCTGAAATGCCCTCAAGGCCTTGCTTTCCTTGTCTTGGATATTAACACTTGGCTCCTTTTCACTCATGTGAATTTCTTTAGCAAGTGGTTTCTCTGCAGCCTGCTTGAATTCTTCTCTTGAAAAAGCTTTTTTTTTTCTTTGCCACATGGTCAGGCTGCAAATTTTCCAAGCTTTTATGCTCTGCTTCCCTTTCAATATAAGTCCCAACTTTAAGTTACTCCTTTGCTTCTGCATCTGAGCATAGGCTGTTAGAAGCAGCCAGGCCACATCTCAAACACTTCACTGCTTAGAAGTTTATCCTGCCAGATCCCCTAAACCATCACTATGAAGTTCAAACTTCCACAGTTCCCTAGGACAGGAACGGAAGGCAGCAGCCAAACTCTTTGCTAAGGCATAACATGTGTAATCTTTGCTCCGTTTCCTAATAAGGTTTTCATTTCCATCTAAGACCTTCGCAGCCTAGACTTCAGTGTTTATATTGCTATCAACATTTTGGTCACAACCATTTTACCAGTCTCTAAGAAGCTCCAAAGTTTCTTTCATCTTCCTGTCTTCTTCTGAGCCCTCAAAACTCTTTCAACTTGTCCCCATTACCCAGTTTCAGAGTTGCTTCCATATTTTCAGGTATCTTTATGGCAACACCCCACTCCTGGTACCAATTTTCTGTATTTGGCAGGTTGTGCATTGCTCTAAAGAACTTGACCTGAGACCAGGTAATTTATAAAGAAAAGAGCTTCAACTGGCTCATGGTTCTGCAGGATTTGCAGGAAGCATGGTGCTGGCATCTGCTTGGCTTCTGGGGAGGTCTAAGGAAGCTTACAGTCATGGTGGAAGGTAAAGGGGAGTAGGCCTGTCACATGGCCAGAGCAAGAGCAAGAGACAGAGCATGATGGGGAGAGGTGCCACCTACTCTTAAACAACCAGATTTCTGACTCAGAACAAGAGCTCACTCACTACCAAGGGGATGGCCCAAGCTATTCATGAAGCATCCACCCCTATGATCTAAACACCTCCCACCAGGCCCCAGCTCTAAGATTGAGGATTATATTTCAACATGGGATTTGGACAGGGACATGCATTCATACTGTATCACTGGGCAACCAGTAGTGCTCAACTTGGCCGCGCCACTTATATGGCCAGACTTCCAGTGATAAATTGCCATCTCTTAAGTAAGCAGTGATTGATATGCACAGAGCTGGAGTTTTCTGAATATGGGCCTTTAAATACAGAGAAACCTTTGATCAGATCAATCAGAATGGAGTTGTGGCTGTCCCCAGCTGCCCAGGGCTGAAGGAAATATTCAAGGAAGAACTTGGGGAGATGCTGGCTGAGCTGCCCTGTGGGAGTGGTGCCCCACCCTGTTCTGCATCCTTGCCTAAGACAGGCAGGACGCCTTCCAAAAGGGAATTCTACCTAAAAATGGAGGCTGGCCTCTTTCTCTCACTCCCCTCCCCGGCCCTGCCTTCCCAGACTCCCAGGAGAGGGCCGACTGGAAAATGTGGTGGCAGAATCTGGCAACATCCACACTGCACTGCAATTCTCAGGAGAGCACGGAGGTAGACATTACTCAGGCATGGGTCTTATCACCCAGTTCCCAAGGTATCCGTGAGATCATTTAGCCAGAGTAGCCCAGCGCAGGGGCAGGAGGGTGCGGGGCCCTGGCGCAGAGGTCTGCCATGCTGGGGGAAGAGCAGTGGTTCTCATTTGCCCAACAAAACAGGACATAAAGCACAAAAGCCCCTTCCTTGGCTGTTTCCTCCAGGGCTGACTCTTTGAGGATGCTGTGTAAGTGATTTAGTGTGGACGAGGCCAGGGTCCTCACCTTGTCCCAGGTGCCCCTGCACCCTCACAGCTCCTTCCCCACCTGCTCCTCCGTCCTCCATCCCGGGTGAGAGCTGTCATCCCACCAGTGGACACTGTACCCCGTGTGTCTGAGCCTCCGTGCAGGCACTGAGACGCTGGGGACGAGATCGGGATACCCGCCGAGTCATTGGCCTGCAGTCGCGAGCAGGGGTGGGGGGTGGGGTGAGGGAGGTGTCGGCAAATTCGAAACAAGATGGTGCTGAAGTGGGATATGTGCCATGAAGAAAATGACACGTCGGATGACAGACTGAGCTGACGGTGAGTTAAACGGGCTGGGCCGGCGGAGGGTGCCATGGGAGACCAGGAAGCAGCGCATTCCTGCACAGGGAAAGACACCCAGGCAGAGCCCTGGGCAGGAGCAGCGTCAGGCCTTCCTGGTTCTCAGCTCGTCCCAAGTCCTGCCTCTGTGTTTCTCAACCAGTCTTGACCTGGTACATGAGAGGGTCCTGGAGGGGAGGGGCCACACAATCCCAGCTGGAGGCGGCCCCGCTCAGGGGTGTCCTGCTCTTTGGGCGCAGGTCCCCTAGTGCCAGCCCCTTCCCTTGTGGGCTGTGTATGCAGCTGCAGCAAGGGTCCTCGCCCCCAGAATGTGGGAGGCTCCAGAGAAAAGCTTCAGTCCCAGGGGCTCTGTCCTTGACTGCCAATCAGCGCTGCCTAGAGGTTCCTGTGTCCTGGCTTGGGCTCAGTCTGGTGGGCAGGAGCAGGGCTTGTGAGCCTTGGGGATCTCTTCCCACAGCCAGAGGGCCAGGCTGAGCCACAGCGGACACAGAGCACATCCCTACGAGGAATCGCTCCCGTGGACTGACGACAGCCCTGGCGGTGTGACGTGACTGCACGGCTTTCTGTGCGTGGGATTCATCGTGATGACCCGTTTCACGTGCGACAAGCAATGGTAACCGGGGCTGCAGTGGTGCCTGTGATGGGACATCCTGGCACGCGGTGTCCCAGCTCTGCAGGGCAAGTCCTGGGGTGACATTGACGGGTTAGATGCTCCCTCAGGCACCTTCATGCTGCCGACTGGCCGCGCTGCTCAGCAGTTTCCTTTCCCTGGTGATGCACAGGGCTCAGTGTGCCGGGCGCTGCCACTCACGGCTCGCAGCCTCCTCTGCACTCTAATTCCCAGCATCCCCACAGCCTTCTCTTCATCTTCACTTTGCTCTCTGGGCCTGAGCAGCCCTCAGGGCAGTGTCCACGGCCTCCACATGGCCATTCCTGCCAGAACAGATCACCCTCTGCCGGCCGGGCGACCAGGGTGAGGGTTTCACCAGTTCTTGAGTTTGTCCATTCCAGTTCAGAAGCAGGTGACAGGACCGGCTCAAGCCCTGTCCCAGCACTAGCTAAGTCACCAGTGTGGCCTCCAGGACGCCGGGTGAGCTGTGGTCATGGAGAGCTGGCCGCAGTCACAGCCGAGCAACAGCACAGGTGCAGCCCCGAGGCCGGAGGGACGTGGCACGTGAGCGGCGCACACGCTTTGGGGCTGCCCTTCTGGAAACGAATGCTTTTCCGTCCACCCATTGGTCCACCTGCCCACCTGTCCAGCCGTCCAGCCATCCACCTGTCCACTCGCCCGTCCGCCTGCCCGCCCATCCGTCCATCCATCCATCCCACAGTGAGGCTTGGAGCCATCCACATGCGCGTGGCCCGGCTCCCGTGAGCTCCCCCAGCCTCGCCCTGCAGCTCTGTGGATCCTTCTGCTCCTTGACAATCATGAAAAGGAAGGGAGGCATCAGAACCACCTGGGTGTGGCCCAGGCCCCAAGGGTATCCCCCTACACCGAAGCCAGCACGGAGACGGAGCTGGGAACTCACCAGGGGTGTGCACCTGAGGGGGCTCAGGGTGTGGAAATTGAGAGCTGAGGATAGGACAGGGCCCCTCAGGACTGGGATCGGAGCCCGCGCCAGGTAAGGGCTTGCTTCTCCTCATGCACCACAGCCAAGAGCCCAGATTCACTAACAAAGGGTCCCCGGACACGTGGCTGATGACCACAGGACCCCCTGGTGTCAGAGGAAGCAAGGGGCTGGGGCTACACAGCCGTGGCCCTCCTGGCCCCACCACGGACCTCCCTGCAGAACTGGATGGGCTGACAGGGATGGGATGTCCTTCCACAAGCTGCCCAGGCTGGCTTGGAGAGGATGCCCGAGGATGTGGGCACTGCCCGTTAGCTTGCAGGATACTTCTCAAGCCAGTGCTGATGACACGGTGCCGTGTCCATGACGGGCAGAATGTGTGGTCTGTGAGCCAAGGCATGGACACACGGGAGGTTCCCCTTGCTGTTGTCCCACGTGGCTCACTGTGGAAACACGGGCTTGATGCCCTCACCCCCGGTCTGTGGCTGCCGGAAGGGTACACTTCCACCAGGGCCACAGAATGAGTCCCCCCGGATTGAGAAGGCAGCACCATCTGGTCACTGTTGCCTCACTGTGCCCGGCACAGGAAAGAGTCCTGGCAGGGGTCAGGGCCCCGCTCCTGAGGGGTGGGAGTGGGGACGGGACTGCTGCTCTGGGATGGGGTGGGGACGCACCTGGCGTCCATGTGACCCACGGGACACCTCCCACTGCCCCAGTGCCCAGCAAGCACACTAACCACAGTCTTGTTAGGCAGCTGGGCTCAGACTCCCAGCACATCTGTCACCAGCCAGGCCTGTTAGACCAGGCAGAGGCGCCTAGGGTTCCAGGCAGGCCAAGGGCTGGGTGACGGTCAGTGACAGCCTGGAGACCACAGGGGACTGGAGTTCAGGTGCCAGCTCTCTGCAGGTGAGCTTCCCAGGAACTGCGCTGCAGAAGCATGGCCAGCCTGTGCCTTGTGCGGACGCAGTGAACTCACTGATCTGAACGCAGCAAGGGACTGCTGGCTGGCCGGGGCAGACTGCCATGGGTGCCATCGGGGCCCTCAGTGACCCCACCTCGAGGCTGCTGGAGTGCCGGGTGCAGATGGCTTGCATCCCCTGTCTCGGGAGAACGGCTTTCTACCGACCGAGCTGTCTTGCCCCAGAAGTGGCGAACTCCCCGGAGAGGCCTGTGGCCAGTGACCGGCCGTGCAGGCGCTGGCGGATAGATGCTTTTTCTCTGCGGTGCAGTTCATGGTCCAGAGATGCTTGGAGACCTGGTGATCAGCTCGTGACCCTCCCCTCCCCTGCTCCACCACGGCCCTCGCGACCCCGCCTGGAAAAACCACACACACCCGGATTCCCACATCCAGGGAGCCTGACTCAGGGAGGACCCCCTGCGGGTCCTCGTTGCTGGCTCGCTGGATACCTGGAACTCCCCTTTCAAAAAAGAATGTTCACGATAAGCTACGACAGTTAAGAACATGGACTCTAGGGTGAGAAAACTTCTGGGTTCAAACCCCAGGTCTTCACCTTAGCAGCTCTGCGGCCGGCCGTGAGCAGCTGGCTCCCTCAGCCTCTCTGGGTTTCTTTTTGTTTGTTTGTTTGTTTGTTTGTTTGTTTGTTTGTTTGTTAACAAAGGAGAGAGAATGATGAGAAGGAAGCCCAGGTGGCTGGAAGGTTGAAGTCACGCGGTGCCCATGAAGCTCTGAGGGCCTGCGTGTAGGGAAGAGCTGGGGAGGGACGGCCGCTGATGTAAGATGACACAGAGGAAGGAGAGGCGTTCCACACTCCACGCTCCACACCCCACGCCCCACGCCCCACGCCCCACACCCCACACCCCACGCTCTCACCGACCTTTCTAACAGCTGGATCTCAGTCTAAAGGGGTCCAGCCTCCTCAACTCCGGGAGCTCAGTCCCAGCCCACTGCTGTCAAGTCTGCAGCCGATGAAATCACTGAGTGTTTGGGAAGCAGGGAAAGAAGGGACAGTGGACCCCGGGCCGCACAGGCGCATCTAGGTGTGAGGCCTGCAAGCTGGGAGGGGGTGTGGGGCATCCTGACATCCAGGACGCTGAGAGGGGGTGGGGACATCCTGACGGCTGGGACGCTGAGAGGGGGTAGGGGGGCATCCTGACGGCTGGGACGCTGGGAGGGGGTAGGGGGGCATCCTGATGGCCAGGAAGCCCCGGACACTTTTTCTAAGGAAACCACAGCCTTGGAAGCCCCTCCCACCTGTCTGTCCTTGGCCCACCTGGAGAGTTTGAACCCCACTGGATAGATGCACATCTTCCTCCCACTCAGGAGTCCTTGGCACTCGCCCTTTAGCCCCCACCCTCATTCCCAGCCCAGAAAGTTCTCTTATACAAACATCCCCTTCCGGGACCACCGACTTCCTCTGTCCCCTCCCAGCTCACCCTCCGCCTCACACTCCTCCTGGCACCTGCTGTCCTGGACCTTGGGCCTGTGGACCTGCCACTTTCCCCAAGTGCTGGAAGGGGCACCTCTGCAAGTGTCACGCAAGGCCCTAATGATAATCCCAGGGGTTCTGGACTACCACCCACGAACGGCAGGCCCGGTGTGGACAGGCAGAGGCTCTGGGCTGCGGGACTCTCCCTTAGTCCTGCTGCCGGCAGTCCAGACACCTCACTCTGTGCCACTAAACACCTCCAGTGAGGACTGTAGGCAGAGGAGGTAGGCCTGAAGATCCCCGGGCCCAGGCCAGCCCATCTCATCTGTCCTGGTGCAAGACGCCCCCACGCACTGCCCGAGGCATGGCTGACAGTCCTGCTTCTGCGTGTTGCACTTGGCCACTTGTGGTGTGTATTTCTGTGAGTTTTAAAATTTAGAGAACTGCCTTTTCCAGGGAGAATTCTGATCAAGATAACCCAAGATTACTCCTGTTTTTTTTTTTTTTTTTTTTTTTTTTTTTAAGTAGCTTAGAAATGCCAGGTAAAATAGCATACACATGCTTTAAATGCAAAGCTGAGCTTGCAAAAGAGTAATGGAAATTTAAAGAGGCCCCAAAATGAATAACATGACCCAAAATAGTAATTGTGGTGACCTAATGTTGGGGCTGCCTGGGGTGGTTCCCAGAGGCTGCTCTTGACCTCCCGGAGCTTGCAATGGGCTCCCGGGACAGGGAATGAAGCCCTTAGATCCAAAGAGGCAAGAACCAGAACGGAAACTTCTGCACAGAGCCACGCTCCCTGCTACAACCTGAGTGAAACGAATGGGGACAGCAAAGCCACCCACCAGCAGAGGAATCGTGTTACCGAGAAGCACGTCTGCCTTGGGCTGGACTGACCTTTCTGCAAGTCTGTCCTGAAGAGAAGCATTTCCAGAAGAGTGGAAGAAGGACCCGCATGTTCCATCCTTCCATAAATGCAAGGAGAATCCTGGCAAACAAAATAGTCAAAATCAACTTCTTAGACACCCTGGAAGTTCACCAGGGTCAGGGGACATCCTCTTGGGGGGCGGAGCTCTGGGCTGTGCACCTGGACATCCGTCCTGAGTGGAGAGAAGAGGCTGAGGGTAAGGAAGGACGAAGACTCGAGGCAGCGCTGAACGGCTCTGATACGGTTTGGATCCGTGTCCCCGCCAAGTCTCACGTTGAATTGTAATCCAGTGTTGGAGGTGGGGCCTGTGGGAGGAAAGTTCTCATAAAAGGTTTAGCGCTGTCCCCCACCAGCTGCTGCACAGTGCTCGGGTTCTCGCAAGATCTGGTTGTCTAAAAGGGCACGACGCCTCCCTGGCCCTCCTGCCCTAGCTGTGTGAAGTGCTCACTCCCCCTTTGCCTTCCGCCATGTGTGTAAGTGTTCTGAGGCCTCCCCAGGAACCAGGCTGGTGCTGCCACACTTCCTGCACAGCTTGCAGAACCATGAACTAATGAAACCTCATTTCTTTATAATTTACCGATTCTAGGGTATTTTATAGCAACCCGAGAGCAGACTGACATGGCTTCCAACAATTTGAAGAGCACTTGTTTAAAGAAAGGATTGAGTCTTGGTAAGAACAGGGAGCTCTGTGATGTTGTGATTTATCCTGTTTCATCTCCCTCTCCCCAGCTGTGCAGTGGCCTGGAACATCAACAGTCTGTCAGTCATGACAGCTGTGACAAATGGCAGCCTAACAGCTACTGGAGGGGGAAATGTCAAAATATTCTTGAGAATCTAGAGGGCCACTGCATGTGTCATGCTGTGCACACACCCAGAGAAGACCTGGGGAGGCCCTGGCCTCCACCTCCAGCTGCCCTTAAAACTCTGCACTAGTAGGAAGTGAAAGCTAAGGCAGAGCTGCAGCCTGCATGCTGGAGAACTGAACTCCTCCTCCACAAAACCAGGGAGACCTATTGCTCCATGGCATTAGAGGAAGTCTTTCCCCAACCATTAACTAACCACTAAGCAAAATGAACAGAGACCTCATTGGCTCTACATGAAAAGAATACAGACTTTACAGACTTAATTCAGGAAAGTCACTAAATAAACAAATGGTAGCAAAACAAATAGCAAAAACAACTCTGTGTGGAGAGGAACCTGATTTCCAGAGTTGCTACATTACATTATTTAATTAATGTCTACTTTTAAACAAAAAATTATGAAACATGAAAAGAACCCAGACACTATAGCCCATACATTGGATAGAAAATCAGTCAATAAAAACTGTCCCATGAGGAAGCCCAGGTGTTGGACTTACTACACAAAGACTTTAAATCACTTGTTACAAATATGTTCAAAGAACTAAAGAAAACCATGTCTAAAGAACTAACACAAAGCATGAGAATGATGTCTCATCAAGTAGAGAATATGAATAAAGCAATAGGAATTATTTTTAAAAACGAATAGGAATTCTGGAGTTGAAAAGTACAATAGCCAAAATGAAATATCCACTAAATGGCTCAACAGCAGACATGAGCTGGCAGAAGAATTGGTGAACTTGAAGCTAATTGAGATAATCCAGTCTGAAGAATGGAAAGAAAAATTAATAGTGGTCTGGGCATGGTGGCTCACGCCTGTAATCCTAGCCCTTTGGGAGGCCGAGGCAGGTGGATTGCTTGGAGTCAGGAGTTCAAGACCAGCCTGACAAACATGGTAAAACTCTGTCTCTTCTAAAAGTACAAAAATTATTCAGGCGTGGTGGTGGATGCCTATAATCCCAGCTAATCAGGAGGCTGAGGCAGGGGAATCACTTGAATCCAGGAGGCAGAGGCTACAGTGAGCCAATATCACACCATTGCACTCTGTTGCTGTACACCAACAAAAAAAAAAAAAAAAAAAAAGAATAGTACCCCCAAGACCTGTGGGGACACTATAAAGTATAGCAACATATGTACAATGGAAGTCTCAGAATGAAAGGAGAGAAAGGGCAAGAAAGAAATGTGAAGAAATAATGACCCCAAACTTCCCAAGTTTGGTGAAATCATTGACTTACACATTCAGGGAGCTCCATGAAGTCTAAGCAGAACAGACTCGAAGGGGATGCACACTAAACATGTCATAGTCAAGCTGTCAAAGACAAAGACAGAGACAAAAATAGAACTCATTCTATGAAGTCAGCATCATCCTGATATCAAAACTAGGCAATGACATTCCAAGAAAATGACAGCCCAAAATCCCTTATGAATATCAGTGCAAAAATCCTCAAAAAATACTAGCAATTCAAATTCAACAACATATTAAAAGCTTATATACAATGACAGGTGAAATTTATTCTAAGATTGTCAGACTTGCTCTGCATATAAAAATAAATTAATCTAATATATGATATTGGTAGAATAAAAAACTAAAATATGATGATCACCTTAATAGATGCAGAAAAAGCATTTTGACAAAATCCAATACCTTTAATGATAACACTCACCAAACTTAGAAAGAAACTCCCTCAATCTGATAAAGGACATCTATGAAAAACCCACAGCTAATATACTTAGTGATGAAACACTGAAATCTTTCTTCTTAAGATCAAGAGCAAGACAAGCATGTCTGTTCTCATAACTTTTCAACATTGGACTTGAGATTCTAGCCAGGGTAACTAGGCAAGAAAAAGAAATAAAAGGCATCCACATTGGAGAAGAAGCAAAACCATATCTATTCACAGATTACAAAACCTCGTATGCAGAAAATCCTAAGGATTAAAAAAAAAAAAACCTGTTAGAACTAACAAACAAATTCATCAAGGTTTCAGGATACAAGATCAATATACGAGAAGTATTTATATTTCTATACTTTAGCAATGAACTATCTGAAAATGAAATTAAGAAAACAATTCCACTTATAACTGCTTCAAAAAGAATGAAAACTTTCTTCTTTCACTTTGAACTCTCACTAGCTGAAGCTGGGACAATTTGAATAATAAAATAAAAATAACAGTATTGGACTCAAATCCAGAAGAAAAAAATATTCACAGATCCATAAATAAATGATGACTAAATGAGTAAATATGAGATAATTGGAAACTCTTCCTTAGGGAAACATTTCAATTCATAAATGTAAAATGAATTAGTACAAATTTTTAAAATCACCAATAGAAAGCCACAGTGATAATTGTTATTGGCAAGGTCCACTGATTAATACTAAAATTACTGGGTAAAAGTTAAAGAAGGAACAGGATGTCTGTGTAGTCTCAAAGCATTTCCTATCAGATATTTATTAATTGCAAATGTAACATAGTAACTTTACAGTAGAAAAACCTGTCAGACCTGTCCTTAACCAAAAGCTCACATTTAACATTGCCAGTATAAGGTAACATCACATGCTCCCAATATGATGCACTGAGGAATTTTTTCCTAAATCCACAACCTTGGTTTTGTTAGAAAACAAAACAATCTCAGGTTTATGAAAATTCTTCAAAATACCTGACCTATATTCTTCAAAAGTGCCAATGTCTATGAAAAAGAAAAGACTGGAGAATTGCCACAGATTGGAGGAGACTGGGAGGACATGGTAACTAAATATAAGGTAGACTCTAGACTGTATACTGGGAAAAAAGTACATTGGGGAAAATGATGAAATTCAAATGAAGACTGTAATTTAAAAAACTGACTATAAGAGAAATATAAATATCTGTGATATAAATATCACTTCATTATTTGAGCATTAAGGATAATTTGAAATATACCCATAAAATACCCCATTAGAATCAGAGAATTTTAGAGTAGTCTCCAAATTATTCTGTAATGTCTCAAATCTAAAAAATGGCTTCAGAGAGTATAAAGAACGAAATGACCCATCAAATCATTTAATGATATTAAAATTCCTTTGATATTCAGGATCAGAGAAAGACAACATAAGAAGGATAAATTATAGGTAAATTTACTTACAAACACTGATTTTTTAAAAAAGTAATAAATAACATTGCTAAAAATTGAATCCAACAATGTGAAACATGCAAATATAAATTAAAAAACAAAGTATCATGACCAAACGGGATTTATCAGAGGAATGCAAGGATGGTTTAACATTAGAGAGTCTAATTCAAGTCAGTTTCCATGAGTATTAATTAGGCTTAGGTTTGAAGGCATTTGAGCAGGGGAAATGTCAAACATACAGTGTTTTAAACACACAAGTTTTCATTCTCCCTCACCTAATATAGAGAGGTCATTCAACACCGGTATCATGGCCCCATTTTAGGAGGTCATCTGATGAGTTAGACTCCAAATTTGTTCTCAGCACCATAGGGTATAACCCTCAGCTTTCTGCTGCAAGATGATTAAACACTGCCATCACACGTCAATACATAGGACAGAGGTGACAAGAAGGGTCAGAACACCTGTAAGAACACAGTCAAGAAATTATACATAGCACTCCCACTCCAATTGATCAAATTGCCAGCGCGGTGACAACTAGCTGCAAGGCAGGCTGGGTTGTGGGACTTATTCTGGGCAGTCACAGGCTGAGCTCACAAGCAGGAATTGTATTGCTATAAGACAATGAATTTCCACGTTGTTACTGTGCTGTCTCAGAGCCCAAGGTCCCCCAATAATGACGGCTCCTCTCCCAGGTCTGGAACTGACTCTCCAGAGACCAGCAGAAGGCAAGGCATCCACTCCCAGCATGCCCAACACACAGCAGTGGGGAGAGGAACAGACGGGGTTCGCAGAGGAAGTTAAGGTGGCAAATTTGCCATGAGGGAGATTGCCCTGGTTGAGTCTTGCCTAAGGAGATGAGCACTCAAAAAGGGGCAGGGTTCTTTTGGCAGAAGCAATGTAAGGCATCAGAGAGATTAAACAGCTGGGATGATCTTTGCTGCTGGCTTTGAAGGTGGAGAGGCCACATGGCAAGGGCTTCAGAGAAGATTCTAAGAGCTGAGAACAGACCCTGGCTGACAGCCAGCAAGAAAATGAGGGCCTTAGTTCTACTTTTGCAAGGAACTGCTTCTGCCAAAAACCTCATGAGCTTGAAAGAGGATACTGAAACTCAGAGATCCGGCTGATGCCTTAATCCCAGCCTTGTGAGATCCTGAGCCCAGCACACAGCCACGCTGTACCGTGACTCCTGTCCCACGGAGACCGTGAGATGACAAACGGGCAGTGTTCTGAGCCACGGGGCTTTCACTGCTTTCTTATGCGCATGGAAATCGAAGCCACCTTCTCTGTCTGTTTATTACTGACAAGCTCCATCCTGATTTGATGCCCATCCTTACAGACTCCTGGAGCAGGACGGAGTCCGGAAACAGGTGCGCACTTACCTGGGCTCTGACAAACATGGCAAATCAATTCTGCACAGGTGGGTGTTCAAAACAGTGGGGCGGCCGGGCGCGGAGGCCCACGCCTGCAATCCCAGCACTTTGGGAGGCTGAAACAGGCAGATCACGACGTCAAGAGATCGAGATTAACCTGGCAAACAGTGAAATCCTGTCTCTACTAAAAATACAAAAACTAGCTGGGCATGGTGGTGGGCGCCTGTAGTCCCAGCTACTCGGGAGGCTGAGGCAGGAGAATTGCTTGAACTCCGGAGGCGGAGGTTCTGGGAGGCAGAGGTTGCAGTGAGCCAAGATCACGCCGCTGTACTTCACAGCCTGGCTGACAGAGCAAGACTCCATCTCAAAAAATGTATATACAGTGGGGAAAGGATGACATTCTAAAAACTTTCATTTGAGGTTCAAGGGCACCTGTGCGGGATGTGCAGGTTTATTACACAGGTGAACGTGTGTCCTGGGGTTTGTTGTACAGATGATTTCATCACTCAGGTATTAAGCCTAGCACCCATTCGTTACTGTTCCTGGTCCACTCCCTCCTCCCACCCTCCACCCTCCACAGGCCCCAGTGTGGGCTGTTCCCTTCTTCTATGCGACCATGTGTTCTCATCACGTAGCTCCCGCTTATACATGAGAACATGTGGTATTTGCTTTTCTGTTCCCCTGTTAGTTTGCTGAGGATGATGGCCTCCAGCTCCATCGATGTTCCTGCAAAAGACATGGTCTCATTCCTTTTTTATGGCTGCATAGTATTCCATGGTGTTTATGTGCCACATTCTATCCAGCCTAACAGTGATGGGCATTTGGTTGATTCCATGTCTTTGCTGTTTTGAATAGTGCTGCATTGAACATATATGTGCATGGGTCTTATAATAGATGATTTCTGTCCCTTTGGGTATATGCCCAGTAATGGGATTGCTGTGTTGAATGGTATTTCTGCCTCTAGGTCTTTGAGGACAAGGATGGCATTTTCCATAAATGGTACTGGGTTAATCAGATAGTTGTGAGGGAAAAAATGAAACATGTGTACACCTTACAGCATGCAGACAATATATTCCCAGTGGACTGTAGCTCAAATGTGAAAGGAAAACACTTTTAGAGGATAGCACGGAACATCCTGGTGACCTTAGGCAGCTCCTGGTCACAAGATTCTGATCTTGGACAAGATTTTAAACAGAAGATCTAAAATACTCACTATAAGATGAAGATGAACGCTCAGAACTATGTGAAAATGAAGGCCTTGCGCCCGTTACTATCGGAGAGTGAAATGCAGTAAGCAGCCCAGGACAGACGCTTGCATCAGATCACTGCCACACAGGCAGGGCCCCCAGACCAGTGAGAAGACCACAGGCCATCTCCTATGAGCCTGGGCAAACGTCTCCAACAGGCTGTTTATGGGAAAGGAACAGCTAATGGCCAATAAACATTTAAGAATTCGCAGCCTCAGCCATCAGGAAAATGCAAACTCTGAGCACAGGAGCTGCCAGCACAGACCTGCACCTTGGCTGAATTTGAAGGGCCAGGAAGCCCAGTGCTGGCTGGAACAGGGAGCCACAGGAGCTCCCCACAGCGCACGAAGGCGTCTGTGGGGCAGTCGCTTTGAGAGCCTGTCCGCAAGTCCTCCCAGACCAGAGCACGTACCCCGGCCCAGGAATTCCACCCCAGGTTCAAACTCGAGCAGTGGCGCAGGTGCAAATCAAAAGGCGTTTACAAGAACGTCAGTAAGACTTTTCGGCAAAGTAGTCTAAAACTGGAAACTTGTTAAAAGTCCATCAATATTAGAATGGATAAATAAATAGACATTGAAACGAGGGGTAACTGCAGGAGAACGAGAATGATTTCTCCCTGAGATGATGCAGTGCGCCCCACAGACACCGGCCGTGAACCAAAGTCGGACCTGTAAGAGAGTCCACTGCGTGATTCCGCTTAGGTAAAGTGCAGGTGGTGGGAGGAATCCACGCTGCCTCCTGCTGCCTTTGGAGTGGAAGGTGGGAGTGGTGGGAGGCGCCCCGGGGCACCTGGGGTCCGGGCTGCTGTTTCTGGACCTGATTGCCGAATACATGGGGATGTCCACTTTGTGAAGATTCAACCACTTGCACACTTATTTTGCATTTTCCCTGTATGTATGTTGTCTTTTAATAAAATGTTCATTAGGCCAGAAATGGTGGCACATACTTCTAATCCCAGCTACTCGGGAGGCTGAGGGAGGAGAATCACTTGTACCCAGGTGGCGGAGGTTGCAGTGAGCCAAGATTGAGCCACTGCACTCCAGCCTGGGTGACAGAAGGAGCCTCTGTCTCAAAAAACAGACAAGCAAAAAATAATATAAAATAAAGTAAGGTAAACAAAATAAAATTGTTCATTAAAAAAGAAACCACAGTAAGCCAGGTGTGGCGACTTCCACCTGTAATCCCAGTGCTTTGGGAGGCTGAGGCAGGAGGATCACTTGAGCCCAGGAGTTCAAGACCAACCTGGGCAACATGCTGAGACCCTGTCTGTACAAGAAATACAAAAATTAGCCGAGGGTGGTGAGTTGCGCCTGTGGTCCCAGCAATTGCTTGAGCCCAGGAGGGCAAGGCTGCAGTGAGCTAATATCATACCACTGCACTCCAGCCTGGGTGACAGCGTGAGAATCTGTCTCAAAAAATAAAACAAGGCCAGAAGCATTGATGATTACGAGGTCTGGAGTTCAAGACCAGCCAGACCAACACGCTGAAACCCCATCTCTACTAAAAATACAAAAAACTTAGCCAGGCGTGGTGGCGCGTGCCTGTACTCAGGAGGCTGAGGCAGGAGAATTGCTGAATCACTTGAACTGGGGAGGTGGAGGTTGCAGTGAGCTGAGATCGCACCACTGCACTCCAACCTGGGCAACAGAGCAAGACTCCATCTCAAAAAATAAAATAAAATAAAAATAAACCACAAGAAGAAAAACTAGAAATGACTAGACAATCCAATGGAAAATAGGTACAGGCTGTAAAGGGCCATTCTACAGCAGCGGAGAGGCAAACGCCTGGGCGCCTGGGCAGAAACGGTCGTCACCGGTCACCAGGGAGATGCTAGCCGAGGAGGAGTGACCACCTATCTCTCAGGCCTCAGTGGGCACAACCAGCGTTTCTCCCACACCAGGCGCTGATGGCCTCACTGTAGGCCACAGTGACACAGAGCACTGTGGCCACTTCTCAAGGCGCCTGGAAGCCCACCAGGCCGGCATGTGGATTACCGAAGGGAAGGGTGAAAGCCGGGTGTGGGAGTGACACGTGCCACACGCGAGGGCCCCAGGTGGGAACAGGACAGGTTGAAGCAGCATCCGTGGCCGTGGGCCCGGCCGGGAGTTCCACACGCTACTCTCACACTTCTCAGTGATCGAAAGATTCCACGGTTCTAAAATGCCCCTCCAAGGAAGCCACAGAAACAGAAACTCAGGTGACCTCCAGACGCTCTGCAGGGTGTGTCTCTGTCCCTGCACGCCTCCCTGGCCCTGAGCGAGTCCCACGTCTCCCGGAGCAGCTGCCCCCTCCGGCCACGCCCATCTGCTTCGTCCTCAGGCCAGAGCCGCTGCCATGATGCAGTCACTCACATTTCTCCCACACAGATGGGGGCGTGGGTCCATCTTCCTAAGGGGTTTCTCAGGTCCTGAGAGGCACAGACCTGAGTTCTGGTCCCCTGGCTTTCTGCAAATTCCCCAGTTCCTCTCACTTGCCACTGCCTGAAGGACCCCACACAGCCAGGCCTGCAGAGGGCGTGGCCCGTGCTGGTTGCTGACCCCACCCTCTGCCACCCGCAGTGGAGAGCTGACGGCCTGACGGGCTGAGAGCTTGGGATCTCATTCAGCTGAACTGAGAGCCAGGCTGTCTGGCTCTGCTCCTGGCTGCCACTGGCCATGCCCGCCGAGAACTGGACATCTTCTCTGCTGCTGCCACCAAGGAGGGGCCTGGCAGAAAACCTTGAGGGTCTTGGAATGCTGGCCCAGGTCCAGCAGCAGAGACCACAGATGGGGGTCATGGGAGGGTCACCTCCACACCTTCACCCTCATCTTGGCCAGGTGCTGGCAAAGGGCAGGGGGCACACTTGGTCACCCACAGGAAGGCATGGAGGGCAGGCTGGCCCCCAGTTAATGGCCCCTGACTCTCACTTCCACAGTGTTAAGCTCCTCTTTCTCTGCTAGCTAATCATTCAAAGGTTTTCCAGACCCTGTGCTCAAGGAGGGGTTTCTTGGGGGAATTTGGGTTGAGGAGGGAGAGCCTTTTTGTGGGAATGAAACCCTGCAGGTGCCAGACAGAGGCGCAGACTGACGACCCATCCTTCACCCAGCCTCTGCAGGGGCAAAGTTTCCTCATGGACTTCCCTGCTTCTACTGCCTGCCAAATTCCCTCAGCCTCCCCCAGAGTTCCTCCAGCAGCCACAAAAGCACGTGCAGTCTGCTTGAGGTGGGGAAGGGAGAAAGTCCACACACTGGCTGGCACTTATCAAGGCCAGGTATTTATTGGATGGGTGGATGAGTGGATGATGGATGGACAAACGGATGCAAAATGGATGATGGATGGTTGGAAGATGAATGGATGGATAGATGGATGAATGGACAGATGAATGGATGGATAGATTGATGACAAGTGGATGATGGACAATTGATAGATGGATGGAGGATGGATGGAGGATGGGTGAGTGGAAGATGAATGGAGTGGAGGATGGATGGATGGGTGGAGGATGGACAACAGATGGATGAAGTAGGTGGATTGAGGATGGATAAGTGGATGGATGGATGACTAGATGATGGATGAATGGATGATGGATGGATGGAGGAGGGAGGATGGATGAATGAGTGGAGGATGGAGAATGGATAGATGAGTGGATGATGGATGGATGAGTAGATGAGTGGGATGATGAATAGATGGAAGATGTATGAATGGATGAATGATGGATGAATGGAGGATGGATGGATGGATAGATGGAGGATGGATGGATGGATGGAGGATGGGTGGATGGATGGATGGATGGAGGATGAGTGGATGATGGATGGAGGATGAATGGATGGATGATGGATGGATGGATGGATAGATGGATGGATGGAGAATGAATGGATGGATGGATGGAGGACGGATGGATGAATGATGGAGGATGAGTGGATGGAGGATGGATGGATAGATGGGTGGAGGATGGATGGATGATGGATGGATGGAAGATGGATGGATGGATGGACAGATTGCAGGAATTGTAGCCTTGGGCTCTACCTGAAGCCAGAGTTCCCTTCTGAGGCATTTTTTCAGATAAATCCCAGCAACAGCTCTCTTGGGGGCTCAGTTCTTCCAGCAAATGGGAGTCCTCACTGGCGAGGAAGCTGTACCTATTTTAACTTTTGTGACAAAAACAAGTCCTGGGACACCAGGAGCAGCTTTCAGGCCTGGGTACAACAGTTCCAGCAGCACCAGCTTCAGTTGGCTGCAGGGTTTGCATTGGGCAAAGCTGCGTCCGAGCCTCCTAGCTCTGCAATGGTGGGAGGTAAGGAAAAAGTCCATTCAGGTAGTCCATTCTTCTAGTCCGTTCAGCTCAGCAACCGACTAGAAGCTATGTGTAAAACACAGGCAGCCCTTGACTTCAGGGGTTTTCTTCTGGATTGGAAGACTCGGTGAATGTATCCAAAATAGGAGTGAGCTGGCAGACGCTGTAGTTTTAGAGCAAAATGCAGGAGTCTGCAGTCAGGGCGGTGGCACAGCAGCGGGGAAAGGGCTGGGTGGTGTCCGGAGGCTGACAGCTCTCTGGCCAGGGAAGGCCAAGGCCACAAAGACTGGCAGGGCAGCCGCTGGGCACTGAGGGTGTTCGATGCTGAGGTCTAACAGTTCTGGTGGCGGTTCTGGACCAGGGGAGAGGAGAGACCGGCATCCACGAGGAAGCAGCTTGCCAAATGGCGGGGCACCTTTTTATTGTCACCCAAACAACGGCCACAGAGCTCCACAGGCCTCGTGCCCACGGAACTTTTCTAAGAGACCCATCACCGGTCTGCTGTGCAGAGTATTAGTGAGTTTTGTACATGCCAATAAAAAAATAAAAGCCGCTATTAAAAGCGAAGTCCTGGCACATACCTGGTTCAGGTCGCATGGGAGCTGGCCTTTTGCACTGGAATTTGCAGCATCTGTTCCAATTAAGCCTTGTTTTTTAGCTTAAAGATATTAGCCGGATCACTAGTGTGCTGTGTGGGACATGAATAGCGCATTGTTCTGCCCCGAGCAGCCCTGCAGACGCGGCAGACACCATTAAACGGCTTTGCGGCCCAATTAGAAGTGGAGGTGGGCTGGCGGTGGGGGCGGGGACTGACCACCGGGGCACAGGCTTTATGGCTGCAGTCAGTGGGGGCGGCCACCCTGGGCCACGTGGAGCCAGGGCGGCCCAGCATGTGCGGCCCCCACTCCGCCTCAGGCAAAGACCAGGCACATCCCTCCCAAGGGACCGCTGTGGAGCTGCGCTGGGCAGGCAGGGCCAGCTGCCCGCGGGACCATGGGAATGATGTGGAGATGCAAGGCCAAGGCACTGTGATGGGAGGAGGACAGGCGGGGCCTCTCCTCTCTGCAGCAGCACACACCCTCAGGCTCACACCACCCCCATGCACCCGCTTACATGCATACACATGGCCACACACACCCACCCACCCACACACACACGAAAATGCAGGTGCCACGCCGCCCCAATAGGAGAGCATTATTTTACGACCTGCCTTTGTTCTGTGTTCATGCCACATCTAGACACAGGCCCTGGCATAGTCAAGGCCTGGCCGGCCGGGATCCACTCACCACTTTCTTTGTTGGGGGAAAGGATTTTGTCCTGTGGAGCCAGAGCGTACCATTTCCTGACGAGAGCCTCAGCCTTGTGGGCATCATCCAAAAGCATATCCGCCCATGGATGGAGGGAGGCTGCCCCGCGCCTTCCTGGGATCCACTCGGAGAAGGAGAGGCTGGGTTCTGGGGACTGTTTTCCAAGCCGTCCGTGTGGCCTGGTACCTTTCTCCGTGTCTATTCTATGCCACCAGATTTGCACAAAGTGCCCGGCCCATGTAACAGGACACGCTGAGCATTTCATTTATAGCCAAAGCTTCTCTGCCTCCCCAGCTTGGCAAGTCACCCCTGGGAATGGGGGAGCCCCTGGCTCTGCCCTCCTTCCCCATGTAGCCATGGTTCTGTCTCTGAGTCGGGAAGAAGAATGAGGGCGGGGAGAGCTCTAAGTCCATGTGAGGTGGCCCTGGCCGGGTCGGGTCCAGAGCCATCCTTCTCACCTGGAGACAACGGTACTTATATCTCATTTCCCCGCAGAGCAAGCAGAGGCCACGAGAGCTTCAGTCGCTGGCCCAGGACTGCACAGCAGGGAGTGGCAAGCTGGGAGTCCCCTGCTGTCAGCCTCTGGGGCCCCAGGCTGCTCTGAGGGTGTCTTGCCATTCATTATTACATTGTCTGACCTGTTGCTGTGACCCAAGGTTGACATGGCACTCACTCAAGCCACTTGCTGTGAAACACAGGCTGCTTTATGAGGGTGGTAGGCACACGCTCCTCCCGCCTCTGCTCTACGGTGCCCTGTGCCCCGCCTGACGGGGCAGCCTTGCACACTGCTGACCAGCTGAGGCCCTCCACACCCACCGTGCTGCCAGACAGCCAGACAGGTGTTTCCTGAAGAGTCTTCGTGACAAAAGGTTTCAAACAAATTGTCATAGGAATGTCATTCAGGGGCAGCAGCCAGTTGCAAAAGGCTCAGGATGGTTGACAGGTAGATTTTTCCAAATAAAAAAGGATCATGAGAACGGATGGTCAACATTTCATACATTGAATATCAGCAATTCCATGTGGTTTGATGTGAGAGATAGCTGGCTGGCTGGATGGGTGGATGATGGGTGGATGACGAATGGATGGTGAATGGATGGATGGTTGGAAGAATGGATGGATGGTGAACGGATGATGGATGGTTGGATGGATGATGGATGGATGGATGGATGGTTGGGTGGATGATGGATGGATGGAGGATGGATGGATGGATGGATGATGGATGGATGGATGGATGGATGGA
>NW_016107460.1:4933508-4965314 GCF_001604975.1 Cebus imitator | reverse complement strand
TGGATGGATGGATGATGGATGGATGGAGGATGGATGGATGGATGGATGGATGGATGATGGATGGATGAGGAATGGATGATGGATGGATGAGGAATGGATGGTGGATGGGTGGATGGATGGATGGTGGATAGATAGATGGTGAATGGATGGTGGATGGATGGATCGATGGATGGTGGATGAGTGGATGATGGAAGGATGGATGGATGATGGAAGAATGGATGGATGGATAATGGATGAATTGATGAATGAATGGATAGACGCATGGATAGATTGATGGGTAGACGGATGGACAGAATGAAGGTTCAATGGATCAATGAGTTGGTGAGTAGGTAAGTAGAGGTATGTGATGGAAACAGAAGAAAATATGTTGAAGTAAGATTTTGAACATTTTCTATTTCTTCCACTGTAGAGTAAGCATATATAGCTTTCAAAATCTGAAGAAAGAAACCTCAAAGGCTTCAGCACTCCTCTCATTTCTGAAGCCAAGGCGGGGGGAGAAATTCCAGTGCCCAAGAAGCTGGTCTGTCCTGGCCCATGGGTTTGAAACAGAGGGGCCTCTTTCTTCCCAGCTCCTGCTGGCGGCCGCTATGACATCATCCCCGCGGCGTGTAACTCGAGAAGCATGTTGGGAAGTGTTGGGACTGATTGATCACGCGTGCTGGTGTCCTCTCCCCAGAGGATGAGGGGCCGGGCTAAGGCGGCAGCTGGCTGTGTCTCTCACCAGCACTCAGGGTGGGGGGCCCCGTCGTCATATTCCACCAGGCAGCATTGGGGAAAGGTCCTCGTGAGGCCTCATTTCTGGATGAGCACACCAGGGCCCGCAGCCAGGCGCTACAGCAACAGGGTCAGGGTCCCTTTCAGGGTCTCCCCCGGCCCCACCTCTCCCCTGGCCCCTCACTCTCTGCTCCTGCCCAGCTCCCTGGGTGGCCTGCTGTCATGGCCCCTTCTCCACAGAGAAGACGTAGGTGGAGAGGGCTGGGGGATGCCATCCAAAGTGCCCAGCGGTGGGTGATGTGTCCGCACTGGCGGATATGGAGGAGGACGAGCCCCAGGCTGCCTGGCCGATGCCGTGGACACGGGAGAAATGGTAGCTTTGTTTTCTGTCGTTTTGTGGTCCCAGGCTGGATGCAGCTGAGCGGCCAGGCCAGGCGTGCGGCAGACCCAAGGAGCTTCTCCGCCGACTCTACCTGCTGCCCAGGGGCTGCAGCTGCTGAATGCCTGGAAGCCTCGGCGTTGCAGGCTGTGAAATGGGAAAGCATGCAAGCCTGAAGTGTGGCTGCAGGAACAAATGAATGATTCACTTGATGGCTGTACCCAGAGAGCGACTGGCCAGTGGTCCTGCCTGGTCACCCAGAACAGGACTGAGCCTCTGTCTCTGTTGGGTTTCGGGAATCACACAGATCTCCCACCCCTGGCCACGGGACCCCCAGCAGGATGGCCGTGGTTGGTCACCCTCCTCCCCCACCTCCTCCAGCCCGTGAAGCGCAGGGCCCGTCTCAGCCCCAGGAGCAGCGCCTCTGGTATGGGAGGGGTGGTTCTCCATGGCCCCTTTTACTTTCTCTGTATGTGAGCTCTCCGGACACACATCTCTGGGCTAGAGTGCCCTGGACACCTTGTGCTGAGAGCCCATTGCTCCGGAGCCTGCGAGGTGGCACAGAGGTGCCGGTCCTGTGCAGTCGTGGTGCGTGGTGATGCCTGGGCAGGCAAGGCCCCTCACTGTCCAGAGCCCCCTGACTTCATGGCCTCTGGCTTTCCGAGGGGACTGGCTGGCTGGGTCTAGGACGCAGCATCTGTGTGGGCCAGAAGGGACAAGATGCCTCGTGTTCCCGGCTGGCCAGGGAGCATCCAGGACCCACTGCAGAGCCCCGTGAGTGCCCTGGGTCTGAGCCACTGTGCTGGGGGCTGGACCTACTGCCTTGCAGAAAGGTCAACGACAGACCAGCTGCATTTTCTGAGCCTTACAGGACTCTGTGAGCCAGAAACTGTCAATGCTCCTGTTCTCACGTGGTCCCTAGGGAAATGGGCTCAGAGAGGTGAAACTGAGTCCAAAGTCACACAGCTTATAATTGGTGGAGCTGGATTTTGAGCTGGTGTTTCTCCTGCTGCAAAGGCCCGGCTCCTTCTGTGCAGCCTGGCGGGGGTCAGGTTGAATGGCTCAGGCCAGGGGCCTGGTCCTGGCCACCTAGTGGGCTCGCTTGAGGCACACGTTAGCTAATGCAGTGCACACAGGGATGGTGGGGACAGACCCGGTTAGAGTGAAGCTGGCCGTCTATTTTGGGGCAAAACAATTGCTTTTATGTTCAAGAGAAACAGGCAGAAAGCACTTATTTAAACTGCTGTCTTATAACTACCCGAGGGGCTATTTTCAGAAACCATTCAAATGCTTTTCCTTCCTTTCCTGGAGGAATCCGCTTCCACCTCCCGTGCATGCCGGCTCAGGCTCTGGAAGGCAAGGTCTGCGAACCCCCAGCCCCTGCCCCGGGTGCCCGCATGGGGTGAGGCCGCCCCTCCAGGGCCCAGGCCAGCCGGATGCCTCGGGGCCTTCCCAAAGCTACTGAAAAAATGAACTTTTGAGACCTCGAAGTGAACGTTGCCTTTTTACCAGGGAGGGGGATGGGAAGGAGATAGGTCAGCCCCCCTCGCCAAGGCAGTTAAGAACGTACACGCAGACCCCAAATCACATTAAATATATTAAGCAAACACGAGGCAGGCGGCGTGGATATTAGGTCATTTCTCATAAATATTAATACCGGCGTTTTCCAACGGGCAAAATTAAAGAAACAAAGACGGCTCTTCACTTACTGCAGCCCTGGAACCGGCCCAGCAGAGTGGGGAAATATCAAGTAAACTCAGCCCCAGAAAGCCTTCCCCCCGCTCTCACCAGAGCTGCCAGTTGTGGTTGGCAGGAGGGTGAACTTTCCCCAGCCCAGCCCTGGCCCTGGCAGAGGCAGTGACATGTTAGCGAGAAGAGACCATGTGAGGGCCGGGACCCCAGCGGGGCTGAGCCTCCAGGCCTTGGGGCTGCCCCTCACCGGGGTGTAAAACTCCTTCCCCGAGTCCCCGCGGACCCCCAGAGCTCACAACCAGTCAGAAAGCCTGGGAAGACCCAGTCCCAGCAGGCCCACGTGGTGCTCTTCTGCAGAGGCCTGCTCCCCGGAGCCCCAGGCCGCCCCTCTGGGCAGGACCCAGCGTGCATCCCAGGCTAGCTGACCCTCCCGAAGTGCCCGACGAGGAAGCTGGAGCCCCAGGTCCCCTCACAGCACCGGACACTGGGGTCTCCCTTGTCGGGGTCTGCTTTCCGCCCTGCACCTGCCAGATCTCACAGCCCGGGCACCGGCCCCACGGGCGCAGGTGCAGCTGAGCATGCAGCCCTGCACTTGGGCGAGAGGATGGAGCTGGTCACGCCTGACCCACAGGCTGCCCCACCGGGGGTGGCCTAGGCGCCCGGCTCACCCGGACAGCTGTGGCCTGTCCCTTAGCCCACTGGCCCCAGCGAGCCCACAGCTAAGCTTTCTTCTAAACCACCGGATCAGGCCCAGGCCCCACCCCGATGGCGAGCGGAAAGGACATGGAGGGAAGGAAGCGTCACTGTGAAAACTGAAACGCGTCTGCACAGTGCTTGCCATGGGGGGCTGAGGATCCCCCAGACCCCACTCTGTACACGGGGTGTGGACACATTCTCAGGGGCCTTGCTGTCCATAGTGGAATCGACCCGGGGGCCCCAGCAGCTCTCTCCCTGAACGCGCCAGGGGTGGGCCTGGGTCCTCGGAGCCTGCATCCCCACCCAGGAACTCCGCACAGTGGCCGGCCTGGCACAGTCCACCCAGGCGACAGAGCAGCTGTGAGTGTGGGCTCCGAAGTGAGGTGGATGTGGCCCAGTGACCCTGGAAAAGCCACCTCACTTTCCAGGCCTCAGTTGTTTATTTTTTTAAGCAGAAAGAGAGGCTGTGGGGGTCAATGGTTTAACCTGGGGGGAGAGAATGTGTTCGTTACAAAGCTGCCCAAAGCCGAGGCCCAGGACACGATCACAGCATCAGAGAAGGAAGAGGGGCTGCTTGCAGAGGGAGGGCGAGGCTCCTCGGGAGGAGGCAGCTTTATCCTGAGAGGGAGCAAACCCCACACACCAGAACCTGTGGGTTTACAATTCCACGCCCGGCGAAAACCTACTCCAAACGCCAAGTGAAATGAAAACTTACTTGAATGAACACACAAAAGCAGAAAGAATTCCTCAGTAGCGGCTCACACCACGAGGAGCAGCCGAGGGCCTCGGCCCTGACAGAGGCTGCAACGCGACCAGCCCCCGAAAGACTACCCGAGAAAAAGAAGAGAAAGAGACAGGAGCGCACGCGGTCCCACTCCGGTGAGACTTGGAAACCCAACGGGTCTGCAGCAAGGGGCAGCAGTTCCCTGGGGGGCAGCAGTTCCCTGGGGGGCAGCAGTGCCCTGGGGGGCAGCAGTTCCCTGGGGGGCAGCAGTGCCCTGGGGGCAGCAGTTCCCTGGGGGCAGCAGTTCCCTGGGGGGCAGCAGTTCCCTGGGGGGCAGCAGTTCCCTGGGGGACAGCAGTTCACCTGGGGACAGCAGTTCACCTGGGGACAGGGCAGCAAGAGGGAGAGCCGGCAGAGGGGCAGGGGAGACTTCCGGGGGGCAGTGGAGATTCTCGTGACCCTGATTGTGGGGAAGGTTTCCCAGACTCACACCTGTGCTGCAATTCATCACACTGCATGCTTTAGACGGGGTCTTTTCTTGTAAGACAACTGCCCCCCAATAAAGCTATTAAAGAAGATCCTAGATGCTCGCTGCCTGACCTGTGGGGCTGCACAGTGGATAATCCCAATAGACAGGAGCCTTAAGAGTGAGCCTTTAAGACAGGGCTTGAGCGGAGCCTCAGCCGGCACCTCCTGGGGCCCATATTCAGGCAAAGCCCAAGTGGCCTGAGGCGCACCCACCAGAGCCCACCCTGCCCACCGGAGCCCACCCTGCCCACCGGAGCCCACCCTGCCCACCGGAGCCCACCCTGCCCACCGGAGCCCTCCCTGCCCACCGGAGCCCACCCTGCCCACTGGAACCCTCCCTGCCCCCTGGAGTCCACCCTGCCCACTGGATCCCACCCTACCCACAGGAGCCCACCCTACCTGCTAGAGCCCACCCTGCCCCCCCCCAGCTGCCCCCACCCTGCTCGCCCCAGGCTCCCTTAGAGGTACCCCCTAGTCAAAGCTCCACTGCTTGGCAGAGCCTCCTGGGAACCTCACGTTTGCTAGGTTATTTTTGGAAGCTGTTAATGATTCTGTTTGCATTTCCAATGACCTCAAAAGTTCCACTGCCCGGACCCCTCCCCCACCACCGTGGGCCCAGCTGCCCCAATTCCCTCCCTCGGAGCTCAGACCTCCGGTCAGGGGGCTTAGGACCTTGGCTCCCCGCCACAGGTCAGGCTGTTCCCAAGTCCCGGAGCGACACCTGTGACAGCAGGAAGGGTGACAAAGGCCGCGTGCCTGGTGAGGAGGGCGGCCCTGCCGCTGACTGCTCAGCCCACCTGGGTGACCCCTGCTGCCTGTGCAGTCTCACAGCATCACTGACATGGCTGACAGTCACGAGGAAGAGACGACCGTGCTGAGGCACTGCCATTGTACTGAGTGTCGGGGCTGTGGGGACGGGCAGGGTGTGCACCTGTGTGGACCTGTGTCTACACTGTCCGATCTGGGAACCGGGGACAGGAGCAGGGTGAGAGCTGGCCCGGGTCGTGGCCTGGGCTGGCTCAGCTGAGTTCAGCAGGGAGTCCGGGGCCGAGGACCTGCCAGCCACCTTCCCTCACACTTGCAGGGAAAGCGTACGCCGCGTTTTACAGGCCCAAAGCCGCTTTCCCCTTGCTTTCCAAACCCACGTGTATTTATAAAGGAAATTTAATCGGGTTGTTTTTAATTCTCTCACACTTAACTCATCAAAATGCTATTTGGTGAGAGCGGGACCAGACCCAGGGTGCCTGCCAAGTCCGCCTGCGCAGGGCTAAGCGGGGCTCGCCGGACACAGCCAGGTCCACCAGGGAGGGACGCGCCGCAGCTGGGACAGCTCCGCTCCGAGGAGCTCCTCCTCCCTGAGGGCTCTGCCGGGCCGGGTCCCACACCACGGAGCCTGTGCCCTCCTTGGCCGCTGGGGTCCCTCTTCCCACCGAGAATCTCGGGGACCCTGAATAGTGGACCCTGCACCCCAGTGTAGGCCACGTCTGGCCCAGCTGTTTGCTCCTGAGGAGAGGCGGCCAAAGCCGAGCACACAGAGGCGGAAGCAGGAGGCTGGCCCGTCCCTAATGCCCAAGACCTCCTCCAGGAGACAGGGGCTGCTCTCAAGAAGGAGGCGGGAAGGCCGTGTCCGCGGAGGCCCAGCACGCAGTGCCGCCTCAGGCCAGCAGACACAGCTGGGGTGGATGTCTCTGCTGGCCGCCAATGGCCAGAGCAGGTCTAGCCCCACGATGGAAGGGCTGCAGCAGGTGTGCCCCCACTCACGACGGGAGCGGCGTGGCACCAGCACACCCCACACCAAAGGAGCTGCCCTGCTGCTAGAAATGAGGTTGGAAGTGGCTGTGTGCACAGGGCCAGCAGCCAGGGGCCAAGAGGCCTTCGAGACACCATGTGTGGGCATGGGGTGGGGGGCCGCTGCCAGACCCCCACAGCAGCGCCCTGATGGGCAGTGGGAAGGCAGGGGGGCAGGGGCTGCACCCTTGGCTCCTGAACACAGCCAGACATGGAGGCACCCCAACAGGGGCAAGAGTGCCCGGGACCCCTGCCTACCTCCTTGCTGTCCCATCCAGGCCTGCAGGCCAGGTGTGTGATAGGGGCGTGGGTGCCCCACCTCCCAGACCCCCCGGGAAGCTCCCAGTCGCCCTGCATCCACTCCTGCACCGCCCTCCTCCTTCACTATCCTCTCACCATGGGGAGGAATGAGGGGGTGCGGGAGACCCTGGGTGGGGACAGCCCCTGAGGAGGATACGTGTGGTGGGTGCCCAGACAATCTGTGCCCTTTCTCCAACTGGGGAGTTGGCCCTGGGAGTGCAGAGCCAGGGTCCGGGGGCCCTGGTGAGCCCCTCAGAGGAGGCCGGCGTGGACGGCCCTGGCCCCAGCCCCCTGACTTCTGCCTTTCCCTCAGCTGCATCTGCGGGTCTTTCCTGCCCAGCCCTGCTTGGCAGCCCTGTGCCCCTCGCTGCCGGTGGCTTTGCTGGCATGTACGGGTGGATGAGGTACGCCCTGGGCATGGCCAGGCTGCCTGCCCCCCTCAGAGATGTCAGGCTCAGGCCAGTGGCTGCCTTGCCCCAGGTGCCCTCAGGTGGGGGGACCTTCCAGCCTGGCACAAGGGGCTGCCAGCTAGGTTGGGGAGGGCCCCGTCCTTGCCCCGCAGCCCCCATTCCCCTCCTGTCCATGTGCCCTCCTCTGATGAGCATCCCCCCAGCCCCTCACCTCCGCTCGGGCCTAGCTTGCTCAGGCCTGGGGTTCCGTTGGTAACCTCTGGGGCAGGGGTCTCAGTCCAGTGGGGTGGTGACCAGCAGTCAGACAGTCACAGTCCTGTGCGGCAGGGGCCAGGGTGGGGAGGAAGAGGTGCCCCACCCCGGTGGAGCCTGGCGGTGAGGAAAGGCCAGCCCTCTCAGCGAAGAAACTCCCCAGGCCTGGGCAGATGCACCAGAACACAGATGTCACCCTCAGGCAGGGGCAGCCCCTGAGCCGGAAGTGGAGCCTGATGCAGAGGGGCAGAGAGAGCCAAGGAGCACCCCCCACACACTCGGAAACCAAGGGCCTCCCAGAGCAAGGAATGGGCCCGCCCAGGCCCCTGGCTCTCTGCTCCCAGCTGTCACCATCTTTTTTCCCACTACTGATGGGGGGCCCTTTGTGTGGAACGCCAGCTCCCAGGAATCATCTGGGAGGCACCAGAGGCCGCAGCTGAGCCACCATGTTGGAAGGGAGAAAAGGAAAGCCCAGGCAGACCGCCCAGGCTGTCCACCCAGACCCGCACCCTCATAGCCCCAGGGGACACCAGGCCCAGGTGGACACCGGGCCCCAGGTGGACACCGGGCCCCAGGTGGACATCGGGCCCAGGTGGACACCGGTCCCCAGGTGGACACCGGGCCCCTGGTGGACATCAGGCCCAGGTGGACACCGGGCCCCGGGTGGACACCGGGCCCCGGGTGGACATCAGGCCCAGGTAGACATCAGGCCCAGATGGACACCAGGCCCAGGTAGACACTGGGCCCCAGATTGACAGCCAGGGCCTGTGTCCAGTCTCCTTAGAGCTGGGTGGGCAGTCCTCTGGGCACGGGGCTGGGCCCTGCCAGGTCTCATTGTGTGGCTGACACACTCAGGGCGTGGACGGAGGTGCCTGAGAGGGTACAGTCAATGGCCTTTTCATTTCGTTCTATTTCACCTCCATGGAGTGCTCGCTCCCGCTCTCCCTAATAGAATTACTCTTATCTGCAAGTGATTTAAAGTCGAAGGTTTACTGAAGATTTAAAGAGTGTGAACACAGTTGGAATGTTTTAAACTAACAGTACAAGTTGCATTTTAAGAAAATAATTAACTCCCAGGGGAGGTGCGGGTTTTGGAGCAATGGCAGATTTTCAAGGTTGCTTTCCCTATATGGAGTTTCCAAATAATAAAATATCTTTGATTCCCTGCTGATGTCAGACGAGAACCTGAGTGTGCAGGCAGACTGTCATTTTTTAAAGAGGGCCCATTAGTGTCTTAAAGAAGCAGAGCCGAGTGCGCAGGCGGAGGGCGAGGGGTGGAGAGTGGCCTCAGATCTTGCCGGCCGGCCTGTCCATCCTGCACCCTCCCCGCTGGGTGCCCAGGCCCCTCCTGAGGGTGCACCCGCCCCCTGCAGGGCCACACAGGCCCGAGTGTTCCCCTGTGAGGTCATCTCCAGGTACAGGAGGGCCCAGGCCAGGATGCGGGGGTCTCCAGGAGGGGCCTGGCCCAGTGTCGGGGGTGGAGGCGGCCTGGAGACCTGGACATGGGGGCAACCCCAGGGGGACTCACACCTGGCTTTGCAGGTAGTGCTGGGCAAGGCATTTTAACTGTATTTCATTTGCTGTTCACATACCTCCAAGGGGGCATCTTCCCCATTTCACAGATGGGAATGACAAGGTTTAATGAGGTTGAGGAACTTACTGAGGGCCCAGCGCTGGTCAGGAGCTCGGCTCCCAAATCTGCAGACCCCAGCCTGTGCACCCTCTGTGGCCCCAGGGCTGTCTCTCTCCGGATTTGGGTTCCCAGCATGTCCTGGCCTTTCTGCCGGGTCTGTGGCTCTGAGGAGCGGTGTGAGGGCTGCTGGTCAGCAGCTGCGTGGAGACTCAGAGCGTGGAGCTGCTGGAGCCCAGTGCTCAGCCACGGCAGGAAGCAGTAACGCTGGCCACGCCACTATCTGGGCAGCCGAGGCCGGGGTGGAAAATCAAGGAGGGCCAGGGCTGCCAGGGCTGGAGGGAGGGGTTCCCTGTGCAGCTGTCTCAGGGCCATTTCCACTTTCTAGGTGGCATTTCAGGGCGGCTCGCACAGTCAACCCACTGGCCAGTCCCCGGGGTCACAGTCCCTAGAGTCTGTCCAACTTGGCCCTGGGTCCATGCAGGCACCTGTGTGTGAGCCCCACAGGTAAGCCTGGTGCGTCCTGGCCTTCTTCAGCCCAGGGCACTGCCACTGTCCTTTCCGGCCAGGGTCAAAACTTTGGGGACCACCTTCAAGGACAGAGTGGCCAGCTGGCCCTCAGAGCCAGTCATTCCAGGTGACGACCCTTGGCTCTCCTGGCCAGGCAAGGGTTGGTGAGGCGGTCCACAGGCCAGCTCGCCTCTCCCCGCTTGGGGACACGTCCTGTGCCCTGGGTAAAGGGAAGAACCCCCCCCCCCCCATGCCGAAACTGCCACCCTCATCCTCCAGGCAGTGCATGCCCTGGGCTGGCTGGAACCCAGATCAGCCTAGACCATCCACCTGGAGGAGGCATGGGCCCAGGGCACCCCCTCGTCCTGCTGGCTACTGCCTCTGGGATTCTGGGAACCCCATCTGCGCAGCTCCAGCCCTTTCCAGGGGGGAGAGGACAGCTCTCCTGTAGCCAATTCGCAAGTGGGGGTTCCAGCTCACTCTGGGGGAGAGGGCTGCCTCTACAGGGCAAGACAGGCAGTCCAGAGCCCATGCCCCGCACTGGCCATGACCGGACCACCCTCCGAAGGGGACGGAGAGGGTCCCTTCTGTCTAGCACCAGTGTGGGAGGCGTTCTAGGAGCTCTGGCGTCCGTGCTGCCCTGGGACCTCTCTCCGAGGAAGCAGCTCCCGCAGCGGGGAGGTTTGGGGGGGCCACTGCCCCTCTGTCCCACTTCACCCTGCTCTCAGAAGCCAGCCTGCCTGGCCCCGGCCCACCCGGCCCTCTGCCTGGGAAGCAAGGAGGATGGAAAGCAGTGTTCGCCAGTTGTCCATTTTTCTAACACCTTCCCCCAAATGTCTGCCTCTCAGGAATAATTCTTTCTGGTAATTTACTTGCAAAACATTTGGCCATTAACACCCAGCCAAGAGTGGATGGCAGGTCACAGATTATTAAAACTATCCACACCTGGGCCCTCCATTGCCTGCTGAACCACTGCCCTGGGCCGGGGCGTCCCGCCAAGAGCTATGCCTGCAGCCAGGCTGGGGCGCCCCTTTCTCCCTCCTCCCTCTGCCCCCACACAGCCTCATCCTCTGGCAGGGACTGCGGACTCATGCAGGAGGGGTCCCCCGAGACAGCTGAAGTGGGTGAGTGCTTGCAGCAGGCTGGCCAGCAAGGGCAGCTCCCTTGAGGGCTGGGCATCCCAGCTTCACCCAGGGACCGCTCACGCTGTGGATACGAGCACACTGCAGATGGACGGAGGACGCATCCTTGAACAGAGGCTCCCCCGCTGCGTCTGTCCCTCAGGACACTGTGTCCTGAGCCCTCCGCTGTGCTGACCAGGGTCCTCCCAGGGGGTCCCTTCTCCTGCAGGGTAGGGGAGGACCCCAGGACCTGCTGAGAGTCCCTTTGGGTGTCAGGTGCTGAGATATGACCTGAGCTGATCTTTCTGGAAGGACGGTAGATGGAGATAACGTAAAACCCTCTCCTCTGCTCTGCGTAGCAGGAGCTCAGCACATCCAGCCTGTTCTGCCCACGTGGGTGATGTCACTTCCTCCTCCAAGGCACTTGACAGGCCAGGAAACGGGGGCACAGAGAGTCAGAGCTCCTGGGGCGAGGGGACGGGTGCTGAGCCCGGCCGGGACTTTGCTTTCACTGCGGCAGTCGGGGCTGGGGCCCCTGGACCTCCATCCTCAGCAGTTTCTGGAAGGCAGCCTCCTTGGGGGTCCTGCCTCGGCCCCTGTTGAGGGAGGCTTTCCTGCTGCTCCGCTGATCCGAGCCCGGAGCTCCTGTGTGGGCGGCAGCATGGACGGGACCCCGGCAGCCCAGGAGCCCAGCCCCCACCCAGCCGGGAAGGCGTCAGACGCGTCTCAGCCCCGGGGAAGTCTGCAGCCCTGTCAAGCCCCTTCCCAGCTGGCTGCTTGTGAATGTAGGTCCCAGAGCCCGAGTCTATTGGGGCCTGGCGAGCCTGGGCCCTGGGGCTTTGTGGGCGGCCTTAATTTCCAGGTGTCCAAAGGAGAAGATGCTAACAGGGACTCTAAGGGGGACCCTTGTGGGCAGGAGCCTTGGCGGTGCCGCAGGGGCCAGGGCCGAGGGGAAGAGGAAGGGTGGCAGCGTCGCCAGGCGTGTCCTCTCCGTCCCAAAGCCCCAGCATGGAGTCTTACCCTCCATGCACCCCATGTGGCTAGCCCGCCCTGGGCCTGGGTGTGAATTATTCTTCTCTCCCAGCCCCCAGAGCCCTCAGCCCCAGGCCCACCCAGGAGGATGGGAGCAAGACCCGGGCACCACCCGGACCCCAGAGGGGCCCTGTCCCCTGTGCTGGGGGATCCACCTCACTAGTGCGAAAATCAAGGACTTCAGTAGCCAGAGACCCCCAACACCCCCTCCCCAGAGGAGGAGGGCTCCTCCCGAGTCGGCACCTTCCTGAGCCCTGGCAGGTGGCTGCCACCCTCCAAGGTCAAGTCAGCCATCACTGTGTGGTGGGAGGGCCGGGTGCTGGTGTCCAGGATTTAGCCCTGGCCACCTCGCTCAGCCCCTGAGCTGTGCACACTCTACCGCCCAGCAAGTCCAGGGATACCCCCAGACAGACCCAGTCAACACCTGAACCACCAGGGCCCAGGGACGGCCCGGGGCTCCAGCGCTCGGGAGCCGAGTTCTCGGGGGGCAGCCTCAACCCGGCCCCCAGGGAGCCAGAGTCAGCCGTTCTTGTCCATCCCAGGGACAGCGCCAGACCTGTGCTCCACCGGCCTATCCCTTGGGTGCTGCCTATCCAGGAGCGGCCTCTTCCCCAGGCATGAAGGGTGGAAGCTGAGGCTCAGAGAGTGCGTCTGCTAAGATTGTGGGGATCAAAAGTGATAGAAACTCCAACCCAAAGCTGTGTAAGCCAGTCTGTGCCAGTGTACCCAGGCGGGGAGGAGGCAGGGCAAGGGCGGATGCCCCAGGGCTCCAAGAAGCCGTGAGCAGCCACTGGTGTCCCCTCCTCCTTCACTGTCTTGACTTCCATCTCAGCTCCACTGGCAGCAAGGGGCCAGCCTCAGCGCCCCACCCCTGCCCAGGCTTCAGATCTCAAAGGGCATCAAAAGGCCTGGTGGATCTCGTGGGCCAGCCAGGGAATCACAGGGGCCATCGCTTCTGTCTGGTCCAGGTCTATGCCTTGGAGGTGGGGGTGGAGCCAGCTACCTCCACAGGAGGGGCTGGAGACAGAGAGGGGCGTCTGCTCAGAGAGCCACTGGTCCTGTCTCAGGATAGGGAAGGAGGCTGGGAGGCAGGAGGTTTGTGTCCACCTGAAGTCATCATCTGGGAGGCCCAGCCCTTCTGCCTCCCAAGCCAAAAGCCTGGCCACGGACCCTCCTGTCTTCCACTTTCCAAAACCCCTAAAACACAAATGCCACTGAGACCAGGCCCACATGAGGGTGCTGGGCACAGGCCTCAGGGACCCAGTGCCCCTGCTCAGCAAGGCTTGGGTCCCCAGATGGGAAGGGCCAGAGTCCTGGAAGGAGGGCTGGGAATCACCGCCCAGATGTGTGGCTGTGACACGGTGCGGTCGCTGCCCCTGAGACGGGATCTCCACGCTCCAGGAGAAGAGACGGGGTCTCCACGCTCCAGGAGAAGAGAGGGGGTCTCCACGCTCCAGGTGAGCCCTTCCCAAGTGGGGCACTGGGGCCATGTCCACCCTGGGCCGACTGCAATCAGCCCTGAGGATTTTCTGAGCCCTCCTCACACTAAGCCCCATGGACATGTGCTGAGGGCCAAGAGGAGGCTCTGGCCAGTCCCCGGGCCCCCGTGCCCCACGCCCAGCACAGGGCAAGTTCTCCGCATGCCTCGGCCAGGTCACCCAGTGGCCAGCTACAGGGTCACTCTGAAGATGTTTCTGGCCAGACTTCAGATGGGAAAGTGCAAGGTGCCCGCCTGGCCACTGTGGAGAAGTGGCCAAGGACGGGGAGGGGTGAAGTGGGCGCCCAGCTCTAGGCCCCCAGAAAGGCCATTTGCAGACGCCCCCACCCTGCCCTGTCCTCATCGCCATCCTACCCCCGCAAGACCAAAGGGGTTTATAAGGAGCTGTTCGGCGCACCAGAGAGAACGCCGCCGTCATTAAGGGATTTAACGACAGCTCTGTCCGATTCTGGGATTTGCCCTGCCCTCATTACACACAGTAACAAGCGTTTCTCTGAGACGCAGCCCCGCGCCCAGGGCCGCCCTCCTGTGCTGTGTGTGACTTTCATTAGAAGGCGTTTTATGAAGCCACCGATCACAGACGCGCGTCTAACCCGAGGCCACAGCAGCTGCTGCTCACTGGCCTGGCATCCTGCGCTGGGTGGCTGGTCCCGTGCCCTCGGGCCTGTCCTGTACTGGGTGGGGCCTGTGTGCACCCACGGGCCTGTCCTGTGCTGGGTGGGGCCTGTGTGCGCCCGCGGGCCTGTCCGCCACCCCAAGTATGCAGAGAGGCATCTATTACAATGGCTGTCTCTGCAGCCTGCCCCTCCCTGACACCCTAGCCAGGGCTGGCGTCGGGGACTGAAGGTCGACACCTGTCCACACTGCTGTGGGCCGAGCCGACAGGGCCTCTCTCTGGCCTTGGAGTCCCCGCGTCAGCAGACACATGCCTTCACCTTATTTTAGCAGCTGGACTATTTTCCCACAAACCATTAAATGGTGTAAAACCCAAGTCAAAAAGGCAGAGGTGAAGCGGGTTCTGTCGGCACACAACAGCCGTCTTGTGCCTCACTCCCTTCCCACCCAAGGAGCCCCTGGGACACCCCAAACTCCTGGGAGTCATTGGAACCATGCAACGACTGTGGCCTGGGAGTCCCCCCAGCTCAGCACCTTGAGCCCCTAACAGTGAGTGTGGCTGAGCAGGCAGCAGCCCTGCCCCGAGAGGCCACCTGGGGCACCTGGGTTGCACCACCCGTGGTCAAGGGGCACAGCAGGCCAGGGCCCAGGCCCCAGCGCCCAGCAGGAGGAGTGGCTCACTCCGAAGCTGAAACCCAGGACTCTGGAGAGGTACACTCCCCTACCCAAGGTGTCTGCTGGGTGCCCAGCCCCAAGCAGCCTTTCCGGCCATCCGAGTGCCTGCTTGGCCGGGGACACTCTCAGCAGACCATGTTTGTAAGACGAGAAGGCAGAAGCAAGTCTCCCCAGAGGACAAGCTGCCAAGAAACTTCCCAACAAGCAAGTTTTGCAGCTGGAAGGCCCCAGGTGAAGCAGGCACTGGTGGCCGGGCTCTGCCCCTCTGGTTCTCAGGCCCTGGCCACGGACCTTCCGCCCTCCACCCAGACCAGCCACGCTAGGCCAGGATGGAAGCAGCCTTCCCAGGTGCCACCCAGACTGCAGGGTCCCTCTCTGGCATCTGTGAGCCGCTTCTTCACCATGCCTGGGAGGGGCAGAGACAGGTGGTCTCAGGCTCCCCGTGCCCAGCCCCGTGCAGGGCTCTGAACCTCTGTCTGTAAACAGTTGCGGCTCTGCCTCTTGACCAGCAAAGAAGCTCAAAGGAATGAGAGCCACGGCCCAGGTGAGGGGAAGCGGAGTGGAGGGGAGGCGGGACGCGCAGGCGGAAGGAGCACCCATAGCTTCTCCGAGGCCACCTCGGTCCTGCCCCGCTTTCCCAGACAGACGCTCGCAAGACGCAGGCCTGGTGAGGCCTGGGGGAGAGAGTGCAGCAGAGAGGAGTCGGCAGCTCGCCTAGCAGCTGGGCCAAGCGCACCCGCCCCCCAGAAACAGCCCATGAATAAGTCAATAACAAGCCCTGCGATCTGGCTCTGCCCTCGCACGGGCTGGGCCGGGCGGCGATTGCGTCCACAATACCGTGCATTCATTACGCTCCTTAAAAACAGTGTTGTGTGTCTGGAGAACAGGAAGTGGCCGTAAGTCCCCCGTGTAAAAGCCATCTGAAGCCACGGACCAGGTATGTTCCCAATCAGGAAGCAGGCAGTAAATAAACATTTACGTCCCGCCGCTGCGCACCCGCCGGCCCCCAGGCTGCAGGGGGCACCGAGAGCGGAAATTTGTTTAGTCCTATAAAAGCACAGGCCGTATATCAATAGATGATTAAAAATGGAAGCGGTGCTGGCTAATGGATGGTATTGATTTTAATAAGCGTTAAGTACATGGGTTCAAAGATAAGAACCACACAGCCATCTCTGCACGCTCGGAGAAAGTGGCTCCTGCCAAGAAGAAGAAGAAAAAAAACCTCTTTTCCAATGGAAAGTTTCACCCATCTTACTAGGGGAGTGGCTTCCAAGTCGGCATTCATTTTAGAGGACAGTGTGGCCCGAGTGACACATTCAGCCACTCCTGCGGTGAGGTGGGCACGCTGCCCTGGAAGCAGGAGCAGCACGGGTGCAGGAGCCTCCCGTGTCCACGAGCCTGCCTGGGTGCCACCGGTGTGGCCACGAGCACTGTGTGGCTGTCACGGGCGTGGCCAGTGTCCACTCACCCCGGGCAGTGCTGATGTGTCCAGGGCCAGGCCTCACCCCGTGCTGCTCCCTGGTCAGGGAATCACCGATTCTGGATTTCAGGCTGCCCAAACACAACCGCACTCAACCAAACTGAGCTTTTTAAACATTTTTTGAGACAAGGTCTCGCTTCATCCTCAAAGCTGGAGTGCAGTGACAGACTCACAGCTCTTAGCAGCCGCCACCTCCCCAGGCTCAGGTGATCCTCCCCCCTCAGCCTCCTGAGTAGCTGGGATGCCTTCACCTGAAATGGGAAGGCAGCCTGGACTGTCGGGAGGTTCTAGAAGTTGACCTTGCCCTTCGGCTGAGTTCAGTGGATGTCTGGACTCCTTTTAGGCAGGAGGGGCCACAAGACTGAGCTGACCATGCCCTGGGTCAGTGCACAGGGCCCCAGAGCAAGGCTCCACCTCCCAGACCCAGAGACAGTCACCCTGTGCAGCCGCTGGCTGGACGCAAGTCCCAGGCTCCAGCCTCAGTCACTCGGCCGGTGGGGGGTGTGACTGCTTGGGGAGCCCCTGTGCCACGTGTCTGTTACAGCCTGGGTGGGAGAGGCTGGGTACCCCTGCATGCCCGTCACCGATGGCCCCGCTGCCCCTTGGATACAGCTGTACTTCCTCCAGTGCCGCTCCAGGCTCCCCTGGCTCCCACGAGGAGGGCCACTTGCTCAGCTTGTTAGCTCCACGTTCTTCTCACTGTCCTCGGGCCTCCCTGCCTGCCGGATTCCTTGGGACACTGGGCCCTGAGAGGCAGGAACAGTGAACCCAAAATTCACCCGTCAGGTGTGTGGTTGGAAGCGCCAGGCCAGGGAAGATGCTTCGGGGTGGCAGGGGCAGCAGCAACTCTGAGACAATGACAAGGTGCTGGCTGCCCATCCGCCCGGCTCCAAGCCCGGTCACCACCAGGCACCGGCTGCCAAGGCAGCACCCCCCCCCCCCCCCCCCCAGCGCCTGCCCCGGCTGGGAAAGGCCCGCACCACGCCGCAGTCTAACCATCGCAGACGGTCACTGGGAATTTTCTGATAAATTATTTTGTCTAGCCTGCTTTCCAGGCCAACCTCTTTGGCCTCCACAGCTCTTATAAATCACTTCCCATTGAGTGGGAAACTGAACTCTGCCCAAGTCTCAGCTTCAAAGTGGGTGGGGTTTCTTTGTTTAGACGTTTCCTATTTTTATAGACGATAAAGAGACCCCACCCTCGTCAGGCCTCACCAGCTGGTCAGGGCGTGAGGCGGCCGGCTTGGAGGCCTCCCTGGCTGTGAGCTGTGAAAGGGGAAGCCACGGGTTCAAGACGGAGAGTGGGCTGGGGGGAGAGCCTTGCTTGTTTTGGAATAAACAAAGTACCCAGCTGTACATTCTACAGCACCTACTATGCGCTCCAGTTCGGGTGCTGGGCTCCCCACAGAGCTGTGGTTCAGGCCTAAGATGGGTGAGGAGTGGACAAAGATACCAGCCTTGCTCCGGGGTTGCTGCATCCTGGGCACATGGCAAGGAACACGCCAGCCAGAGCCCTGCAGCTGTGAGGCGGGAGGCTGGCCGGCGGGGGATGTGCCGACCTCCTGGCTGCCCTAACAGTCGGCATCAGTGGAGCGCTAAACTTCTCCTCACAATACAAGTTTATTCTGTCACAGTTCTGGAGGCCAGGAGCACACAGCCAAGGTGTGAGTGGGGCTGTGGCCTCTCCAGAGGACCCTTCTCCCCTTCCAGCTTCTGTGGCCCCAGAAATGCTTGGCTTGTAGAGGCATGACTCTGACTTCTACCTCCTCTTTACAGAGCCTCTCCTCTGTGGCTCCTCTGTGTCTCCTCTGTGGCTCTTCTGTGTGTCCTCTGAGGCTCCTCTGTGGCTCCTCCGTGGCTCCTCCGTGGCTCCTCTGAGGCTAATCTGTGGCTTCTCTCTGTCTCCTCTGTGGCTCCTCTATGTGTCCTCTGTGTCTCCTCTGTGGCTCCTCCGTGGCTCCTCTGAGGCTCCTCTGTGTGTCTGAATTTTTCTCGTTCTATAAGGACACCAGTCATTAGGTTTGGGATCCAACCTCATGCGGTAAGATATCATCTTGACTTGCCCACATCAATGAAGACCATATTTCCAAGTAAGGTCATATTCACAGGCTCCAGTGGACGTGAATCTTGAGGTGCCCTCTTCCATCCATACAGTCTCCCAAGGAATCGCTACCAACACCCTCCACTCCCCAGAAGTGCTGGGTCTGTCCTTTGTGGGGCCTTGAGCACAAGGCACTGTCATGGTGCCCTTTCCAAGCCCCCAGCCCTAGGGGCAAGCTTACTCCAGCCTTGGGAGTCTCACCCTTAAATGTCATTTTACTTGCCAAGTGCAGGTCTTGGCTTAACTTCCCCTTCTCAGAAAGTCCTCTTCCCATTGAACCGCCAGGACAACTTATTTTTTTCTACTTTTTCCATCATGATCTGAATGATAAATTAAGCTGTTCCTGCTCCCACAAGACTGTGGACTCCACAAAGGCACAGACTCATCTGTTCGCCACCATATCTCTGAACTGGCACAGCACTTAGCAAATGGCCACCTGGGAAACAGTCATTGAATGAATGGGTGGAAGGATGGGTGGCTGGATGGATGGATGAGTGGATGAATGGATGGGCAGAGGAATAGTAGATGGGGGGATGGATGGATGGTGGGTGGATGGATGGATGGATGAGTGGATGGATGGATGAATGGATGAGTAGTAGTTGGTAAGATGGATGGTGGTGGTTGGATGGATGGATGGATGAGTGGATGGATGGATGGATGGATGGATGAGTAGTAGTTGGTAAGATGGATGGTGATGGTTGGATGGATGGATGGATGAGTGGATGGATGAGTGGATGGATGGATGAGTGGATGGATGGATGGATGGATGAGTGGATAGATGGATGGATGGATGAGTAGTAGTTGGTAAGATGGATGGTGATGGTTGGATGGATGGATGGATGAGTGGATGGATGAGTGGATGGATGGTTAGATGAGTGCGTGGGTGGATGAATGGATGAATGAATTGTGAGTATAAGAAAAGTTGATGGGTAGGTAGAGAGATGGATGGCTGAAAAGATGAGTGTGTGGCTGGGTGGATGGGAAGATGGGTGGATGGATGGATAAATGAATAGATGAGAAGACTGGTGGATGGGTGAATGGCTGGATGAATGGGAAGATTGATGGATGGGTGGATAGATGGATGACCATTTCATTCAATGTTGTATCTTTATGTTCAACACAAGACACCGCGCATGGAAGGTATTTAGGGAATGGGAGTCTTGAGGACATGAAGAAGGAAGAAACAGAGTGGGGAAACAGGGTGAACCTGGATCCTGAAGTCAAGGTTATGGAAAGGGACCCCTCCCTGCAAATAAGCACTGGGTAGAATCTTTTGCTTCCTTGTGCTGGGGCAGGCGGGTTCTCACAGACCTGGGCATGCAGGAGGCATCAAACGCTGGCTGCCTGAGCAGGTGCATGAACTACGCCTTAAGGCTGTTCACTTTGCCCCAGGGTCGCACTGCAACTGCGCTCCACACTGTGTGAGGGGACCCCTTTTGTTTTTTGCCCTAAGACTGTCTCTTCTTGAGGGGTCAGTGGGCTTCTGCTAGGCAGGTCCAGAAGGTAAACAGTTAGCGCTGCGTAGGCCTGACCCACTCAACTCTGCTGCAGGAACCTGAAAGCAGGCATGGCTGACGCAGAGCCGACGGGCGCCTGGCTGCGTTCTGGTCAGTTTCACTCATGGACACGGACATTGGAATTTCATCTGAAGTTCATGTGTCGCAAGATTCTATTCTTCCTTGATTTTCTTTTTCAACCACTTGAAAAAACGTAAAAACCATTTTTAGCTCATGGGTCATTCAGAAACAGGTGGCAGGTCGCTGAGGCCTGCGGGCGCTCGACTGCTGACTGGAGAAGATCTCTCCCTTCTTCCCCCAGTGCGTCACCATCTGATGAATGAATGTGCGCTCATGCTGTCTCTTTCCAAGAGACAGGGTCTTGCTCTGTCGTCCAGGCTGGGGTGGAGATTCCAGCCTCAGACTCCTGGCCTCAAGCCCCCCTCCCATCTCAGCCCCCCAAGTAGTGGGGACCACAGGTGTATGTCAGCACGCCTGGCTAATTTTTCTATTTTTTCTAGAGATGGGGTCTCACTATGCTGTCCAGGCTGGTCCCAAACTACTGGGCTTATGCAGTTCTCCTGCCTTGGCCTCCCAAAGTGCTGGGATTTCAGGCGTGAGCCACCATGCCTAGCCCCATGTGCTCTCATTCTATAAGCAACTTTCAGGATTTGATTTGGTCATATTCCCCTCACGTTCCTCCTTTCCTGGCCGAGATGAACATCATTTGTGGATGGGGTTTCTTCAGCAATGACATATCACAAAGCTCCCCAGGTCGGTGCCCCCCAGCCACAGGCCTGCCCCCCACCCCCACAGGCCAGCAGTGGGCTCAGCTTAGGCTGTGCCTAGGCTCACGGCTGCTCCAGGTCTGTGCGTTTGGGGGCCTGGGCTGCAGGACAGTGGTGGACCCTGGGCACACTTTTGTCAGGATGTGTCCCCAGCAGGCAGGAGGCCAACACCCCTCAGCCAGAGAAATTGCCTGAAGTCCATTATGGGGAGGTCACCCCACCTCACCGCGATGGGGGCGGCGGGGGCAGTATTTGCTGAGCAACAATCCAAACGATCACATGTTCTCATCGGTTTCTCTAAGTGACTGTTAATTTCCTTAATAGCCCAGAGGCTCTTTGAGGCTGGGAGCTATGTTTATGTTGTTCACCTTTAGAAAGCAATGAGCAAATATTTGTTTGACCAGAGAGTGACACCCACATGTCTGGGATCCCAGTTACACAATGTAATTGCCCCCCGCCCCTCCCCGCACCCTCCCAGCAGCTGCGTGGGAGGCTCCACACCAGGACACCTTCGGGCTGGTCCCACCCTGGAAGCTGCAAAGGCCTGGAGAAGGTGCCACAGACTCTGGGCTCTCGAACAGCAGATGTCCGTGGTCTCATGTTCCCAGAGGCTGGAAATCCAAGGTCGGGGTGTGGGCAGGGTGGTTGGTTCTGAGGCCTCTCCAAGGTGTGCAGAAAGTGTACCTATGTCCTAGGACACTGAGTCACACTGGATGAGGGCCCACCCGAATGGTCCCGTGCTCACGGATTCACCTCCTTGGAAAGCTCATCTCTAAACATAGCCACACACGGAGGTCTTGGGAGCTGGGACTTCAACACATGAATTTTGGGGGAGACACAGCTTAGTCCATCTCACAGAGGCTTGCAAAGAGGTCGGTTCTGCTCCCAGAGGGCGTTGGGGATCTCAGAGCATCAACCTGCTTCTGCCTTTCACAGGACCCCACAGCGCACGCAGCCCTGCAGAGGAGAGGTGCCCGGGCGCCTCTCTGGGGAGGTGGGTGCCGCTGCGCCGGGTGCTCTGGTCATGAGCAGCCTCCAAACGCCAGTCATCATTCCCCGCTGATTGTTTCCGTTTCTTACCCAGTGCAGTTACTTGGAAGGAATAAACACACCCTCGCGCACCAAGGCACGCAAGCCTGGCCTTCCCAGCTCAGAGGGTCCTTGACGGCAATTTGAGATGAAACAGCTGTGATCAAAGAGAGGCAGTGGAGGCAAGGCTTAGCCTCCCACAGAGCAGAGGCCCTGGTCCCCCAGGACGGATGGGCCGGGGTGAAGGCACCCACCAGGCCTGAATTGCAGAGCTCAGGAGAGAGAGGTCAGGGTCCCAAAGGAGCGGACGCTCCCTGGGTAAGCTCTTCCCTGAATCGCAGGGTCAGGACACAGAGGCCCCGGGCCCCAAAGGAGCGGACGCTCCCCAGGTGCGCTCCCCATGGCATCCGGGCATTCTGTCTTTGTGCTCTGGTAAAATTGGGCTTATGTTTGCAAAGTGTCAGGAGAAGTCGGAGGTCCCTGGGAGCGTGGTATCTACCAAGCAGGGATGCCTTGGAGGATGCTCGCAGGATGGGAGATCCCCGGGTGTCTCCCCAGGTCAGAGGTGGCAGGAGACCCCAGATGCCGCCAGCCCCTTCTTCCCCTGACCTCGTGTCCCCTTCTTTCTCCTGATTCTGCCACAGAAAGCTGAGAATTCACAGAAGGACCGAGGCAGATTTCCGAATGTTTCCTGGCTCTGTCTTCGCCGTCCGCTCTTTGGTCCGGGGTTGAGGAGGGTGTGGGGTTGGGAATCTCACTCAAGGCTCCTGGCCTCCGTGCAGACCCCAGAGTCTGCCCAGGAAGCCACAAAAACAGTGCCCACACCAGCACATGCTGCCCAGGAGAGGAGGATTTGGGAGGAACGGAAGGCCTGGGGTGCAGGCACCCCCAGCTCCCACGGCTCCACTCCAGGACATCTTCCCTCTTGACGGGGACACCTCTTGCCTTAGAGAGAGGTGGGGATAAACATCTGGGAGACCGCGCAGCTGGTGGCGCAGCCAGGGACAATGGGGAACTCGTGTTTATTTGGCTCATAGCAGCGAGCCTGCCATGCATATGCTCTGCTGCTTGCAACGATTCCAGAGGCCAGCACGGTTCCTCCCTCCAATCCAGGCTTCCCCACAGAAATGCCTGGTCTACCCAAGGCCATCCCACTGGGGACAGCGGTTACTGATACTGCCTGTTCTGCATCCACTCTAGCACAGGTGGGAAAGATGCCTGCTGAATCCAAGCGACCTCATCCTCAGTCCAGGCATGTACATGCTCCTCCATCACAGGCCAGAGATGGCTGACCACTCTGTCATCAGGTGAGGCTGTGGAAGCTCCCAGAAGGGCTAGCCTTGGTCTCTGTGTGGTCAGACCAGAGGGGCTAGCCTTGGCCTCTGTGTGGTCAGATCTGAGGGGCTAGCCTTGTCCTCTGCGTGGTCAGACCAGAGGGGCTAGCCTTGGCCTCTGTGTGGTCAGATCAGAAGGGCTAGCCTTGACCTCTGCGTGGTCAGATCAGAGGGGCTAGCCTTGGCCTCTGCGTGGTCAGATCAGAAGGGCTAGCCTTGACCTCTGCGTGGTCAGATCAGAGGGGCTAGCCTTGGACTCTGCGTGGTCAGATCAGAGGGGCTAGCCTTGGACTCTGCGTGGTCAGACCAGAAGGCATGGGCTTGGCCTCTGTGTGATCGGATCAGAAGGCATGGGCTTGGCCTCTGTTCAGTTGTCCCAGAAGAGCTAGCCTTGGAGAATCAGACATCGTCCCCAAATGTTCACCTACTTAACAGAGGTAATTTTTAATTTAATCACATTTCTTGATGTTTTTGGCTGAATACTTTGACTAACTGAATATATTTGGTTCAATGATACCTGATAAAATACCCCATCTGGTGTTTGTAAAGTAAAAAGCAAAGGCACGGAAATGTGCCTCCCCCCGTTTTAAGCAGGGCTCATCCAGCCGGCTGTCCCTCAGCAGCTCGCCTCCCCGCCCTGAGCATCCTAACGAGGATGGCGGTGCCCCGGGCGTCACTCCAGTCTTGGGGCAGGTGGAGCACTCTGCACATGTGCATGGGCGTTCAGGCTGGGGCTTCTCTCTACATTTTGACCTTCCTGGCAGGAGAAGAAAGTTGTCCCATCTTATCGGACATTTTTGGAACTTCTTATTAGGCAAGGTTACATCTTCCTCCTAAGCATCTCTTTTCTCTGGCATTAAAGCAGAAAGAGAGAGCTAAGGGGCAGGAGGTGACCGTGATGCTTCTAAAGCGAATTCCTTCTAGGATATATTCCCTGCCGGCCACCTCAGGAGCCCTTCACACCACCCCTTGGTCACTTGCACAGACACTGGCACGTGCGTGGCTCTTCCTCCTCATCCTGGGAGCTGCCATGACAGGCTGACCATTCAGGACAATGGAGCCACCCTGCCTGCCCCTCACCCACGGAGATGTCAGGGATGAATTTGGCCTTCAGTCCCCAGAACCCAGCATCCTTCTCCACCCAGCATCCCCATCCCAGCAGTGACCACCCCTTGACCAGGGACAGCGCGAATTGCATCTGGGATGGAGCTGAAAGGGGCCACGAGGCAGTCCCCAGCAGACCTGCTCTGTGCTGCTGTCTGTGGACCCCGCCTGACCATTTCTCCAAGTGCCCTAGCACTCCCACAGAGGAGCACACTGTCCCCCAAACCTCTCAGCCAGGACCAGCTCTGGAGGATGCACCGACCCCCCGTCATCAGAGATGCATCTGTTTGTAGCAGCCCTCTCCAGCAGACAGGCAGACGCCGGCCAAGGGTCTGGCAGAGGTGCCACTGCTAATTCCCTGCTCGCGGGCTGCCAGCAGGTTGTGCTTCTTCCCGGCAGGCTTAAGCCCACAGGGTTGCCTCAGGATCAGCAGGGAGTAGCGTGATGCTGTGTCATCAAGTGCAGCCTGGGGACGCAAACTCTGATCCAGGCAGAGGCCGCTTTCCTCACCAGGGCGCAGGGCCCACGGCTGTGCCATGCATCAAAAGTCCACACTTGGGTCGGAAGCGGTGGCACGCCTGTAATCCCAGCACTTTGGGAGGTCGAGGAGGGCGGATCACGTGAGGTCAGTAGTTCCAGACCAGTCTGGCCAACATGGTGAAGCCTCATCTCTACTAAAAATACCAAAACATTAGCCAACGTGGTGGCACATGCCTGTAGTCCCCGCTACTCGGGAGGCTGAGGCATGACACTTGTTTGAACCCAGGAGCCAGAGGTTGCAGTGAGTCAAGATCACACCACTGCACTCCAGCCTGGGTGACAGAGTGAGACTCTGTCTCAAGAACAAAAAGCAAGCAAACAAAAATGTCTACACTTGGGTAACCGCTTCTCTGCTCTGACCTTTGTCCATGTGTCTGTCTTGGAGCCAAAACCCACTGCCCTAATGCCTGCAGATGTAAGACTCATTTCTTTTTAAATTTTTTTATTTTTTTAATTAATTTATTTATTTTTTAAATTTATTTTATTGCATTTTAGGTTTTGGGAAGACTCATTTCTATCTGTGGAGCACAAATTCCCTTTTTGGTTTTCAAGAGTGAATTGGCCCCTCCAAATGTGTTGATTTTTCACATAAGCTTAAAAATTAACCTCTAAGTTTTCACAGAAAACCACATAGGATTTTGATTAGGACTGCATTAACTCTACAACTCAATCTGTAAAGGATTGACATCTTTACCAAATTGGGTTTTCCAATCAATAAATATGGTATTCCTTACTTTACTTCTGTTTTCTTTAATGTCTCTAAAGTTTTGTGTTTTTCTGTGATGAGGTTTTGCCTGCCTTTCACAAGATTCATTACTCAACATTTGATATTTTGGATGCTACTATAAATGATTAAAGTTTTTTAAGTTTGTTGAGAAATATTTGCAGGGCCAGTCATGGTGGCTCACAGCTGTAATCCCAGCACTTTGAGAAGCCAAGGCAGGTGGATTACCTGAGGTCAGGAGTTCAAGACCAACCTGGCCAACATGGCAAAACCCCATATCTACAAAAATACAAAAATCATCTGGGCATGGTGGTGCACACTTTTAATCCCCGCTACTTGGGAGGCTGAAGTGGGAGAATCACCTGAACCTAGGAGGCAGAGGTTACTGTGAGCCAAGATTGTTCCACTGCACTACAGCCTGGATGGCAGAGTGAGATTCTGTCTCAAAAAAAAAAAAAAAAAAAGAGAGAGAGAGAGAGAGAGATAAGTAATTGATAATCTTGTTACTTTTAATAATAGATCTGCAGGTTCTTTTTGGTTTTTTAATTACCTAATCATATCATCTGCAAATTATGACAATAGTATTTCTTTCTTTCTAATAGTTACAACTTTTATTACTTTTTCTTGCCTTATTGCACCATCCAGGATCTCTAGTCCAGGGCTGAATGCAATGTATAGTAGCAGACATTCTCGTCTTGTTTCCAGTCTCAGAGAGCTTTCAACAATTCACCATCACGGATGATATTTGCTGTAAGTTTTGTTTATTTACTTTGTCAGATTAAGGAAGCTGCTATCTATTCCTAGTTTACAAATTGATGGTAAGTCTCATCAAGTTCTTTTCCTGAATCTGTTGAGACTGTCATAAGATTTTCTTCTCTATTCTATGTATGTGCTTAATTGCATTCATTAATTTTAAGAACGGTAATCCAATCTTTTTATCTTTCTCTCTGGTAATGCCTTGAAGTTTATCTGGTCTCATTGTCGTTACCACAGCTTTGTAATGTTAGCCTTTCCCAGCACATCTCTTTTCAATCTTTTATTTCAATTTGTCTGGATTCTTATATTTAGATTGTAGGTTTTATAAACAATATATACTTGAATTTTGTTCATGTAGCTTTTATAAACAAAATATAGTTGGATTTTATTTTTAATTAATCATGACAACCTTTGTCTTTTAATGAGGCCACTTAACCAATTTATATTTAATGTAATTAGTGATATACTTGGGCTTAAATATATCTTTCCATTTGGGTGAAATAGTCTATGTTCCTTTTAATCTCTTTCCTTGCTTCATTTGAATAGCTCCATTTTAAAATTACCCCACTCCCATTATTTATACAAATATTAGTTATTTTTGTTTAGAGGTTACACAAGAGATTACAGCATGCATTCTTGCCTTATCAAAGTATAATATTATTGACACTTTTGCTCTCTTCTGAGACAATGATTTTAGAATACCTTAATTCCATTTTATTTCTCCAACTTTTGTGTTATTCACATTATATATCTTAATTGTATATGCTTGTTATTTCTGTTTTACAGTCAGCACTCATGTAAATTGAACCACGTATTTATCATTTGTGGTGCTCTTCATTCCTTCCCACATCTTTGACTTTCCATATGAAGGTCTTTTTCTTTGTATTGAATCTTTCAATGTTTCCTATTTAGTGAGCATCTGCTGCTCACAACTTCTCAGATTTGGTTTGTCTGGAAATGTCTTTTTCTGACCTTTTTTTGAGATATACTTTTGCTGCCTATAGAATTCTAGATAGATAATTACTGATATAGTTTGGCTATGTCCTCACCTAAATCTCATCTTGAGTTGTAGTTCCCATAGTCCCCACATGTCATGGGAGGGACCTGGTGGGAGGTGATTACATAATGGGGGTGGTTACCCCCATGCTGCTGTTCTAATGACAGTGAGTTCTCACAAGGTCTGATGATTTTATAAGAGGCTTCCCCCTTTGCTCAGCACTCATTCTTCCCTTTCCTGCCACCATGAGAAGGATGTGTTTGTTTCCCCTTCTGCCATGATTGTAAGTTTCCTCAGGCCTCCCCATCCCTGCAAAACTGTGAGTCAATTAAACGTCTTTCCTTTATAAATTGTCCAGTCTCCGGTGGTTCTTTATAGCAGCATGAGAACAGACTAATACAGTAAGTAAGTACGGGGGTGGGGTGCTGCTATAAAGATATCCAAAAAATGTGGAAGTGACTTTGCAACTGGGTAATAGCAGAGATTGAAACAGGTTGGAGGGCTCAGAAGAACATAGGAAAATGTGGGAAAGTCTGGCACATTTTAGAGACTTGCAGGGCTCAGAAGACAGGAAAATGTGGGAAAGTTTGGAACTTCTTAAAGACTTATTGAATGGCTTTGACCAAAATACTCATAGTAATATGGACAGTCCAAGCTGAGGTGGTCTCAGATGGAAATAACGAACTTGCTGGGAACTGAAATAAAGCTGATTCTTGCTATGCTTTAGCAAAGAGACTGACAGCATATTGCCCCTGCCCTAGAGATCTGGGGAACTCTTAACTTGAGAGAGATGATTTAGGGTGACTGGTGGAAGAAATTTCGAAGCAGCAAGGCATTCAAGAGGTGACAGAGCATTCAAGAGGTGACAGAGGTAAAAGTTTGGAAATCTTGCAGCCCAGTGATGTGACAGAAAAAAAAAAAAAACAGCATTTTCTGGGGATAAATTCAAGCCAGCTGCAGAAATTTGCAGAAGTAACAAGCAGCCAAATGTTAATCACCAAGACAGTGCAGAAAATGTCTCCAGGGCACTTCAGAGACCTTCATGGCAGTCCCTCTCATCATAGGCCCTGACACCTAGAAGGGAAAAATGGTTTCCTGGGCTGGGCCCAGGGCCCCACCCCTGTATGCAGCCTTGGGACTTGGTGCCCTGTGTCCCAGCCACTCCAGCCATGGCAAAAGGAGGCCAAGGTATAGCTCAGGCTGTGGCTTCAGAAAGTGCCAGCACCAAGCCTTGGCAGCTTCCATGTGGTGTTGAGCCTGCAGGTACACAGAAGTCAAGAACCGAGGTTTGGGAACCTCCTCCTAGATTTCAGAGGATGTACGGAAACTCCTGGATGTCTAGGAAGAAGTTTGCTGCAAGGTGGGGCCCTCATAGAGAACCTCTGCTAGAGCAATGCAGAAGAGAAATGTGGGGTTGGAGTCCCCGGCACAAAGTCCCCACTGGGTCACTGCCTAGTGGAGCTGCGAGAAGAGGGCCACCATCCTTCAGACCCTAAAATGGTAGATCCACTGACAGCTTGCACTGTGCACCTGGAAAAGCTGCACTCAGTGCCAGCCCATGAAAGCAGCTGGTGGGGGCCTTTACCCTGAAAAGCCACAGGGGTGGAACTGCCCAATGCCATGGGAGCCCACCTCTTGTATCAGTGTGACCAGGATGTGAGACATGGAGTCAAAGGAGATTATTTCAGAGCTTGAAGATTTAATTACAGGGCCAGGTGCAGTGGCTCACGCCTGTAATCCCAGCACTTTGGGAGGCCGAGGCGGGTGGATCACGAGGTCAAGATATCGAGACCATCCTGGTCAACATGGTGAAACCCCATCTCTACTAAAAATACAAAAAATTAGCTGGGCATGGTGGTACGTGCCTGTAATCCCAGCTACTCAGGAGGCTGAGGCAGGAGAATTGCCTGAACCCAGGAGGCGGAGGTTGCAGTGAGCTGAGATCGCGCCATTGCACTCCAGCCTGGGTAATAAGAGCGAAACTCCATCTAAAAAAAACAAAACAAAATAGGATTTAATTATAGCCTTGTTGGACTTAGGACTTGCATGAGGCCTTTGTTTTGGCCAATTTCTCCCATTTGGAACCCGTGTATTTATCCAATGCCTGTACCACCATTGCATCTAGGAAGTAACTAACTTGATTTGATTTTACAGGCATATAGATGGAAGGGACTCGCCTTGTCTCAGATGAGGCTTTGGACTTGGACTTTTGGGTTAAAGCTGGAATGAGTTAAGACTTTGTGGGACTGTTGGAAAGGCATGATTGTGTTTTGAAGTATGAGGACATGAGATTTGGGAAGGGTCAGGGGAAGAATTACATGGTTTGTCTGTGTCCCCAACAAATCTCATCTTGAATTGTGGTTCCCATAAACCCCACATGCTGTGGGAAGGATGCAGTGGTAGGTCGTTGAATTATTGGGGTGGTCACCCCATGCTACTTGTGATAGTGAGTGAGTTCTCATGAGATCTGATGGTTTTATAAACGGCTTCCCCCTTTGCTTGGCACTCATTCTTTCCCTTCCTGCTGCCAAGAGAAACAGGATGTATTGGCTTCTCCTTACACCATGATTGTAAGTTTCCTGAGGCCTCCCCAGTCCTGACTCACAGAAACTGTGAGTCAACTAAACCTCTTTCCTTTATAAATTACCAACTCTCCAGGCAGTTCTTTATAGCAGCATGAGAACGGACTAACACAGTTACTTTATTTCAAAAATTTAAGTCACAATTTCATTGCCTTTGGGCTTCAATTGTGTCTGTTACCTAGCTTTTAGTCTAGCTGTAGCTTCTTTGAAAGTAATGTGCCTTACACTTTTTGGGTTTTTTTTTTAGAGTTTCTCATGTTCTCTGGTTTTGAGCCGGCAGGAAAGACAGAGGTGGGTAGAGATACAGAGAAAGACAGCATTTGCCCAGTGACATTGGGTACGAGATGGTCCTCACCCTGATAATTAGTCCCTCCATCTTTTGGTAGGCCACCCCATATTTGCAGCACCAACTTCCATAGACCTGTTTGGGGTTTGTAGCACTTCTTAAATCTGTGGTTAGATGTGTTATGTGGTTTTATAAAAACTATAGCCACTATCTATGCAAATATTGCTTCTTCTCTGTTCTTTCCATCTTCTTTCTTCCTCTTGTATCTAATTAGAAGTCTATAGAATTTTTCCCTTTATCTTTTGTGAGTCTTAAACTCTCTTCTGTATTTTCCATAGTTTGTATTCTTCATGCTTTAGTCTGGATTTTATTTCCCCCATCAATCTCCAAGTTCTTTAATTATCTTTCTGTGTGTGTCTAATTTATTTTTCACCCTATCCTCTAAGTTCCTAGTTTTGATTATTAAATTTTTCAGTTCTTGATTTTTTAATTTGGTTCGTTTTTACAGTTTCCCGTTTTCTAGTGAAATTCTAACTCATTTGTGTTGCTCCCTTGAATAAGCACAGATGTTTTCATGTTTGTGTCTGATAAGTCCAATATTTGGGGCTCCCGTAGGTTTCTTTATGTTTCCTATTGTTTTCCTGGTTTTCATTTACACAGTCGTATCTTCTTGTACACCTATTTTTTTGTCGAGTGCCAGTTATATTTCTTTTTAAAACTATAAAAGGAATATAAACCTAAGAGTCATGTTTTCTTCCTCTAGAGAGAAGGTATATTTGTTTCTGGCAGAAAACTAGTTAGCAACTCGTTACTAAATAGTTTCTACTAAATAGTTACTAAATATTTCTAGATAGAAACACTAGTAATCCAAGATCCCTTTAGCCCTGTGTCAGGCATTGAGATGATGAGTCTCCCAGCCACGTCTTCTGAAATTGGCAGAAGCCCCTGGTGAAAAGCCATCCTAAATGGTAGGTTTCCTTCTCTGGACGTTGATATTCTCTTGGCTCTTATTGCTAAGCCGTTACTGCTGTGTCCACTCTAATTCAAGCTGGCTTTGCCTGTCTTTCCTAGTCATCCACAGTAGGAGGACTGGCCTGAATTATCTAATGTGTCATTAGTGTACACAGAAACCGTTTTCTTGCCCATGTTCTGCTTTCTGAGGCACAGGTACAAACCTTCTGCAGCCCGGAGCATTGTGCGATGGCCAGCAGTGAGACTAGAGGATAAAGGAGGATGGTCCGCTGAGGTCCGGGCAGCACGAGAACCACTGGGAAGGGTCGGGTGGCCGGGGTCGGCAGCAGAGTGGAATCCAGCTGTGTGTTTGGGTTTGCAAGGATTCCTATGGCAAGAAACGGTAAATGCCAGAGAGACTCAGGCCGGCCCCGGGCATCTCTGTCTCTGCCCGCCCAGCCTGCTGCCATAGCAGCTCTCCTGGCTGAGCAGAACCACATGATCGCTGACAGATACCTTCCGACCAAACCTCTGAGCATCGTGGCTGCAAGGAAGAGAGAGACGTGGAGAGAAGGGGAGAGTGGGAGAGAGAGGGGTGGGCTGGGAATGGGAGAGGGAGGAGGCAGGCAGAGGCACAGAGGCAGAGGGTAGAGAGGAGATGGGGCGGGTCAGGGGAGCACAGCAAGGAGGCGGGAGAAGCGGGCAGAGCACAGAGAGCCTGAGGAAGGGGCGGAGAGAAGGGAACGGCTGCGGGCACTCCAGGCCCTTGGATGGGGCGACTCCCCACATCTGTGCTCCCGGCTTTCCCCACACACCTTCTTTCTACCCGTCACAGTATCCCAGCTTTGTTGACAAGGCCTTGCCTCCTGGGGCCCTGGGCTGGGAAATGCCTCTCCTCTGAGCCCCGGTCTCTATCCAAGCATGACCTTAACTCTGGGCATTGTTGGGGCTGCAGACCAGCCTCGGTTTCACCAGCCACCATCCTCCACACCGTCCGGCACCCTCAGCAGCATAGGCTGTTGCCTTGGACACTGGAGCCCCAGCTAGCTTCCCTGCCCGGGACACTGAGGCCCC
>NW_016107460.1:4932799-4933198 GCF_001604975.1 Cebus imitator | reverse complement strand
ACACTGGGGCCCCAGTTAGCTTCCCTGCCCGGGACACTGGGGACCCGGCTAGCTTCCCTGCCCGGGACAGTAGAGCCCTGGCTAGCTTCCCTGCCCGGGACACTGGAGCCACAGCTAGCTCCCCTGCCCGGGGCACTGGAGCCCTGGCTAGCTTCCCTGCCCGGGACACTGGGGACCCGGCTAGCTTCCCTGCCCGGGACAGTAGAGCCCCGGCTAGCTTCCCTGCCCGGGACACTGGATCCCCGGCTAGCTCCCCTGCCCGGGACACTGGGGACCCGGCTAGCTTCCCTGCCCGGAACAGTAGAGCCCTGGCTAGCTTCCCTGCCCGGGACAGTAGAGCCCCGGCTAGCTCCCCTGCCCGGGACACTGGAGCCCCGGCTAGCTTCCCTGCCCGGGACA
>NW_016107460.1:4925810-4932594 GCF_001604975.1 Cebus imitator | reverse complement strand
GGCCCCGGCTAGCTTCCCTGCCCGGGACGCTGGGGCCCCGGCTAGCTTCCCTGCCCGGGACGCTGGGGCCCCGGGTAGCTTCCCTGCCTGGGACACTGGGGCCCCAGCCTAGCTTCCCTGGGCCAGGGATCATCTCCAAAGGGGCTGTGACACAGCCACCTTCTCAGTTGCTTTGGACATTCTTGACCATGGAGCACATTCCAGATGCTTGGGAGGGTGGAAGGCAGTGGACGGGTCCTGCGAGCTTTAGTGTGGAGCTCAGCTGATCCTCCTCCATATAGGGAGTGAGCATCTGAGAGGGGCTGTTTTTATTTCCCAGCCCCTCACCTCTGCTGAAGGTGGGCTCTGCCCAGCCACACTCCCCTCCTGCCCAGCGGGTTTGATCTTGGCAGAGGCCGGCAGCAGGCAGCTTGGAGGAGCAAGGGAGAGCCGGCCAAGCATTTTCCCCGGCTGCCCATAGCTTCTTTGGAAAGTTTCTAATCTCAGATGGCACTTCTGGACTGTCCGCTTCTCCCAGCTCTGGAATTCCAGCCACGCCGTTACTGGGACCCGTCTTCCTCACTTCTCGCTAAGGGCCTGTGAAGGCACCGATGCCTGCCCCTTCCGCCTGCCCTGCCCAGGGCCACAGGGCTTGTTACCACTCCAAGTGTGCCTTTGAAGAGGGCATCAAATGCCTCGCCAAGAGCCTTTTATCATCCCAGAAGCATTTTCAGCTCGGATGTTACCCAAAATAGATCTTGGAAGGCTCCATTTACCTCGAAGCAAAGACGGGGGCACCGGTTTGAATGAAATCAAAACCAACCTCAGACATTGTCCCAAACAAAGCAGGGCATTTACTGAGATTTGAGGGAATCCCTTGGGCTCAGAGGGGAGTGCACGGCCGTGCACTTTAGAGGTAATGAGAGCCAGGGCCCTGGAGTGGGTGGCGGGGGCACTCTTGGATGGGAGGATGGTGGGAGTCCCTGGTGTCCGCTGCTGGGCACCCTCTCCCCAGGCTCTCCTTGGATGCCAAGGGCCACTCAACAAACCCAGAACACAGAGGAGCTCAGATGGGTCCCTCCATGGCTTCTGCTGCCCCACAAATGTCCCCCCCAGCCAGCCCCTCTGCATCTTCTGTTCCTTCCTGAGAACAAACTCACCCACTCTGCCTGACAACTAGTCCAGGCTCCAAACTTTCAAAACCCTGAAGCCCAGGGAACCTGTGGCACAGAGGAAACTCCCGCAGCCCGGCCGGCCCTCCTCAGCACCCTGCGGGTCTCCAGCACCTGCCACAGCACCCTCGAGAGAATGGCAGAGGGAGGCAGGGCCACCGACGTGGGGTTTGAGGCCACGTGGCCAGTTCTGCAGGATCCCGATTGCCTCCTGTCTAAAAATGACACCAGCAACTCTTGAGCTGCACGATGGCACCGGGCTCCGCCATGAGTGTCTTCATGGAGCTGGCCGGGGTACCCAGTAACCTGAAGGCAAGCCAGGGAGCCGGGGCCAAGGCCAGGGCAGGCAGCCACTCCGTCCTGAACTGGCAGCAGGGTGTGTGCTGGTCACGCTGTCCTAGGACCCAGGCCAACCCTCACCAGGCACAAGAGAACAGCAGGATAGACATAGTGGGTTCTGCCTGAAGATTCGGGGAGACTGTCTACTTCTCTTTTGCAATAAAATACAGGTACATGTTTACATAGAGTCCAAAACGCATGAGAACGCAAGACACGGAACACACAGAGAGAATCTGAGTTCGGAGCTGCGACCGCTCCCTCACCCCTTGCAGTTCCTGGGGCTCCGACAGTCCCTGGCGTCACTGGGCTGGCAGCCGCGCCCCCTGTCTCTGCCATGCTGGTCACCTGTGGTTTTCCACCTGTGAGCCTCTCTGACCTCTCATCAGAGGGACTGCAGTCGCTGGACTGGGGCCCACCGGACCAGTCTTCATTCCAGGCCTCATCTTAACACGTCACATTTGCAAAACCTAATTTTCACATAAGGTCACGTTCTGAGGTTTGGGTGGACGTGCGTTTTGCGGGACACTGTTTACCCACTGGAGAAGCCCCTGCCCTGGCCCTGCTCCAGCTCAGCCTGCCCACCTGCATTTGGGGATCCTGGGAGCCCGGCCTTCCTGGTGAGTCTAGGGCTCCAGGCCAGAGAAACAGTGACCTGACGTCGTGGGTGAGAGGGTCGGCGCAGAAAAGAAATGAAGGGCTTGGAAAAAGGAGGACGGGCTGCCCGGCTCGTAGGCATTGGGGATGCTGTGGGAGTGCCTGGCAGGAAGGGACACTGGGTGACTCTCCTTCCTCCTGGCTGCCAGCATGCATGCGCGGCCAAGCAGAGCCATGGTGACAGCTTCTGAAGCCAGCCCTGGGGCCTATGGGGATTCTGGAACGGTCCCCTCAGCACACGCCCGGCCCTCTCCCGTGCCTGCCGCACCCGGCCCGCGTGGAGCCAGCCCAGCCCTGCAGCCCGGCACCGCCACAGAGCTGCCAGCACCACCCCTGCCGTACAAAGACAGCCTTGTTGCTCCTTTCAAACGTGCAGCGTGCAGCTGTCACAGCAGGCTGACCTGAGCAGGCGTCGGGGGAAACCAATAAAACCGGGTGACTAGATGCGGGGCCCGAACAGCTCCAGGTATTGATAATTGCTCAAACCCCTGAACGCCCACGAATTAGCTGACTACACAGGCTAACAGGTAGGCACACAGCTGGAAGGAGGCTTCTCGGACGCGCTGATTGCCGTCATCGACCACAGCGATTTTCTTTCCAATGGCCCCATTCAGGGCCCATCGCCTGGCGACCGTGAATGACGGCGGTGAGCAGATGCTCTTCAGGGCACCCTTCTGCAACCAAGGACGCCTCGTCCTCTCAAGAGCGGGGCAGGAGGAGGTCACCCACCGTGTCTCCAGCAGAGCCTGCCTGGGGGGCCGTTCCTGCTGGCCCTGGAGGCAGCTGGGCTTGAGGTCCTCAAGGAAGGTCACAGTCCCGGCTCCCCAACACCTGCTTCTTGCCACCCCTCCTTCCAGCTGTCTATGCTCACTTCCCTTGGGCTTGAGGTCTCAGTAGAAATGCCCTCGCCTCAGAGAGGAGACCCGCGCCCTCCAGGCCAGGGGCTCTGCAAGGACCCCATCTAATGACCTGCTTGTTTTCACCACGGCACAGAACCACAAGCTGCAGGCGTGGGCTCTCCAGCTGTTTGCCATCCACCATCCACTGTGAGAGGGCAGGCCCCATCCGCTCCCACTCCCTGGCTATCCCTGACTGAAGGAGCAGAGGGCACAGGCAGGAGGCCATGGGCTCCTGGAGCTGCTTTGCTGAGAGGGCCTGTCCCCTTGCCCTGCTTTCCTGGGGGCCGGGCTCTGCTCAAAGCCTCCGTGGGGTTCCCTCCCCCAAGAGCACCACAGCCAGCCCTGGAGGCCGGGGGAGGTCACCACTTGAGACCTGAGGGATCTTCACTCAAAAGGGGCCTAGCCTGAGCTTTAAAACGCTCTGTCATCGCCGTCTTGAAATTCTTGCCGTCTGGCTTTGAACTTGTGCTGTATAAACGGAGTCCCACGGGACAATGGAGCGTGCACAGGGCTTGCAGCCTCAGCCCTCACACAGTCCCACCTCCCGCCTGCTGGGTGGATGGGTCCCCACTTCAGCCTCCAAGGTTCATTCCGCCAAGCTTGAAACCCCCACATGCGCAGGAGTAGGTCCTCAGTAGTGAGGAGTGGCCTGGGAGGAGGGGAAGGGACGCTCCTCCCCAGAGGGAACGGCCGCTGAAGACCCAACCGATAGGGCAGTGGGGGCAGTCCCCACGCACCTCGAGTGGCAGGGGGTGCCTTGGAGCCACGGGCCTGTGCGGCTGTCCTGGGTCTGCTGGAAACCGGGAGGGCGCCCGGGGCCCTTTACAGGACGCTGGGCTGGTCTTGCTGGGCACCAAATCATTCTTCTGTTTCCATAAAGTCACTTCAGCGGCAACTGGCCTTGAAATTGATCCCCTGATTGGAGGCAGGTTGGAAGACGTATTGAATTAATGATGCAGCTGGGGCCGCTGGGCCCCAAACCGTTTTTACAGCAACCGTGGGAGGGAAGGGGGTGGGGTGGGGTGGAGGGAGGGGGAACTTCAAATAAAAGAGGTTTGGGTCCATGTTTTGTTTTGCTAATATTTGAATTTTACCTAAGATTACTATTTCTCCCCTATTTAATATATTGTTTTAAATAAAAAATCCTAATAAATCTTGAGAGGAATATGTCATAGCAGAGCTTACAAACCGTAGTGCAATATATAACAGTTCATAAAATATTCTACCCAAATAGCCAAAATCGCAGGGCGTTTGGAGCAGAAGTAGTTAACTCCACGAACGGCCTTTTATTAGCTACTAAAATTAAGACAGGGCAGCGCTGTTTCACAGCCAGATAATTAAGTACCGTTTTCTCTTTTTTAATTCTATAAAATTAAACTTCCTGTTTTAAAGGTCTGGAGGGCCCTGGGCAGAGGGAGCTCGGATGAGCCCTGAGGGCAGAGGCAGGAAACCAGCCCGGCGCTCGGGTGCACCCAGGACTTTAAGACCCAGGGCTTGGAAAAAACATGCCACAGTCAGCAAAAAATTGCAGGTCATAAATCAGAGATTCATTTTTTCACATCATTTTAACTAATCCACTCAATCGCGGTGCCCAGGGCTCTATCAGAAACAGAAGCTGCAGCTGTCCAGCACCCGCACCGCCTGGTGTGGTTCAAACACCGTGAGCGGTGACCCGGGCCCATTAAACCAGGTCCCAGCACCCGCACCGCCTGGTGCGGTTCAAACGCCGTGAGCGGTGACCCAGGCCCATTAAACCAGGTCCCAGCACCCGCACTGCCTGGTGCGGCTCAAACGCCGTGAGCGGTGAGCCGGGTCCTTTAAACCAGGTCCCAGCACCCACACCGCCTGGTGCGGTTCAAACGCCGTGAGCCGTGAGCCGGGTCCTTTAAACTAGGTCCCAGCACCCAGACCAGGAGTTGTTGCAACGCCATGAGCAGTGATTTGAGCCCTCAAACCAGGTCTCTGGAGCAGCAGCTGGGCCCTGGACCCCCGTCACCCACTCCCAGCTCTGTGGGCAGCGACGACAGGCCAGTGTCTTACCTACTAAGAGTGCCACTTTAATCGCTGGGGTGAGAGGACCCAGGTCCAGGGGACAGAGGGGTCCTGAGGCTGCAGCCTTGCCTGGGAACCAACCCTTCTTCATTTCCTCAGGTTTCTTACTGGTTCTGGCCGAGGAAATAAATGGCTTAGATGGGCCTGGGAAAGGCAAGAGCTCCCCTCACTGGGGGTGGGGGGCAGGTTTTGTGGCCTCGAGTACATGCAGTTTGGGAACCCCCTTTAAGAAAAAGACTAGAAAACAGCTTCATTTTGAAAATATTACAAAGACATGTGCGCATAAGGCACCGGTGCCCAGCGGACGCGCCAGGGCTGTTCAGGGGCGGCGGCTGAGCTTTCTCTGGTTTAATTTCACGTCACTTTGCTTCTCCATTTGGGGGACTTTTTGTCACAAATGTAGGCAAATTCTTAAGGAACTCAATTTTTAAAACATTCTCACACAGCCAGGTGGGTTGCTCTGTGGTCAGACTTAGGACGGGCTGACCCAGGGGCTCTGTCACTCTCCCTTGGCCGTGCGGTTCCTGGGACAGGGTGGACAGACCCGGGGGCGACTGGATGAGGACGGGAGCTGTGGCTCACTGCCCGCCACGTGGAGGTGCGGCACCGGGTCCAGGCTCAATCCATCCTCCCCGATTTATGAAACAGGTCTTCCTGGGAAAAGGATCCCCCGGCCGCCAGCCACGGAACGTGAGTCTCAGCGTGTCCCATCCCTCCAGCTCTTCTCTCACCATGATCATGCAGCAGCATGTCTGGTACTGTCCAGCCTCATCCACAGGGGCCTGGGGAAACGGGGCCACACCCCAACCTGTAGCCCGACGGAGGGCGCGTGTGTCTGCTGGTCCGGAGGAGTAGCAGGGCAGGGCCAGGGCTATGGGGCCAGGGCTATGGCGCCTGGGGCTGGGGGCACGGCGGGGCTGGGGGCACGGCGGGGCTGGGGGCTGAGGCACCGCTCACTGCGATGCTGAGGAACCCAGTGCTTGTGTCTTTGTGGGCAGGGCTAGCATCTCCACCTCCACGTGCCATCCCTGCGGCTCCTCTTACTGGGTGAGGTGGGAACACCTGGTGCACTGAGTGTCCCCCTCCCTGTGCATGGGAGGCTCCCCCCAGTGCAGACCACATGCCTTTCTGGGGGGCCTCTGGGGGTGAGTGGTTCTGGTCCACCAGGATGCTTTGACTCCACACTGGGTGCATGTGGGGGCCCAGCACCCCTCGCCAGCAGGATCTGTGAGGAGTTGGCCGCCTGGGTCCCTAGGCCTCCCCACACCCTGGGCCTCCCCACACTCCAGGCTCCCAGGTCTCCCCACACCCCAGGCCAGCTCTGACCCGCTGCCCATGGGAGCCAAAAGCCCATGGCTAGAAGGCCGTGGACCACCCAACCCTTTTGTTCATTTATGGAAAAGCATGACCACATTTTCCTAAAAAAATACTTCCTAAATCTTAAGAAAAATATGGAAAAGCCTTTCCTGTGGCCGTTGAGTTTTTGGCCCGGCCAGGTGATCACATTTCAGGCACCTCCCGGTGGCGGGGGCAGCTCCAGCCCCAGCTTCCTCCTGACAGGAGCTGCGTCAGGGAATCCTTGGCGAAGCCACGAGGCACGTCTGTGCCAGGAGGGGTCCCCAGGAAAAGCCAGGGGCTACTGCACACTGATGTGCACCCACACTCACACACACACACACACACACACAC
>NW_016107460.1:4904396-4925426 GCF_001604975.1 Cebus imitator | reverse complement strand
CACACACACACACACTGTGTGCACCCACACTCACACACACACACACACACACACTGATGTGCGCCCACACTCACACACACACACACACTGATGTGCGCCCACACTCTCTCACACACACACACACACACTGATGTGTGCCCACACTCACACACACACACACACTGATGTGCGCCCACACTCACACACACACACTGTGTGCACCCACACTCACACACACACATTGATGTGCACCCGCACTCACACACACACACACACTGATGTGCACCCGCACTCACACACACACACACTGATGTGCACCTGCACTCACACACACACACACACACACACTGATGTGCGCCCACACTCACACACACACACTGGTGTGTGCCCATACTCACACACACACACACACACACTATGTGCACCCACACTCACACACACACACACTGATGTGCGTCCACACACACACACACACTGATGTGCACCCACACTCACACACACACACACTGATGTGCGCCCGCACTCACACACACACACACACTGATGTGCACCCACACTCACACACACACAGTGTGTGCCCACACTCACACACACATACACTGATGTGCACCCACACTAACACACACACACACACTGATGTGTGTGCCCCCACGAATACACACACACACACTGATGTGTGCACCCACACTAAAACACACACATTGATGTGTGCCCACACTAACACACACACACACTAATGTGTGCGCCCACACTAACATGCACACACTGATGTGTGTGCCCTCATTAACACACACACACACACTAATGTGTGCCCACACTAACACACACACAGACATGCACACACACAGGGACAGACTCACACTGACACATGGACATTGACATGCACACACTAACACACATGCAGACAGACACGTACACACAGAGACAGACTGACACTAACATACATGCACACGGACATGCACACACACTAACACATGCACACAGACATGCACACACACAGGGGCAGACTCACACTGACACATGCACACTGACATGCACACACAGGGAGAGACCTACACTAACACACATACACACAGACTCACACTAACATGCATGCACACAGACACGCACACACACAGGGACAGACACACTAACACACATGTACCCTGACACACACACATACAGTGACACACAAGCACAGCTTGCCCACTCACACACAGCTCAAACATGCACAGAACTGACATTCACACTAGCACACACATGCACATGGACACGCTCACACACACTGAGACACACTGTTTGCACACACAGCACAGACACACAGTTTTGTTTCCACCAAGTGAAGACACAGGGAGAAGTGGCCCTTGGTGGCTGGGCGGCAGCCCTCACCTGAGCCCGGCCCTGATCTCAGGCTACCAGCCTCCAGCACTGTGAGCAGCAAGCCAGAACACACAACCAGAAAACAGACACGTGCACACACGCTCACACACACAGACATACACACATACGCACACCCGTGCTGGGAAGAGACTGGAGAATCCTGCAGAGGTGAGGCTGGTCGTCCTGTCCGGCTCAGGCCCGCGTTCAGCTCTCAGCCCCCCGTTCTCCAAGCCCCTCAGCTGTTCTGGTTGCTGGCAGCAGGCCATGCGGTCCTGGGCACTCTGACCTGGCCCTGGTCCCAGGATGCCATCCAGGGCAGGCAGCCAGCTTGGGGCAGGACACAGGGAAGCCTGCCCCAGAGTGGCCAGCAGCCTGGGGTGTACTCTCCTCTGGGGGCCAGTGAAGGGCAGGGCATCTGAGGGGTCCCTCTAGAAGGACCCTGTGGGGGACACCCCTTCTCCCAGTTGTGAGTAAACTTCCCCCCGATGCAGTCATGCGAGTGAGCAAGGAGGGGGACTCAGGCATCAGCAAGCAGGGGAGTCCTGCGGCCCCACAGCAGGCCCCAGCACGGGCCTCACGGCCAGGGCTCCCCTCAAATCAGTGCAGAGGAGGGACCATCTCTCCTGAAAGACAGGGCTGAACATGGGACTGGACGGGCATGGCCGTGGGTTTCGGGGGCCCCTATGCTGGAGGCTGATCCCACACACCTCGCCTCTCCACAGGGGCCATTGTCAACCAAAGGGGACAGGTGCCTGACAAACAGCGGATTTCCTGATGTGTGGATTTGTTCATGAAAACCCACATTGATTTTTTTTAAATAACAGGCATTTACCTATTGAATGGGTCACTGTACAAAGAAGCGCTGAGGTTTGGCGGGTGCGAGGGCTCCCACGCGTGACACCCCGGAGGCTGAGCGGGGAGGATCGCTTGAGCTCAGGACTACCAAAAATCAATAAAGTTAGCTGGGCATGGTGGTCCATTTCTGTAGTCCCAGCTACTCAGGAGGCTGAAGCGGGAGGATCGCTTGAGCCCAGGAGATTGAGGCTGCTGTGAGCCATATTGGGCCACTGCCAGCCTGGGTAACAGAGCAAGACCCTGTCTCAGAAAAACAAAGCAGGGTTGCGGGAACCCGAGGCAGGTGTGGGGAGACCCGCGGTGCCTGTGTGGCGGGTGGTCTTTGCCAGGACGCCCAGCCCAGCACCAGCTGAGAGATGCCGCGTGGCACCAAGAGGGCTAGAAGGGCTGGAGAGGGTGTGGCAACCACCACGAGCCCGTGGAGCTGCCGGGTCCTTCTCGTGGCTTCCTGTGGGTGAGGGCTGTGGTCTCAGGAGTGTGCACGTGCGCATGGCTGTGCCCTCCCACATGGATTACACTTTTCCCCGAGGTTGGAACTGTGCCACCAAATCAAAATTGGTGGTTCCCCTCGCTGGTGTCCTGAAGGGGGTGAAGGTGGAAGTCCAGGATAGATTGCGGCCTAGGAGGTGGCGTCCAGGCCAGCGAGCGCCCACTGGTGATAGACACCCAGCCGCTGACCGGCCAGGCACTTCCTATCAGAGCCTAAGTCGCTCCTTCCTGCTGGCCCCTGGAGGCCAGTGGTTCCCTGGAGGAAACCCCCAAGTCCACACCCACTGCTCCGCGGCCCACTTGGCACTGTGGCTGGTCCAGTTCCAAACACCAGTCCCAATGGCCCCCAGAGCCAGGCAGAGGGCCGGGCTGGACCATGAGGGCCAGTGCCCTTCAGGGTTGTTAACCGGCAACAGCCAGCAAGCACGTCCACATCAGCAGGTTGTTTTGGGGACTATGAATCTGAGAGTTTCAAGGCTGGCGCCTGGCCAAGGCAGAGGGAGCGACCAAGCACGTGAACGGCCACAGCGGTCAGCGTCTAGGGTGGCAGGGCAGGAGAGAAATAGATTAGATCTGCCTCCAAGGAGAATCTGCAGTCAGCGTGGGGCTGAAAGCTCATAATAAAGGAATGCGCCTCGGGGAGACGAACGTCTACGTGGAGGTGCCCTTGGCTGGGAACATGGACCCAAGGGCCCCTAATCCAAGGGCAGAAGCGAAAGGCCTCCAGGATCGGCAAGTCTAGGCCTCTTCTGTTATGAGTGGGGGAAATTGAGGCCGGCAGGAATGTGACAAAGTCACTCAGCAGCCCTGGGACTAGAACTCAGCCCCTCGCCCTGTTTCCCACCCACCATGGTGCATGGGCATGGGAGCCCGGGCAGAGGCATGCCCATGAGGACTCTGGTGAGTGGGGCTCCTCGAAAGGGGAGCTGGGTGGCAGGGTGGCGCCTGGGTGACCTGGGAGTGTGGACCAGCCTGCAGGAACGGGGGCCACCAAGTGGGCTTTCCGTGCATACCCTGCGGCCAGCAGTGACGCGTGAGGACAGAGCCCACCCGGCCCCCTCCAGAGCTTCTCTTCGTTGAAGCCTTCTTAAAGCCCAGGTGCCAGTGAGGAGACTGCTTTAAAGGAGAGCCATTAAAATCAGCAGCAGCAGCAGCAGCCCCACTCCGTTTCCAAGAGCTCCCTGAGGAAAGTCCTGTCCACTAAGCCCATTTTATAGATGGAAAACGGAGGCAAAAGGAGTTGAAAGAACTTGCTGGAGGTCCCACCAGGAGCGTGTGTGGCAGCGCTGAGGTCCTACCAGGAGCCCACCCTCTCCCCAGGCAGGTTGCCCCGCCCCCTGTGAAAGCAGTGAAATGGGAAATAATGGGAAGACGCATTCGGGAGTCCGTGGCTGACCAGGAGGGGAGAGCAAAGAAAACTGAGAAAGAGCCCAGGAGTACTCAGCCTAAGGAGTGAGAATTTATCCACGTCAGGACAGCACCATGGGAAGTGCACTTGACAGCTTCCAGAGAGGAAACAGAGCAGGTCCTATACAAAGGGCCAGAACTAAAAATGGCTTCAGACAAACGTGCTGACAACAAAGCAACACCTTTAGAATGCAGAAGGGGAGATAATTTCCAATCTAGAATTTAGTGTTCAAACACACCATCAACAGTGTCTGTGAAATACAGACGATTTCAAAGATTACAATGTTTCAAAAATGTACCTCCCATGAGCCCTTCCTCAGAAAGCTACTGAAGGATGTGCCCCAGAAAATCAAGGGCATAAACCAAAGGAGAAGCCAGGACAAAGGAAATGCAAACCTGAAAAGCTGAGGAACCTCCAGGGTGTTAGCAAAAGCAAGTCCCAAGACAGCCACTGACCCAGTGGGCTACAGATGGGCTGATGGTCAGTCCTGATTCCTGCCTGTTTCTCAGTGGAATTCTTAATACTTAATAATACCACTTTCATTCCCTCTTGCATCCTGATTAGCATAAGAACAAGGAAAAAACCAGAACATCATGGAGAAAAAAACAAAGATACTTCCAAAAAAAATAAATTAATTAAACAGAAAGAACCTTAAAGTCCATTCTAGAGAAAGTTTTTAGAAACTGATGCAAATGAAAATATAAGACAATTGTTAATGCAGGCCAAGAGCAAGTTTCCTTAAGAAAGAAAATGAATGTTATCCACACATTCATAAGAGCAAAGGCTCAGAAAACTGATGTAATAAAGGTTGTGTACTAACAATCAGCAAGTGTGTGTTAAAAAGGTTAAATTTCTGCTCTTCAATGGCAGTCAATAGAAACTCCTTAAAATTTAAACACTACATGTCATATAAGTTACAGATAAAACTCTGAAACCACTGAAAATGGCTGCTTCTGGGGCAGAAATCAGAGGACCAGTGAGGAGTGAGAGGTCACCTGCTTTTCTTTCTTAAGGAACCTTTTCCATGCCCTGATTTTTCCTTTGGTTTATGCCCTTGATTTGCTGGGATACATCCTCCAGTAGCTTTCTGAGACAAGGTTCATAGGAGGTAAATTTTTGAAAGGTTTTCATCTTTGAAATTGTCTGTATTCCTCATAAGCCCTGAACTATACACATATATCACTTTGACAAAATATTGACAGGTGTAATTCTGATAGGAAATAAACTTTAATTGGAAAAAGAAGAAAGGGGAAACACATGGACTTGTTCTTCATTTCAGGGTGGCTGCAGAGTCCCCGTTGGTTCCAGGACCTCGGAGGTGGGTGGCCTTGTGCATTTCCTTGTGGGCCAAGACCTCTCTAGAGATCCTGAGCTGTCCCCACCTGGAGGTGCCCAGAATTGCGTCCTCAGTGAGGCAGGGATGCTGCAAAAGAAACTGATTTCCATCCACCTTTTGGGAGCTGCTGCTGCCAGCAGACACCTCTGGACAAAGAAGCGAAGGAGGTCAGAAAGTGGGGAACTGGGACACACCATCCGTGCAGGGTGTCAGCAGGCGAAAGGTTCAAACGGCCCAGGGACAGCCACTGAGGCACAAAGTGAGACCTGCCTCTGTCCCCAGGCCCACCTTCCACATGGCTGATATCTTAGTGCAGGCCCCTGATTTCAGATTTCCGCCCTTGAAATTAACACGCCTCCCTCGCTGCCTAGGACACAGCCCTGCCATCTGACTTGGAGTCCTTGTTGGCTCAAGCTCCAATGTAAACTCCAGAGTGATCGGGGGCCCTCTGTGTAAGGTGGGGCCTTCCCAAGACACCAGCGGCCGGGCCACAGCCTGCAGGAAGCCAGGGAAACTGGCTTCTCTCTGGGTAACTGCACCCCTCACAAGCCCAGCCATGGTCCCCATAGGCCCTCGGCCTCACCAAGAGCACTGCTGACATCAGATGTTCCTTTCTGCCCCTTCTTGGAAGCCTTCTGTGTGTGCCTGCAGCAGAGGTGACCGTGGCTCCACCGTGTGTGGTATGTGCGGCCCTGCCCCTCTGACAGCAGCAGGGCTCGGTGGGGATGGACGGGGACAGTGGTCATGGGCCAGCCTGCAAGGCCTGGCACGCTGGAGCGTGTCTCCCTCTGCATTCAGCCTAGGACAGTGCCTGCGCAGTCTCCCTCTGTTCCTGACCCTGGAGGGGCTGCTCAGTCTGCAACAGGGCTTGAGCCCTGCAAGAAGGGGGCCTGCGGCAGGATGAAATTCCACCGCCCTGGCTGACGCCAAAGGAGGGTGTGGATACACAGAGGCCAGGACTCGTGGCTTCCTGGTCTCATCTCAGTGAGGGACCTGTCTCCGCAACTCTCAGGACAATTTGAGTCTGACCTGTCCTCACAGGCCCATATGGGCCACCCCTTCACCTACCAACCTGGACACAGGTCCCCAAGGCGTCCAGCCAGGATCCAACCCCGACACCCAAAGGGCGTGGCAAGCCAGCCGTGGCACCTCTGCACAGGGCCCCGGAGAGCGTGATCACACTCACGGGATCTGTAGCACAGCAATGGATGCCACAGGAGAGCTGGCTCCATGCTGGGTGTCCAGGGGCATAGCCAGATCCTTGCGGGAGCACCAGCCTTGCCAGCAGCTCAGCCCCACACGCGGGTGCCCGGGAACACCTGACCTCGGCAGGGCTCGTGGTGAGGCTGAGGGTCTGTGGGGACCATGGCTGGGCTTGGGAGGGGTGCAGCTGCCCAGGCAGAGCCTTTGGACTGGTGTCCACAGGTCCTCTCCCACAGCCCGTTGGCGGCCTGACCCCCAGCCCCTAAGTGTGTCTGGCTCCTCCACTCCCGGGATTCACATCAATTTCCTTCCTTCCATAGCAACAGTGTCCTCTCTAGGAGAGGCCTGTCCTCCTGCTGAGGGAGTGAATGTGCACACACACAAGTGCACATGTTTGTGTGTATATGTGTATGTGTGTACATATGTGCATGAATGTGTATGTACATGCACAAGTGTGCTTCTCTGTATGTGTGTGCATGTGTGGGGGACTTGGGTATGTGTGGGGGGCTTGGGTGTGTGTGTGCACACATGTGTATGTGTGCATATGCATGGGTGTGCTTGTCTGTGTGTGCATGTGTGTGCACATGTGTATATGCATGAGTGTGCTCATCTGTGTGTGCACGTGTGTGGGGCCTTGTGTGTGCATGTTTGTGTGCACATATGTGTATGTGTGTACATGCATGCATGGGTGTGTGTACATGCACGAATGTGCATGTCTCTGTGTGTGTACATGTGGAGGCTTGTGTATGCATGTGTTTGTGTGTGCACATATGTGTATGTGTGTACATGTGTATGGGTGTGTGCACATGCATGAGCGTGCTTGTGTGTGTGTGCACATGTGGGGGCTTGTGTGTGCATATGTTTCTGTGTGCACCGTGTGCATGTGTGTGGCTGTGGGCATGCACAAGTACAGATATGTGTGTGTTCAGCCCGCCTACAGGTGCTGACTGGGGTGTCAAGAAATGGGCAGAAACAGTAAAATGGCAATACAGAGAATTGATGTCCGTCCTCATCGTCGAACGGTGCCAAAGTCCAGTGGCATTAGGAAAGGCCGGCCTGGGCCCTCCTGTGCTCAGTGCCCCTGCTGGGGCCTCAGCCCGACTTCCGGCTTCTCCGCAGAAGACAGACCCCAGAACCTTCCCTGGTACAGCCAAACATGGGGAAACTAGGCTTTTCCCCTTTGCCCACTTATTAGTGACGGACAGGAGACTCTGACCTTCTTAAAGCCAAAACCAACCAAATCACTGAAACCAGGGGGCTGTGAGTAAAGCCCCAGAGATGACCTGCTCCATGACCACAGAGGCTGTGGCCTGAAGGAGCCAGGAGGGCCGGATGTCACTAACCAGGAGTCTGGCTTTGTGAGTCTTTGCTGTCTAAGACCCAAGAAGCTGAGCTGGGCCCTGCCTGGCCGCCAGGGCTGAGCCTCTCCAGAGGCTGCCACCTCCCCTCCACGAGTTCCCTCGAAGGGAGCCGCACTTGGCCTGGCCCCTCTGACTGGGCAGGGCCCAGCCTTCCTCCCTTCCCTCCACACACGGGCACGGGCGTTGCTGGGCAGGCCCACATTCCAGTCTCACCAGCCTGTACCTGGTGTTGAAAGAGGGCAAAAATGATGAATTGAATGAGAGGGAAATGGCTAAGGGCTGCTATTCATAACCCGGAGTCCAAGGGTGCCAGGGCCATGAATCTCCCAGGCGAGGCTGCCGCGCTCATAAAGGTCCGATTCACACCCAGGAGGGGCGGACCCTGTGGACGCGCTGGTCGGGATTTACCCCACGGTGGCTGGGGGAGGCCAGGAGGCTCCGTCTGTGGCAAGGACCTGACAGGAACACACGTGGACTCGCCTGGCCTGTTTTCCAAAGGAGGTTCCCCCTCCCCCACCTCCTACACAAATAAGAGGGGGCCTGCCAACCCGCAAGACCCCTGCCTCTCTCCGGCCCCCGGCCCTCTCTGGAATTCCCCTGCCCAGGTATACAGAGAATGGCTGATTGTAAAACCCGTGGGCCAGGTGCACCCTCCTGCGTGAACATTTCTCGGGTGTGAACTCAAGAGCAAGGGAGATGCTGGCGCGGATTCCGGGGGAAAGGGGAGGGGCCCTGTCGCCCCTCAACACGCTGCTCGCCGCTGCGTCTCCTCCTGAGCTCCATGCAGCCATCTGCAGTTCTGCTCGGATGCGGAGACTGCGGCCCTTCAGCCCCCGACACCCGTAGGAACATCCGCAGATCATCGGGCGTGAGAGGCCCAGGCCAGGGGGTGTCAGGTGAGCAGAGCTGTCACTCTGCCTTTCCGCAGGGACTTCCATTCATTCAATCTCAGTTCTGGAAAGATCTGGTCATTTCAGAGTTAGGGTCAGTCCATTCAGGACTGGCCTCTCCTTCCTAAGCCCCGAGGTGACGTCTGCAGTCCAGTGTTGGGGGAGCCAGACTGCTGGTCGAGGTGATGGGGACGGCGGGCAGTTCCCTCGCCCGGCTTTGGCTGAGAAGGGCGTCATCCGGTGACTCTTGGGTGCCTGTGCCTGCAGGAGGTCCCGGTTCCCTAGGCCTCCTGGGAGTTGAAGTCCACCTTGGACCTGCTGGCAGGGTCCCTTCCCATCCGCTGACTCGCCCTCTCTTTCCTGCGATGCAGACCCTTCTGCATCCCTTCAGGCTTCTGGACTATGGAGCTATCCAGGCCTCCTCCGTCCATCACCTGCCCCACGTCTGATGGCACAGAGCGCCCGCCAAGACCCAGGCCGCTGTGGCCCTGTGGGGAGTGGGGCAGGCTCACTGGGGCGGTTCGTCTCCCTCCCTGTGCCCACCCCAGGAAGCAGGGCTGAGGCTGGCCCTCTCCCCCCCCCACCCAAACCTGCCCAACAGCCAGCCCAGGAAGGGTGGGGGCAGGTGGAGCCCGCCGGGTCACCGCCAAGAGTTCGCTGCTCTGGGTCTGCAGTCTCGTCACCACCGTACCTCCCTGCCCCGAGTTCCCGCCCATCACCCATGTGGGGATGAGGACTGGGGAGGAGGGAGAGTCTGGATGCCCCGTCAGCTCATCACCCCCGAATTCCAGTCACTCGTCCGTCCGTAAAGCCCAGGCCCCAGGACAAAGTGTGGAGTAAAAGGAGGCAAAATCCTAGCCCCATAATAACCCCAGCCCAGGTTGCAGCCCAGGGAGTAGGTGGGGGTCTCTGCATTGCGGGGAAAAGGCCACCCAGGGGTCACTGGTAGAGGCTGGGCAGCGGCAGGATGAGCAGGGGCCAGTGTGTCTAGGCCTCAGGGCTCCTCCCATGAGCTCCTTCAAGAAAGGACAGGAGGCCTCCCCAGACCCAGAGCTGGGAGAAGTGCAGGAGACGACGGCAGAGGCCCCCAGGGAGGCCCGGGGACTGCAGCCACCCAGCAGGGAGGACCTGAGGCCTCAGACCTGCCGCTCGGAGCTTCCCCAGCCTCTTCTGTTGTCTGATCCCCTCCTCCCCCCACAGACTGACACAGGAACATCGGGGGAGGGCTACTTCATGGGGCCCGAGGGCCACCCTCGGGCAGGTGGAGGGTGCTTGGTGGGTGTGGAGGGTGCAGGGCACCCCTGTTCGCCTTTCCAAGAGTGTTTCTCTTTCTACAAAGCGGGATGTTTCCTGGTCCCCCTGCCTGGAGGCTGCAGGCTGACGGGTAGGGGTGGGGCCCACTCAAGAGGAAAGCAGGGTCCTGAGCCACGTGGCTGTCGGGCACCTGGGTGTGGCAAACTCGCCGGCCATGCCAGGCACCCCCAGCACCCCAGGTGTGGGGCGCTTCTCCCAGAGCAGGCCCCAAACACACCCAGAGGCTCTGCATTACGTGCTCAGGGCAGGCACCCAGCAAGGCCACCATAGGGCCCGACGGACGGGGGCTTAGGCAGCAGAAACCCCCTCCCGCGGTGCTGGGGTCTGAAGGCTGGAGGTGCAGGTGCCGCAGGTAGGCCCCTCCAAGGCTGAGGGAACCTCCTCCCAGCCTCCGGTCCATGATTCCCGGCCAGTCTCTGCCTCCGCCTGCACAGCTCCCCGAGTGTCCCCTTCTGTGCGGGGGTTCCTCCGTTCACAGGACACCAGTCATCTCAGGGTAGGGCTGCCCTGATGACCGCAACTGAACTTGACCATCTGCAATCAGCCTGTTTCCAAATATGGTCACAAGTTCAAGACCAGACTGACCAACATGTGAAACCCTGTCTTTAAAAAAAAATATATATATATATATATAAAATAAAAAATAAAATTAAATAAATAAATAAAAATAAAAATAAAAAAACAAAGATATCAGGAGTTGGGACTTCAACATGTGCATCTTGGGGGACACATTTCTACCTGTGACACACGCTGAGGGCAGCCCCCGAGGCACGGACAGCCCTGCTCACCCCGCAGGGTGCCCCGCTTTCCACGACAGCGGCCAAGAAGGCTCAGGGCCGGATGAGAGGCCCGGGACCAGCTGCCTTTCAATCCAAGAGGTCCCGGTGACAGCCCCATCCCCACCCCGAAAGCCCCAAGGCCTTTGGGAAGCCGACAGCTGCTCCCGAAGACCCTGGTGGGCGCAGGGCCTGAGCCAGCCTCGGCGAGCTCACCCCACCAGGGGCCACCGTGGGATTCCGCTGCTCCGAGCCCTAATAGCCAAATTTGTCTGGACTTTCAATTATCCCGACAATACCGAAAACACGTTGGCGCGGCCGGCGTCGGGTTACGATCGCAGATTCCGACTTCAAGTGCGGCCGTAAAACAGAGCCCCCAAGCATGTTTTTCGCTTTTTTCCCGACATTAGCAACTCATCCGATACTTAATCGGAGGCTCTGGTTTCCTGAAAGCTGAGGACATGTTGGAGCCGGCCGGCCGGGGCAGGCCGTGGGTAATGAGCGTGTGCAGGCGGCTGGGGGCCGGGATCACAGGTGCAGATGTGTCGCCCCGGCCGTAACGTTCTTTCATTCTCCTCCGTATTAGGTTGATCCTTGTTTTCTACCTGAAAATCTTCAGGCGTCAAAGATGAAGAGAGTGCTCTCCCAGGCCTGCCGCGGCTTAACCTCCCCCCGAAGGTCACGCGCAGAGCACAGTCTCCGAGGCACAGAGAATCCATAAACGGGACCGGGACCCCAGTCCTGCTCGCGGGAGGAGGAGGACGCCACCCCCACTTGAGCTTCCGAGGGGCTTCTGCGTTTCAAGTGGCCTCTGGAGCTTTCCCCGTGTCGGCGTGGATCGCTTCCCCGGCCCATCCCGGCTCCCAGAGGGGCAAGCTCCATGTGAAGCCGGGGAGTTCTGCATGGAGAGGCAGATGATGGGATGGGAGGAAGGGACGTCCCCGCCCTCCCCCGCACCCTCTGCTCTCTGCCTGGCTTTATTTTTCACTCATTTTATCCTCATCACCCTGCAAGCCGTGGCTCAGTGAAGGAGGACGCTGAACCTCAGGGAAGCAGAGACCTTCTGAGGCCCTCAGGCTGGGGTGTGGCAGTCAAGGGGCACAGCAGGCCTCTCCCAGGCCCTCTTCCCTGTCTCCTGAACCCCCAAGGCTGCAGAGGGCAGGGGCAGTCTGGGGAAATGCAGGGGTGGGCAAGGGTGTGCCCCAGAGAGCTGGCCTCGTGGGCCCCCACACAGAGACCCCTGCATTCCCTTCCATCCCAGCCTGGGGCTCAGCTCTGAGCCACGTGCCTGGAGGGAGGGTGGCGGATGTCACAGGCAAGGACGCCTGTGGGTGTGCAGGTGGTGCACACCTGTGCCAGATGAATGCCGCGCAGAATGGGCCTCGGGGAGCCCTAGGCTTTGGGGTCTGCAGCACGGCGCACAGCGAGAGGGGGGTTCCCGCACCTACAGCTGCTGGGCCCGACGCTGGGCTCTGTGCCTCAGTCTCCTCTTCTGCAAAGGGCAACTCCGGCACCTTCCCTGCGGTGGGTGGGGATTAGATGAGGAAACGGACGCCATGGGAGCTGCCGGTTGACTGCGTCCCAACAGCAGGCAAGCTCCACAGGGACACAGCTGCCTGTCTCCTTGGGGCTGCGTCCTCTGGTCCCTGTCCTGTGTCCCCTGACCCGTGGCCTGTGTCCTCAGTCCGTGTGTTGGATCCTGTGTCCCTGTCCTGTCCCTGGCCAGTGTCCTGTGTCTCCTGGTCTCTGTCCCATGTCCCTGGTCTCTGTCCCGTATCCCTGGTCTCTATCACATGTCCTCTGGTCTCCATACCGTGTCCCCCAGTCTCCATCCCGTGTCCCCCAGTCTCTATCCCATGTCCCCCGGTCTCTGTCCCGTGTCCCCTGGTCTCTGTCCTGCATCTCCTGGTCCCTGTCCCTGATACCCCACTCTGAGCTGTGTCCTGTGCCCATCCCCTCCAGCCTGTCCGTAGCCTGCTGTGGTTGCATGAAGGTATACACTCCACTGTGTCTGAGGGGACGCCTGCCTCGCTGGGCCTCTCTTCTACTCTTAGGGGGAGGTATGCAGTCCAGAGCTTTCTCCAGGGCTCCTCCATGGCACACAGCATCTTTGGGCTGAGGAGTGTCCAGAGATGATGGAGACCCACACTCAGCCCCCAGGGAGAGGAGGGCCCAGAAACAAAGATGGATGCCTATGCCCAAACAGCTGTCCAGGTGCCCAGGTCACCAAGAGGGAACAAGGCTTTCTGCCTGCAGTGAGGAGGACTCAGGGACAGGCAGGAGCCACAGTGACGCCTCACCCCGCCTGGCAGCAGTGGACAGAATGAAGTCCAGGCCTTTCCACAAGACCGGGGGCTGCCCCCTCCCTTGCTTCCCCGTGCCCCGTGTCCCAGCCTCGGGGGCCCTTCATCTCCCCAAACCCTCCATGCCCTTCACACCCAAGCACCTTCTTTATGCCCTGTCCATGCCTGGACAATGCCCACTCACTGTTCCATTCCCAGCCCTGTCCGTGTCCCCTCTTCCTCCATGAGGTCTGGCCTGGCCCCAGGTCAGCATCACCCGTCCTGGGGCTGCTCCATGAACCTCACACTGTCTGCACCTTCTGGAAGGCCAGGGTGCACGTGACCTGCTCACCGCCGCGCCCCAGCACCCAGCAGTGACCTGACACAGAGCGGCTCGTGCAGACGTCTGCTGAGGAGACTAGAGCAAGCGCTGCTGCCTGCCTGCGGGCCTGCTCCCAGCGCCCATGCTGCCAGGAAGGTGTAAGGCACCCACGCCTGCCCTGCTGGCCTCTCTGCTTCCCAAAAAGTCCCAGTGGGGTCAGGGTGGACCCTTGAGCTGGAGCCAAAAGCAACATGGATGTGGCCAATGTCCCCACTCTACGCCTGCATAAGAGCCGAATGGACCACCCCCGCTTCGCGCACAGAAGCCCAATGGCCATACACACTTCCCATCTCGGACCTGTGCAGGAGCCCAAAGCCAGCCCCGTCCCCTCCCAGGCCCATGTAGGAGCCGAGCAGGTGGCCAGCGTCCCTCCAGGCCTGCACAGGGGCTGCTCCTGAGCCACAGGGCTCCCCGCGCGGCAGAGCCAGCGCAGCCCAACCCCAGATGTTGTGCAGGAAGCACATATGCTAGCCGCATGTGTCCAGATGATGAACAGAAACGCACCCCAGGAGGGAAGACACTGGTAGCAGGCCCGTAACGGCCCCTGCACCTCCCTCGCAGCACAGGAGGACCCTCATTGGGCATCATAAAAATATCACGCCTGCTTACAGGGGATTTATAACGTCATAAAATGTAAACAAACAGCTTTCTAGATCAAAGTGGCATAAATAACAGACGCCCTGGTTCTGGAGCAGAGTTAATAAACTGGGGGTTTTTCAGCAGAAATCTGCTCCTGGCGTGAACACTTCCCAGCCTCCCGGCTGGCGCTGGCTAGGGGTGGCGGCCCTGCAGCCGATCCACACACGACGCACACCACGCGCAGCCTGGCCATCCAGGCCCGTTCGTGGGGGATGCCGTGTGACCGCGGCCACCCCGCCCCTGCGCACCGCCAGCCGGTGCCCCGGGGTCCCGTCTCCGCATGGCCCCCACCCCAGCCTACACCAGGCAGGTTCCCGGGGCATCCGGAGATGAAGCTGGACTGGAAGCTCGCCCGGCCACCCAGCTCCTGGGTCGGCCTCTCTCTGCCTTTTGAACTAGAGAAGGGCGCCTCGTGTTTTCTTAAACTGTAACAGAGGCTGGCCTGGGTCTCATTTCCCTCGTCATCATCCGAAATCTGACCTGTGTGAGCCGCAGCTCCTCGGGGCCAGGGCCACTCGTTAGCGCCTCCATGAACCTCTGGGCTGACACCCGACCCTTGTGCCTGCACACAGAAGAAACCTATGTGCTGGGACCTGTATGCACATGTGTGTGTGTGCCTGTGGGTGTGTGCACGTGTGCATGCATGTGTTTGTGTGCATGTGTGTACATTTGTGTATGTGCGTGTGTGTGAATGTGTGTGTGTGCATGGGTGTGCATGTGTATGTGTATGCATGTTTACACATGTGCGCCTGTGTGTACATGTGTGTGTGCATGTGTGTGTGCACGTGTGTGCATGCGCATATGTGAGTGCACGTGTGTGATGTGTGCATGTGTTTGTGTGCATGTGTGTGTGCCTGTGCATGTGTGTGCAAGTGTGTGTGCATGTGTCCATAGTGTATGTGTATGAGCATGTGTATGTGCGTGCATGTGTGCACCTGTGTGTGCACCTGTGTGTGCACCTGTGTGTGCATGTGTATGTGTGTGCATGTGTGTTCATATGCATGTGTGTGCATATGTGTGTATGCATGTGTGTGCATGTGCATGTGTGTTCATGTGTATGTGTGTGAGTGTATGCACACATGTGTGTGCATGTGTGTGCATGTGTGCATAGTGTGTGCATAGTGTTCATGTGTGTGTGTGCGTGTGTGTTCACCTGCATAGTGTTCATGTGTATATGTGCATGTGTGTTCACCTGTGCATGCTTGTGTGTGTGCACGCATCTGGGTGTGTAGTCGAGGCAGCCTACGGAGCTGCTCCTCTCCTTTTCCACCACAGCTCCTCCCAGATCAAGGGATTCAACCACTCCCACCCCCAGGTAAGGCCAATCTGGCCTCACACATCTGAGGGGTTTCAGGGTCCAAGGCTTCACTCCCCTTGGGGCATAACTACATCTTGGGGTGGCCTCCATGGGGAGCCAAGGGGTTGCCCCAGACACAGCCTCCATGGGAAGGGTGGGAGGATTTAGCAAAGAAAAATCCAGGGGGCGTGGTTATGTTTGAATGTTAGGTAAACAGTGAATACTGTTTTAGTATGTGATGTCCCAAATATTGCATGGGCATATTGTTTTGGGCTGAATTCTGTCCTCCCAAAAAGATATGCTGAACCCCTAACCTCCTGTACCTCTGAATGAGGCTATATTTGTAGATACGGTCTTTAAAGAGGGAATTAGAGGTGAAGACAGCAGGGCAGGCCCCACCCAGCAGGACTGCTGTTCTCATAACAAGGGGGATGAGGACACAGACACACAGAGGGCAGCCACGTGTGGACAAGGGAGAAGGCGGCATCTGTAAGCCCAGGAAGAGGCCTCCGAGGGAACCTGCCCTGCCAGCACCTTGACCTTGGACTTCCAGCCTCCGGGACCGTGGGAGAGAAAAATCCTGCTGTTGAAGCTGCCCAGACTGTGGTATTTGTTTTGGCATCTGAGCCAAATAATACACATGCTTGCACTAAGAATTACTGTGGTTTGTCTGAATTCGCATTTGACTGGCAGCCCAGCCTCGGGGCATCTCCACATTCTCTCCCCAGGGCAGGGCGGGGGGCTCCTTTCTGCATTTCACTGCCATGTTTCCCCAGGGTCCAGCCCAGGCCGTGGCATAACGCCAGGCCTCTCCCACACTGGCAGCCCAACCCTCCAACCTGGGCTGGAGAACAAAGCTCATACTGGGGCGGTCAGCTGCAGCTTCCACCCAGGCTGCCAACCACCAGCCACGCGACAGTGACCATGGCACAGGTGCAGGGCCTGTCCATGGGCCAGCTGGGGGCCACTCCAGGCCACCTTGGTGGGGTGTGAAGTCACCCCAGTAGCTCTGCAGTGGGAGGGGCCTCAGGACCTCACGACCCCCTCGGCCTCTGCGGGGCCCGGGAGAAGTCACACTGGTGGCCGTGGGGTGGAGCGGTCCAGGCAGAAGTCCTGCGCTGCAGAGGCTCCAGGTATGTCACACGAGGCCAGACTCCTGCTCTGACCACACTCCAGCCCCAAAGGTGTTATTCGCTTGGAGGAACAGCTGGTGACTCTGAGCAATGGTGAGGGGCGAGAGCTCAGAATCGCCGCGCCGTTTCCTGCACCCCGGTGGAGGCGGCAATGCTCGCTTGGATCCGGCAAGCGGAGCTTTTGCATCAGCCTGCAGTCTCTGCAGCCGGGCTGAAATTAATCAGCGCAGCAATTAAGACAGCAGTGGGTCCTTGAGCACAGCTTGGGGCCCGCACCGCTGTCTCTCCGTGATTTTCATGCCATGTTTGCTTGTTTATGGGTGGAAGCTCGGTCTATCTCACAGGCTGCTCTGCAAAGCCACTGCATTTGCGGGGCCATCCAGTTGGGAGCCCCTGACGCACACACTTCTCCTCATCCCGGCCCCACCGTGCTCTGTGTGGCATAGGAGCTGGTGGTGCTCACACAGCAGTGCACACGCTCCCCAGGGCCATGCACATCCCGGGAGCGAGTGGGCAACCCCACATGCCATGCCAGAGCCTCTCTCCCAGGCACACAGCAAGGTGGCAAGGCAGTCCCTAGTCCCTCCGTTCCCCCCCGCCACTCGAGCTGAGCGCACTGCCTGCATACACCATGCTGGGGTGGTCTCAGCTCACACCCCGAGCTCCTGACGGGTCTGCACACCACACCCCGGGGCACAAATCTGCTGCACTTAGAGGCAGAGACCAGGGCTGCACTGTGTCCGGGAGGCCAGCCCATCTCCACGCCCTCCTCAGGCATCGGCGCGGGCAGTTTTATTCCAAATGTGCTCGACTAAAAATATCCCCTTTCTGTGTGTTTTGACTCCACGCCCAAGAACATGAATGCGTTTCCGTAGCGAGCGGGAGACGTGAGCCCAAAACATCTTGGAGTGATTTGGACGCCTTCCTCCCGGGACGGTCTCTCCGGGTGTAGCGCGATGGTTTCTCCTGGATCTGAAGCACCGATTTGGCCGCAACCTCAGTGGAGTGTTTGGTCTTCCAAACCGTGAAGATCAGACGCTAAAGACGGTTGTTTCTTCAGCGTTTCAAAGCATAACATTGACACCGCGTTCTGCTGTAAAGTAATCTGGGAAACGTAACAGCCCTGAGAGGTTTTACGCAGCGTGGCAAATCGCTCCGGCACCGGGTGAGCGGAGGTGGCTCGGCGACACCTGGTCATCCCTCTCACCAGGATGGTGACTGGGCCCCACGGTCAAAGGATGGTGCCGGCATCCCCTCAGCCAATTGGGATCACTGGGCCCAAGCCCTGGTTTGGCTCGAAAGCAGAGTGACGCCTTTTCCTCTCCTCCTTTCCACACTCTGGACGAGATCCTTCTGTAAAAAGGGCAGTGACACACGGAGTCACAGGTGCCTGCACTTCTGCATGCTGGCGCCTCCCTTAGGAAGGACTGAGAGCTCGCCGGCTCCACGCTGGACTGGTCCAGACGTCAGCTTCAGATTCGAGCCTGGCCCCAGATGTCAGCCCTGGATTCAAACCCGGTCACAGACGTCAGCCCTGGATTCGAACCCGGCCCCAGACGTCAGCCCCGGATTCCCACCCAGCCCCGGACGTCAGCCCCGGATTCCCACCCGGCCCCGGACGTCAGCCTCAGATTCGAACCCGGCCCCGGACGTCAGCCCCGGATTCGAACCCGGCCCCGGACGTCAGCCTCAGATTCAAACCTGGTCCCGGATGTCAGCCCCGGATTCCCGCCCGCCCCGGTCACTCTGCGGACAGGCACTGAAGCGGAATGGAGACTCTCTCAGGTTGTATCCTGGGCCGCTTTTCTCTGCCTTTCACTTGAAGTCAGTTGATGACATTTCTCATGGTGGATTTCCCATTCCGACCTAGATTCTCTCTGTGAGACGCCAAAGTAGTGCAGTGCCCAGGAAAGCTTGGTCCTCCCTGGGAAGGCGCAGGGTCACAAACACCCAGTCACCCCAAGACAGGAGAGCCAACTCTCCTATCTACTGGGGATGGACAGGAAAAGGAGATGCTGCCCAGGGGACAAAAAGCCTCACTCCCCACCATGCCCACCTGCACCACCCTTACCCCCAGGCCCCCACCCCCTGACCCCCATCCCCCAAACCCTCCACCCTCCACCTCTCTCACCGGACAACACTCAGCCCAGCCCAGCCCAGCTCAGCGGTGGCCTCAGCCCTGTGTCCTTGGTACCTGGGTCCCTGCCAGGCACCACCTATAATACCCCAGGATATCCCACTGCCCCTGAAAGGGAGGGCTTCTCCAAGGCCACCTCATGCCGGGGACCAGCCAGCCCCTTCACCTAACTCTTCCCAGCAAAGAAAATACCCCAAAAGGAAGCCCTGCGCACCAGCTGAGGACCAGACTTCAAACAGCTGCTAAAATCCTCAGAATCAATTCCTCCCTCTCCGAGACCCCAGCAACCTGAGGGCATCAGCAGTCCCCCTTTCCCACACCCACCGAGGAGCCTTCAAGGGGCCGTGGAGCCCAGCTTCCCCGGCCACCTCCAGAGTCCTCCAGGAATAGTGGCTCAGGCCTGGCCCCAAGTCAGCATGCCTTGCCTGGGAGCCCCAGCAGGCCGAGAGTCCTACAGAATTCCTTACCCCACACTTGGGATTCCGCCAGGAAATGAGGTTCCATGAAGCCAGTCTCACCCATGGCAGGGTGGGGTGGGGGGCCGGGAGTGTTTTCATTGGAAAGAAATTTAGCTCCTTGAACCACCGCCCCCAATAAAAAGGAAAATAAGATGTCTGTGTGAGATCACACCATCCGAGCGTTTAAAATCTAGATCTATTCCCAGAACCCTTTTGATGGCAAGTCTCACCATGAAACGCCCCACAAAAGCACATTGGAGAAGTCTATAAATTATTTTCAAAATTACAATAGAAGGCCCCATGAAATACAGACCCCTCAGCTGGGCGCAGTGGCTCACACCTGTAATCCCAGCACTTTGGGAGGCTGTGGTGGGTGGATCACGAGGTCAGGAGACCAAGACCATCCTGGCCAATATGGTGGAACCCCATCTCTACAAAAATACAAAAAACTAGCCGGGCATGGTGGTGTGTGCCTATTTCCCAGCTACTCGGGATTCTGAGGCAGGGGAATCACTTGAACCCAGAGGTGGAAGTTGCAGTGAGCCAAGATCGTGCCTCTGCAGTCCAGCCTGGGCGACAGAGAGAGACTCTGTTTCCAAAAAAAATGAAAAAGAAAAAGAAATACAGATGCCTGGCTGGATGGAAGAATCTGGGGACATGCTAAGCTGCCCCTGCCACTGGCAGGCACCACCGAGGGGGTCCCCATCCCACAGCATAAAGAATGGAGCCGGGGCTGGCCACTCCCAGACTCAGCATCAGGCAGGCTGCTCCAGGCCCTTCCTCCCCTGTGGGAGTCCAGGGTCCACACAAACCCGCACACAGAACACGGGTTAAAGGCCACCAGGGCCTGGGCAGGGCTGGGGGAGGCCTGCGCTCGTGGTTGAAGGGTATGGGGCTCTTCTGGAGGTGATGAAATGTTGTCATACTGTTTGTGGTCATGGTTCTGCATAGATCTGAATTCACTAAAAACCGTGGAATTCTACACTTCAAATGGGTGAACTGTGCAGCATGTGGATAATGGGTCGATAAAGGTGTTTTTGATGACAATGCTGACTCTGTCGCCTCCGGCTGAGCCCTGAGGGGTGGGCTCCAGGCGGGGCTCTGGGTGCTGCATCTCCCGTGCGGGTTCCAGACTCTATTTTCCACACACGCTCACTGCTGGCGGTGCCAGAAAAAATACCGCGTTCCCAGTTATCTCTGAATTTCACAGCGACAGCGACGACGGTGTTTGTTAGTGTGACTATCTCGTCCACACCGCGTGGGCTGTACCGAGACCCAAATATTATTCCTCGCTGACCTGAATTCACATTTAACTGCGCTTCCTGAATTGTTAGATGCTCGGCCTGGCCACCCTGCCTGGACCCCCATGGGGGGGCAGTACGCTTAGATCCCCAGTCCCAGTCTCAGTGATTATGGGACCCCAGAAGGACAGGAGGGGTCGGAGCTGGGCTGGCAGCCGCGCCCAGGACGGAGCAGGCAGCCGCCGTGGCAGCCACTCACCACCAGGGGGCTTCCTGGGCGCTCGGCTCGGCCACACAGCCCGGAGGGACAGGGGCTGCTGCTTTCCTGCAGAGCTGGACGCTGGACGGACAGACAGACAGAGGCCCGCCCTTCTGCAGAGCTGGACGCTGGACGCTGGACAGACGGACAGAGGCCCGCCCTCCTGCAGAGCTGGACGCTGGACGGACAGACGGACAGAGGCCCGCCCTCCTGCAGAGCTGGACGCTGGACG
>NW_016107460.1:4898108-4902451 GCF_001604975.1 Cebus imitator | reverse complement strand
CCTCCTGCAGAGCTGGACGCTGGATGCTGGACAGACAGACGGACAGAGGCCCGCCCTCCTGCAGAGCTGGTTCTGCCGCTGCACCTCCTCCGAGGCCCCGCGGCTGGGAGCCGCTCACCTGCAACGAGCTGGGACACGGGTCCCACAGCTTCGAGGGGAGAGCAGCCAAAGTCGCCCACTCAGCACACAGCGCCCAGGACAGGGGGCCGTGGCGGGACCCCACTCCTTACTCCTCATTCTCTTCCTTCTACTTTGAAGGGATTTTGAAGTAGTCTCTCATTCCAGAAAAGCTGCGGTGACATCAGCACGTGCCATGGGCAGCACTGCCTGGGACCACCTCTCGGCGGCTCCCGTCCCCCACAGGACCCCAGGCTGGGCCGTCAGCCTCTGAAGCCAGACTCTGCCTACTGCCACCCTGGCTCCAGCAAGGAAACTGACCTCAGCTCTTGGAGGCCAGAGATGTACCCTGGGTGGCTTAGGACAGGGTCAGGGCCCCAGCACCCTCCTCCTCCACCAGCCCCTCCCCCAGATAAACATGTGACCAGTGTCTCCAGGGCCTGCTTCCAGAAACTGCAGGGAAAGTTCCCAGGGGAGAGGACAGGAGCCCCAGGGCCGGGCAGAGGGCAACAAGAGACGGCCCTGCTGTCACGTTGGGACCCAGCAGCCAGCACTGGGAGGAGGAGGGAGAGGCTGTGTCCTCGGGGATGGAGGGGCGGGGAGACTGGCTCAGGGTGGCAGTGGGGAGCAGGTGAGGGTCTCTTAGAAGCAGTAGGCATGCGGGCTGCCGTGGGTAAGGCGGCTTCCCCCGAGCGCAGCTGAGTAAGGGGACAAGCAGTGGGGCACCAGTGGATGCTGCAGCTGCCGGAGCCTCCAGAGCAGCCAGGTGCAGCCGCCGAAGTCCTGAGCGCTGGGCAGAGACCGAGGGCCCAGCCAGGGGTGGGTGCACATCTCGGGTCTGCCCCGGGAGCCTTGGGGAGGTCAGAGAGACCAACAGATCCCAGTGGAATGAGACCTGGGGGCCTGGGGCCCCTTTGGAATCACAGGGACCTCCGGGATCTTCGGGCTCTGGAGCGGGCAGCCCAGGTTCAAATCCCCACTGCCTCACTTCCTGGCTGTGTGACCTGAGGAAACAGCTTGACATCTCTGTGCCTGCCTCCTGTGCAGGGTGGCTACGAGATGAGCTCAGACGTGTAGAACGCAGGGAACGGGGCCCTGGCGGGGACGCAGGACACTGGGGCAAAGGCACCCTTGTCCCTCACCAGCCTCCCGTGTGGGGACCCGAGGCTCTGAGGCAGGAGCCTGCGAGTGAACAAGGTGGCCTGGGGACCCCTGACCCCTGCCCCACGGGCTTGGCTGGAGATGGCTGGGTCTCCATCTCCAGCCAAGCCCAGAGACGCTGGGGCAGCCGGAGCTGGGAGTTGCATGAGCAGAGGCCTGACAGGCCCTTAGCCAGTGGGCCCAGGGCGCTCAGGGTCCTCCTCCCCAGATCCTGAGCATGGCTCTCCTCGGGTGGGCATGGGGCTGGCACAGCCTCCCCACTGGACACAGCCTCTCGGAAGAGCTGAGGCAGGGTAGGCGGGGTCCCGTGCCCCCCAGGGGCTCTCCTGCCCCCGTGTGCAGTGAGCGCAGGGGAGGGGCGCTGCTCCCCGCTCCCCCACCCACGGGGAAGCCCCCCTGCCGCTGCTGTGCTGAGCCCGGCCGTAACGCGCCTTCGCTGTGGGTTTTCCCCTGCCCGACTTTTGATATTTTGAAACCCACTTTTATGTTTTAATGCATGTTTTTATGGAAATATTTACGGCGCACATGTAGCAGTAAAGCACCATTGTAAAGCCGTTTTTCTCCGATACTGCTGAAATAAATGATGTTCCTGTGCTGATTTCTCGGGGCTCGCAGGGGTCCAGCTGGCCGTAACGAGAACGGTCTGGGCCTGCTGCGGCCGCCGTCCCAGGGGCTTTGGCCTCTGTCTGCGCACAGGACCTCACAGTGCTGCAGAAACACTCCCCCACAACGGCGTCCCTGCCTGGGGGAGGGTCAGGCCTGCGGTCAGGGGTGCCAGGGAGGGACCTCCAGGGACAGGGTGGGCCTCTGCAAAGAACCCCACCCCCAGACACCCAGGGGACGTTTTAAAGAAAGCCACTCTGAGGAGAGAACTCTGTCTGGGCTTGACTCAGTTTCCCCAGCTGTGAACTGACAGCTTCTTACTCTGCCTGTTCCCGCCTGGCGTCCGGGGACCAGGCACACGCGTGACCATCCCGGCAGGACTCTCCCTGCCCTGGCTGCCCGGCCAGGGCGATCCCTACTCTGGCTGACCCTGGAGCCTGGCTCCTGCTGTCCAGGGATGCCCCTGAGCCATCCTCCATCGCAAACAACACTCGAAAACCAAACTCACTTTGGCATCACCTACCTGGAGGCTTCAAAGGAGCAGAACCCAGGCTGGCCACCAAAATGGTGAGTTTAAAAATTAATACGCCAGCATCAGAAAGCCCCCTCCCGATGGCCCGCTCCATTGCCTCTCACCCAGGGCCGGGCGCAGTGAATAATTGAGGAGTTGCTGCGTGCAGGGTCCGAGGGCGCCCTGGATTTCACGGCTCCGGGCAATGAAGCCGAGGAGACGGCGCAGGGAAGCAGGCCACAGGTCACCCCGGTGGCAGCTAGGCCTGTCCTGGCCACCTGCCTGCCCGGCGGCAGGGGAGCCGGCTCTCGCTCTGGCTCTGCCCCAGGGAGGCTGCCCCGCCTGCCTGCTGGGGGCCATCAGCGTCTCATGCCAGGTGTGAGAATCAAGCAAGATGAAGACCGGCCTCTGCGCGGAAACCTCCTGTCGGGTGGTGGAGATGATGTTACCCCCAGCAGCTCAGGGGCCCACAGAGGTTCTCTCCCGGGGGATGACACGGCCAGCGTCCTCGCTTCCTGTTTCTGGCTGGGCCGGGGAGCCCTCCTCATCCTCCTCCTCTCTTCTCACGAGCGACACAGACCAGAAACCGTGGCTTCAGGCTGCCAGAAGCCAAGAACCAAACAAAACTCACCGACAGCGAGACGGGGCGGGCTGGACAACGTGGCGGCCTTGGGGAAGAGCCGGTCCTTCTTAAGCCTTGCTGGAAGTCCTAGAAAACCCCTTCGGAGGACCCGGCAAAGGCCTCATTAATTTCAGAAAACAGCTTCTGTTTGCCAAGGACTTGAGCATGGGTGCGCTGGCTGCCCACAACAGCTGCTGGAGGCGGGTGGGGTGGGGCCGCCTGACACCCACTTTCAGATGAGAAAAGGAGGTCAGAAGCTCGAGAGTCCCCAAGGTCACCAGCGGGGAAGGCACGCGAGTGCAGCCCAGGCCTCACCACCGCCTGGCTCTGCTCACGCTCCCTCCTTCTCACCCCTGCCGGCCCTCAGGTGCCACAGAGAACAGGTGTTCAGGACAGAAACGCGTTCTGCCGCCTGCCTTGGTTGGCGAAGATACCCCCAGAGGCCAGGAAGAGGGAGAGCCGAACTCAGGGAACCGATCTCCACACCTCCCAGCAACAGCAAAGGCGCCACGATGCAGGACGAGCCTTTAAAAATGTTTCCCCAAATGTCACCATTTGGGGTTCCAAGCGTGGAAAGAGAGAGAAAAGAAGTGTTAACTCCAGACCCCTCCCCCCACCGCTGACGTGAGGCTGGAGGGGCTCTCTCCCAGCTGCAGGCTCGACTCTCGGGAAGCCCCTCAGGCCAGCTGAATGTCCCTGGGCAGTCACTGTGTCCTGCTTGGCCTCGGACTCCCTGCCCTTCAGAGGACCCCAGGTGGCTTCTGGTTCATTGTCGTGGGTTGAATTGCACCCCCCCCAAAAGATACATTGAGGTCCTAGCCCTGGGTGCCTGTGAACGGGCCCTTATTCAGAAACAGGGCTTTGGCAGATGTCATCTCGCTAACATGAAGTCATGACACATGGGGCAAGATGGCCGTGTGGCAGACGCAGAGCGTGGGGCCGGCGGCCGGGAGTCCAGGGAAGCCGGAGCCCACGGACGCTGGAAGGCGCAAGGAGGACCCTCCCCGAGCACCTTGGATTTCAGACCGGTCTTCCAGACTGGGAGAGAACGAATTCCCACGGCGCTCAGCCGCGGGTTCATGGAACTTTGTTCCAGCACCTGTGTGTTAATGCCTCACGCTGAAGGTGCACAGTAACGCCTGAATAAACGGCGGGCATCCGCATGTTCTGAAATGAGCAGTGATGGAACAGAGGCGGGACAGGAGCCTGTTAGGGCTTTTAAAATCTGCAAACAGTAAGCAGCCGTCAGTAAGGCAGAAGGCGCCTGGTCCACTCCGCCAGGCCCCCGAACCCCAGCCCGCCCCACCAGCCCCACACCACTGCCGCCCC
>NW_016107460.1:4891568-4897829 GCF_001604975.1 Cebus imitator | reverse complement strand
CCATGCCCCTACACCCCAGCCCACCCCATCGGGCCCCCACACCGCTGCTGCCCCGCCACGCCCCGAAACCCTGCCTGCCCAGACGTGCCCTTGCACCCCTGCCCACCTCACTGTGACACTTCGAGACGATTTGCACACAAGTCTGCTCACACGCAGCCTGGTGGAGCCGCCACATTAAATATGCATGACCTCTGCGTTCCCTGCCTCCGGCCCGCACACCTTCCCCTTATTTATTTATTTTGGGGGTAAATATGTGTGCTCCTTTTGTTCCCGGCAAATGCATCTCCCACATGTTTGCATGTTTTAAATATTCACGCATGTAAAAGAGCCAGAACTCACGTCGCTGATTTATTATTTAGGACACTTTTTCTCTGATAAAACAGAAGCACCTCCATTTGAAGGGGAATTTCACGTTTTATTTCCATTAAAGCCTCTCGTTAAAGTTTAAACCTGCTTTGTCCTGTACCTGAGGCCTGATATTTCCGTCTGTCAGGAAACCCGCCGTGCTTGTCGACCTGACAAGGGGGAAATGCCAGCCTGTCAGCCGGCGAGACAGGGCTGAGGGAACATGAGGCTGGCCCGCGGGGGTCAGGCCCAGCCTGGGGACGAGGCCTCAGAGCTCGGGCTCTGGGGCAGCCGGATCACAGCCCAGAGGAGATGCCACAAAATCCTCACGGGGACTCGGAAGAGCTCTGACAGCAGTGGTGGAGCAGATGCCTGCCCGAGAGCCCCAGCCAGCTGCCCGGCCTCAGCCCCACATCCCGACACCTGAGCAAAGGGCAGACAATGACACGTGTGAGCATGTGCAGATGTGGGCGCATGTGGATACAGCGGGTACACGTGCAGAAGCAGGCACATGGCATGCTGGTGTGGCCCCTGGTCACAGGCCACACGCATGCGTCTGCACACAGCCAGTTTCTCACACCCGTGCACACACTGTGGCTGGCATAGCTAGGAGTGCCCTTTGCTGGCCAGGACCCTGAGGCCAGCCATCAAGAACCCCAGTCCCAGGGCACAGAACGTGCCTGAGGGTTGGGGGGACCTTGGGCCCTGGGTCCTGGGTGAGGTCCTCAGCAGTGTATGTACATGTATGTCATGTGTGGGTGCACATGTAAGTGGATGTGTGAGCATACAACAACATGGTTGTGTCTATCTGCATACATGTGTCCATGTGTATCTTCATGTGCAAACATACATGTGTACATGTGGATATGTGCACACAGGACATTGGCGTCCATGTACACAGGTGGGCAAACAATTGGGTGTGCACAAATGATGTGTGTATGACAGTGCTGTGGGCAGATGTGCATGTATGTCTGTGTGTGCATGAGTGTATGTGTGCATGTGTGTAGAGTGCAAGCATGTGTGCATGTGTGTACATGTGTGCCTGTGTGTGCTGTGTATGCTGTGTGGTTTTGTGTATATGTGTGCAAGTGTGTGCTATGCAAGTATATGTGTGTGAATATGTATGTGTGCATGTGTGGGTACATGTGCATTGTATGTTGTGTGTGTGCCTGTGTATGTGTACATGCATGTACAGTGCAAACATGGGTGTGTGCATGTGTGCACATGTGTGTATGTCTTCCCTGCATGTGTACATGTGTGCATATATGTGCTGTGTAGGTGTGTATGTGCAAGTGAGGACATGTGCGTGTGCCATGGGAGTGTGTGTGTGCATGTGTGGACATGTATGTGTTGTGTGTGCATATGCATACATTTATGCACATGTGTAACGTGAGCATGTGTGTGCTGCATGGGTAAGTGCATGTATGTGCTATGCACACATATATAAGTGCATGTTTACACATGTGTACATGTGTGTGCTCTGCAAGTGTGTGTATATGTGTGCATGTGTTCTGTGGGACTGTTATGTATATGCATGTGTACATGTAAGCATGTGGTGCTGTGGGAGCATGTATGTCTGTGCTGTGTATGTGTGTGCATGTGTGTGCTCTGTGAGATATATGTGTATGCATGTGTACGTGTGAGCATGTGTGCTGTGAGAGTGTGTGTGTATGTGTGTGCATGTGTGCATGTGAGCATGTGTGCTGTGGGAGTGTGTGCATGTGTGCTGTAAAATTGTGTATGTGTGCATGTGTGCATGTGTGCTGTGGCAGTGTGCATGTGTGCTGTGGGAGTGTGTGTGCATGTGTATATGTGTGTGTGTACTGTGGGAGTGTACGTGTGTGCATTTAGGTACATGTGTGCATATGTGCTGTGTGAGTGTATGTGTGTGTGCATGTATGTTGTGGGAGTATGCATATTTATGTGTGTACATGTGTGCATGTGTGCTATGGCAGTGTGTATGTGTGCATGTGTGTACATGTGTGTGTGTCCTGTGGGAGTGTGTGTGCATGTGTGTATGTGTGTGTGCATGTGTGTTGTGGGAGTGTGCATGTTTATGTGTGTGCATGTGTGCTATGGCAGTGTGTGTGTGTGCATGTGTGTACGTGTGTGTGTCCTGTGGGAGTGTGTGTGCATGTGTGTATGTGTGTGTGTGTGCTGTGGGAGTTTGTATGTGTGCAGGTGTGTACGTGTGTGTGTGTACTGTGGGAGTGTGTGTGCATGTGTGTATGTGTGCGTGCATGTGTGCTGTGGGAGTGTGTGTGTGTGTGTGTGTGGACATGAGCACTGGCCTAGCTTTCTGCAGCTTTTGCCCCTCAGGAATGGGCAGCCTGGTGGGAGGGGATGGCCCCGCACAGTAAGGTTTCCAGAGTCACGGAGGGCATCAGGCAGTTGCAGCCCAAGCTTGGTTTGCCTGCAGGCTCCTCAGGCCAGAGGTCTTGGGGCCAAGTAAGTTTCATGTACCCGGTCTGGGTACCCGGGTACCCCTTCCAGCACCCTGGCACACTTCCTACACGGTCAAGCCAGGAACTGAAAAGGGCTCTGTCCTCTCCCACTGCCCCTCCTGGGACTCTAGATTGGTTTTGAAAGATCTAAGACACATCCCTCAGAAATTCATGGAGTAGGGTCCATACCCCACCCTTGGGGTTCAAGTTGGCAATTCAGGTGTTTGGGTTACAACATCAGCCTAAATGGGGACAGATTTATCTCCTGTTTGAGCCACGGCCACGGCCCTATGGACAGCACTTCCTGTCCCTCCGTGGATCTGCCACAGGGCAGGCTTCCACACCCTCGCCCACGCCTGCAGGGTTAATGGCTGGCCATTCCCTCCTGCCTGGAGCTGAGCCAGGCGTGGGTCCTTCCTGCTGGGGATGAGGGTCTGGGGCCTGCGCCTGGACCTTTCTCTGGAGGCCTTTCTGGAGAAACAGCTTTCTGCCTCCTTCTAGAGCTCTCTGGAAGCTCCTGCAGGCCAGGCCACTGAGTACACAGCGTGGGCAGGCAGGATTCAACACCCTGGGTCCACGTGGCTTCTGCCAGCAGCAGTGAGAGTCACTGGCCCAGCTCCCTGTCCTGCTCTGAGCCTGGCCCCCGTCACTGTCACCATCATCATCACTGTCATTTGCACAAATCCACATAGAAAGGGTTAGAATCCCCTGCCGCCCAGCCAGCGGGGCCCCTCAGGGAGAGACCCTTTGACATGGGAATCAGTGCAGGAAGTGCCTCAGGTGGGCCCAACAGGTGGAGGTCCCGGGAGGAGGAGCAGGACAGGGGGCTCAGCAGGCCCTGAAGGTAGAGGGTCCCGATGCTCCCAGGGCAGACAGCAAGCCCAGCCCTCCATGGAAGATGCTCCCGGGGAGGGCACACACAGGGCTCCAGGATGACTGTACCTCTCCTGCCAGCCCACCCAGGGAAGCCCTGCCAGAGGCTGATGGACAGCGCCTTGGGCAGAGAGGCTAAAACACAGTGTGTTATCAGAGGCCGGGTCCCTTTCTGCCCCCTCTGCTGCACAGAGGCCAGTGGCACCTGTGTCCTCCGGCCTCATCTGAGGGAGCCTGTGTGGGTGGTGGTGAGGAGGGAGGCACCCCCACTCCCTGGTGGGGGCAGCCAAGCTCCACTGGAAGCCCCAGCTCTGCAGATGGCTTCCCAGACCCCCTTGCCTTCCACCCCATCCTCACCCTCCAGACCAGGGGGCTACCGAGTCCTCCCTGCCTTCAGGTTTGCCAGCAGCTCAGCATTAAAGGCCCCCTAGAATCACAGACTCCAGGGGTCCCCTCTGGGCCCCTGGGACCCCATAGCCCCAGCACCCATGTTCCTGAGGGTGGAGTCTGCCAGGCACCTTTCTGAGCAGGGCAGGGGTCCCAGGAGACTGGGAGGTTGGTCCCTGAGAGCTGGTCCTAAAACCAGGGGCTGGGGGCTGGCAGACATCACTAATCAAAGGCAGCGCTGCTCTCTTTGATGGGCAATGTGGTGCCTGCCCCAGGGCTGTGGGTTGGGTCCTGTGAAGGGCAGGCAAGACCTCGAGGGCTGAGCCCCGCACATGACCACATGTGCCGCTGAGTGCTGGGCAAGGCGCTGTCCCCTCTGGGGTGAGAGTGCGTGCCTCCAGGGCTGGTGGGAGGGAGACGGTGGCTCCTTGTGGTGCCTGTGCTGCTGTCATTGGGCCAGGACATGGCGGGGACACATGAGATGCCAGCCCAGGTCTGGAGTTTGAGGGAGCGGTACACCTGCCTAGTAGGGACCCCAACCTGGTGGGGCACAGGCTGCAGAGAGGGGCATGAGCCCTTTCAAGGCACAGGGCTGCCCTTCAAAGAAAGTAGTGCCACCTTTGATTAGTGATGTCTGCCTGGACACGGGCAGAGTAGTAACAGCACAAGCGCCTCCCTGAATGGGACAACAGTGCGGAGGGTCACTTTTTCTGCGTTGTGTCCCCGCTGGGCAGTGACCACACTCAGCACTTGGGAGACACGTGCAGAGCAGATGAACAAGGCAGCCCTGGAACAAGGCAGCCACGTCATCCGTCCCCAGGTGGGCTCAGCCACACCGAGATCCAGCAGTGGGGCAGAGTGACAGGGGAACAGGGATGGTGACCCCCAGTCTGAGCCCCTGAATGAATGGGACGAAGCTGGCACCGGGAGGGCAGGGCCACCGTGGCTTCACTCAGGGTAGGCGGGAAGCTGAACAAGTCATGACAGGCCGGGGTGCGTTCCGAGGCCTGGGCTGGGGCCGCTGGGATGTGGGGACCCGAGCAGGCGTGCCGGGGCTGGTCCAGCCGGTGCTTCCTCCCCTCCCAGCAGCCATCGAATGCCGGCCACCAGCATCTTCCTGACTGAACCTTCCAGAAGTGTGACCTCTAATGAGTGACTCTCACAGTCTTTGTTTGCAGAGACTTGGTAATGGTGACAAGGACCTGAGGGGACATTGGTCAGGCCCCGTTGCTAGGCCTTCTGTGACTCAGTCCTGGCTCCCACCCGGAACCCCTTTCCTGCCCAGCTCAGCCTGGAGGGGAAGCACGGAATTCAGGTTCAGACACCCAGGAAGATGAACGTGTGGGGAGTCTCCAGCTGCCGGGGTGGGGGCTACGGCCTGCTGATGACCCAGGAATCTGGTCCTGAGCCGAGCTGGGCTGAGGTGCAGCTTCTGGGGCGGCTCCTGAGGCAGGCCTGCTGGCAGTTGCATGAACCCCTGGCCACCCTGAGGAAAAGCAGCTGGTGGGGCCACATCAGTCACATTAGAAACGAGCTCTGGGTGGGTGCAGTGACAGCCCTGCCATTCCAGCACTGTGGGAAGCTGAGGGGGAGGCCTGAGCTCAGGCTTTCAAGGCTGCAGTGAGCCACGATGGCACCACTGCACTTCAGCCTGGGTGGCAGAGAGAAACCTCTTCTCTAAAATTAATTAATTAATTAAAACAAAAGAGCTTCCTCTGCATGGGGTGTACCAGCTGCCTCTGGGAACAGCTGCCCGGAGCAGCTGGACTCCCCAGGAGCGCCGCCCTCAAAGCCGAGGCCTGCTCTGGGCTCTGCCCGCCTCACCCAGGGCCACTTGGCCTTCCTCTCAAGAAGGTAGTAGGGAGCTCCGCCTCCCACGTCCCTGGGTCGTGGATCCCCTGAGGCTTCTCTGGGAGCAGGCTGGGTGAGGGCAGCTCTGCACATCCTGCAGAGAAAATGGGGAAGAGGTGACTTCCCCTAGCCGGGAGAGGAGGCTGAGAGGCAGGCAGAGCCTGTGCCCGACACGGGCCCTCAGTCCCCATACGTGTGCACCCACAGGGTCACACACACAGCCACCCATGCACACACCCACAGGGTCACACACACAGCCACCCATGCACACACCCACAGGGTCACACACACAGCCACCCATGCACACACCCACAGGGTCACACACGCAGCCACCCGTGCACACACCCACAGGGTCACACAC
>NW_016107460.1:4884284-4891208 GCF_001604975.1 Cebus imitator | reverse complement strand
ACAGGGTCACACACGCAGCCACACGTGCACACACCCACAGGGTCGCACACGCAGCCACACGTGCACACACCCACAGGGTCACACACACTCTCACAGGCACCTGACATATACCCACACACTCCAAAATGCACACGAATCGAGCACACTTACACGCGCCCCACCCTCCTGTGTCCTCCCCTTGGACCCTGAGATCCCCTGAAGGCCCCAAGCTTGGAAACAGGCAAGTCTAGGCCCAGCCTTGATGGCAGCCGCGGCCGCGCCTCTGGGCTCCAAGACAGCCACTACATGCCGCAGGCCCTGGGAGTCCCCCCAGCCGCCTCCTGACAGCACGTGAGAAACGTCGCCCGGGATTTATTGAGCGGCGCGGGCGGATGGGATGGCGGCGGCTGCTCCTCCCGCGCTGAATTATCTCTGGCAGGAATAAAAATCAGCTGAGCGCCGAGTTTCAATAGGCCACAATCTGTTAGCAGAAAATTGGACTGTCACCAGCATGCCATGTTCATTTTGGCTGATTAAAGAGATATTAATCTACTGTCACGGGTACAGCTCTGTCAGCGCAGTTAACAGGCCAGCAGAGACAGGGCTGCCGCTCGGGGACAGTGGCGCATTGAAGGCGGCCGCAGCTCAGGGACTCATCAGGGACAGCGGCGCAGCGAAGGCGGCCACAGTGCAGGGACTTGGCGCTGGATCTGGGCCGCCATCCGCTCTGGGCCACGTCGGGTTCCACTGGGACAGTGGACGGCCCATCTGCGTTGGCCTTGAGGACATGAGAGGAATCTTGTGGGTCCCACACCTCCAGCGTCCTGGCACCCGGCTCCAGGCAAGTGTCTCCAAGGCGTGACACCCGGACCTCTGGATGTCACCTTGGCCCAGGGGCTCGCCCACTTCTCATCAGTGCACAGAGAAAGGCTCAGGGACCCGGCGGGCAGTGCCCTCTGCACCTTCCGTCCACACCGGCCACAGGGAACAAGGAACACCCAGCCCACGAAGGGTGGCTCAGCAAGAGTGGCTTGGTGGGCCTGGCCCAGGGAGCTCGGAACTGCCGCAGAGACCCTGGACCACTGCACCCCACAAGCCCTCAGGCCTCTGGACAAGATGCTTCAAGACCCACACCAGAGTCTCCAGGTAGGCTCTGCCCCTGTGGCTGCCACTGCCTAGAGTGCTGGCCCCCAGATGGATGGGCACTGGAGTCCCCAGCTGCAGAACTCCCTGGAGGAGACAGGATGTGGTGTCCCCTGAATACCTCCCCAACTCAACTCACGGAGAGAGTGCAGCTTGGGCTAGGTCCCTGAGAGGGACCTAGACCTAGGGAGGACACCCCCACCCCAAGACTTTTCTGAGGCGCCTGGAAGGATTAACACAGGGCTGTTCCCCCTCCCAGCTGGGCTGACACTTCTGCACCTCCATGTCCCAGTGACAGGCACGGCCTTCCTCCCCGGACAGTGGTGGCCCCTGCTGAGCCGCAGCTCACAAAGCCTGCGCCAGTCAATGAGCTGCCTTTCCCAGCTTCTCCACCCTGCAGAAGCCGCCCAAGGCCAAGGCAGGCAGGTGCATTGGGCCCAGCTCTGCTCTGCTCCCCAGAGGCCTCTGAGCCTCCCCGTGCTCCCTCATCCTCCCACACAGCCAGCTGGTGGGGAGCAGGCAGTGCATGCCACTCAGCTGAAGGGGTAGGGCCTGATGCATGCAGGAGAGGCAGGACTCAGGGCAGAGCTCCTAGAGCCAGGAGGTGTCATGGGCGGTTTCTTGGCCTCTGCCTTATGCCACTGGCTGAGGTCCCGACACAGGGAGGCCGGGTGATGGACATCACAAACCCCCAGCGCTCCCGGTCCTGCTGTAGCCCTGAGGATATCCCCACATCCATGGCCCCCCGCACCCACAGGCCCCCGCACCCACGGGCCCTGTCCTCCACAGCCTGTCCAAGGGTGTTGCCCGCAGACCGAGCCACTGACCCGACCCAGTGCTTGCACCGTACGGGACTCTTCCCGCTGCAATTGCAGAGTGCAGCTCCGAGCAGTTCACACAGAAAACTCACCACGCAGCCAAATGGGCATGCGGGAATGCAGCCGGCTTCAGGCCCCACAGGACTCAGGGCCCTGACCCTGGGTGGGCACGGTCTCAGCCGGTGCCCAGCTCTGCCTTTCCCTATGCCTGACTCCAGCCTCAGGAAGCACCTGGGAGCAGGCTGGAGCCAATACACTGTGCGCTCCCACATTTCGAGTGCGCGTGGCTGGTGCCAACGCACCCAGGACTTAGTAACTGGCAACAGGGGCAGCCATGGGCCGCCTCTCACAAGGAAGCTGAGGAACACCCCTGGCAGCCAAGTTCGAGCTGCATGACCACCCTACGCCCTGCACAGAGGTCTGGGGAGGCTGGGCTGGGCCGGAGTATGTGCCCATCCTTGGAGCTGGGGTTCTGGCCAAGCTCCACCTGGCCCTTTGGGAGAAGGATGGGAGTGATTTGCTGCCAGAGACATTGACAACAGAAAGCCAGCTCCGGGTGCCGTCTGCAGGTGAAGATCCGGGGCAGGGCTGCCCCGCCCACAGGCGCCTGGATTCCACAGGTAGCCCTTGATCCTGTGATGTCCCCAGGCATCGTCTGCCCTGGTGGGCTCCCCTCAGCTTGATGGAGAGGCAGGCAATAAATAAGTGAGTATGTGAGCAAGCAGACAAGTGTCAAATCACAGGGGCCCTGTGTCCCACCCAGGCACACCCGGCTCTATGGCGCTGAAAGGGCGTGGTCAGGGAACTCTCCTCTGAGAAAGGCCTTAGAAGCCATGGCCGGGTGGGCGAGTGGAACCCCGTCTGCCCCAGGTCCTCTGACCTAGAGAGTCACCAAGCTCAACCTAACCCCACCACCTGTGCCTTGGCTTCCAAGGGCCAGAGCACGTGGCACAGCAAGGTCCCCTGACAGTGACAGGAACCTCTTCTGGACAAAGCCAGGGTCCGGCAGGGCCCAGGTTCAGAGGACCCAGTTGGCACCAGGACTTGGTAAGGAGGATTTTCAGGCCAGAACCACATGCTAGATCTAGGGCCTGGGTCCCAGGCAGGTGCACAAGGGCCCTGGGGGTGCAGCTGGACCCTGCTCCGCCTGGGTGATGCCCACTCCTAAGCCAGGGTACAGGCAGGAGACTGCCAGCGAAACCGAGACAGCAGAAGCAACCTCAGGGCCACGTGGCACCCTCACTGTGCCGAGCATGGAGCCACACGTGGCATAGCACAGTACGGAGGAGGCGCCTGAGGTCAGAGGTGTCCCCAAGCCACAAGGCTCATGAGGGAAGGGGGTGTGGTCCGACTCAGACCTGCCGGAGCCAGTGCCGATTTTCCTAGCTGCGCACTTGCTCTGCCTCCGTGTGCTCACCTATGGCCCTTCTCTAGGTCAGACAGTCCAGGGCCCAACAGCGCAGGGCAAGCAGCAGGGTCTAGGACACAGGCCGTGCAGGCCAGTCTCTCCCAAACGCTGGGGACAATTGCAATGGTGGCATCGAGGTCCCCTCTGCTGGGCTTGGCCCAGGACTTCTGTCAGTGTCCCGGGTACTGCCTCCTGTGGCTTTTCAGAGCACCCCAGGGACTCTCGGGACCTGCTCGCTGCTGACCCCGAGGCGGGGAACACAGCAGGGCTGGGAGGGAGCCGGCAGGAATCGGCTCTCAGGGTCCCGCAGACGGAAGCCCGAGGTCACGGTGCAGCAGGGCTGGCTCTTCCCCAGGCCTCCCTCCTGAACTTGCGGCCACGGCCTCCTCCCTGTGTCCTCACAGGGTCATCGCCCTGTGCGTCCGGGTCCGAATCTCCTCTCCTCAGAAGGGCGCCGGTGACACTGGATGAGGGCCCACCCTAACCGGACTCACCACTTGAAAGGCGCTTTCTCCAAACAGAGTCACATTCTGAGGTCCGGGGTCAGGACATTACACAGGAATTTACAGCCACCACTTCCTTCCCCTCCAGCCTCTATCTACCCTCTGAGGGGTGAGGGCCCCCACGTGGTCCCCGGTGAGCGCAGGGCCGGGACGGTGAGGCTCAGCCTGTAACTGGCAGGCGCCCTGTTCCGAGCCAATCCGGTGACCGCGCTGATAGCACTGGGGGAAGGTGGACTCTAATTCCTCTGCCCCTTCATCAACGTCTATGCAGAGCGTCGCCGTGCACGGGCAGCATGAAATATTCAAAAGAGTTCTTTTATCGAATTAACTATTTATCGATTTATAATTTAAAAGATGCATGCCCAGCTGTTAACAAAGATTCCAAACCGACTTTCGCTTCCTGGAGCTGCCAAGAGCCACCAGCCCCTGGGGACGTCTTTCTGCGGGCTCTCACCCCAGTGCAGAGCAGGGAGACACTCGGGGTGACCTGGGGGGCACAGGCACACTGCAGCCCCTGCCACTCACCGACGCCAGTCCACAGAGGTCCGAGACGCCCCCGGCCCCATTCCACTGGCTTCCAGCTCTCCTAGGCTGGCTCCGCCGGCAGCAGGGACGTCTCTGTCCGTCGCCATCGGCTCAGGGCAGGTGCAGAGCCAAGGTCTGAGCCAAGCTGAGCACAGGGACAGCATTGGGAGCCGTGCTGTGACTGAGCTGCGCACTTGGCTTGAACGGTGTCTCCTTCAGGGTTCACTGACCCCGATGAGGTGGGCTTTTTTTCCCATTAGACTTTATTATTTAGAGCAGTTTTAGGCTCACTGCAAAATTGTGTGGGAGACAGCGTCCCCATGTGAGCACAGACACCCCCATCAGCCACCTCCCGCAGCAGGTGCACCTGCCACCATGGGGGACTCTGCACGGACACGCCTTACCCCTCACCCCGAGTTCCACCGGGCTCGGCCTCCCCGCGGTGCATCCGTGGGAGTGGACAGGCGTGTGACAGAAGGATCCGCCACTGTGGGGTCCTGCGGAGGGGCCCACGCCCCGGAGACCTCCCTCGCATGCCCCACCTGTGTTCCCTCCCTCACCTGGGGCCCTGGCGCCCTCCTGTCCTCCGGCCACCTCCGTAGTTCTGCCTTCTCCAGAATGCCCTTGAGCTAGAATCTCACAGCTTGCGGCCTGTTCACACCAGCTCTTTTCACTGCGGAATATGCATTTTAGTTTCGAGGTAGGTATTTTTGCTGTGCCCATTTTACAGACTTGGGCAGGAAAAGCAGCTCAGCAGAGGTCACGCACCAGGGTCCAGGTGGGCCTGGGACGGAAACCCTGCTCCAGATCGCCCTGCTGTCCAGAGGCCCCTGAGGGACACCGGCTGGAACTGCACACAAGCGGTCCTGGGGGACTATGTCCCCAAACAGTTGGGACTGGAGGCTGCAGCTCTCAGAGCTGAGGTCTGGCCCCCGATTCCATCTTGGCCACGCATCAGGCACAGGTAGCAGCTAGCGAAGCCATGGCAGGAGAGGCCCCCGAGTCGAGAGCCCCACCCTCACTCCCAGGAGCTGCAGAACGCAGTCAGGATTGCTCCGAGCTGAAGGCACGCACTATAAATAATCACTGTTTTAAGACTCCCATGTCGAGTCCCTAATGGCATTACGAGGGCATGAGGATTAAGCCCAGGAAGATAATTACCAGAATATCAGACTCCAAACTGTAATCATACCTATTAAAAATGACACTCGAGGAAAATACACGGAATCTCGGTGCAAGGGGGCTGTCCCCCAGGAGAGAGCTCCTCTGCAGAGATAAACGTCCCCGCGCGCCCGGCCTCTCCCTCCCCGAAGCCGGGTAAGCCTCTCAAGGGGGAGGGAGTTTGCCCCAAGATCAGAACGCAGATGGCATCTGAGTCGGGTACTCCCATCCTGCTGTGGGTTCAGGGGCATGGCTTTTTGGAGGCAGGAGTGTTGTCACCTTCTAGCACCATGGCTCCCAGGAGGGTGGGGGTGCCCTGCACCAGGCAGGTGGCACTGCCCTGCCCCACCCCGTTGAGGGTCCTCTGTGGGCACTGAGGCAGCCTCCTCTACACCTTGCCAGTGAGCTACCATCAGGAGGAAAGGGACTGGCCCTGGTGGGTCGGCCGGGCCCTGCGTGGGTCCGAAAAGCCCCCGTGTGGGGCACAGCCTGGAAGGGCCTTGTGCAGAGGTGCAGGCAGGGCAGAGGTGCTGGCAAGGGACAGGGTTCTCCAAGCCCCAGCCATGGGGTTCCTTATGATGTCCTGACCACTGGGCCTGGAGGGCTGGGGCACAAACGTCCCCAGTGGCTGGCCGCAAAGGAGGGCCACCCTCTGTGGGGAGCTGGGCCTTTCTGGGAGGTGTCAGCCCGGCCCTCCTGCATCTGAGTAGGAGGGAGATGATGGGTAAACCCAGCCCCCACCACCTCTGATCTGTGAGGGCGAAGCTGCCCTGGGAAGCCCTGAGGTCAGCGCCCCACGGATGCAGGGCCAGGTGGAGCTGGACACCGGTGGGGCCGAGGCACCGAGGCACAAGCCTGGCACTCACTAGCCTCCCCGCCCTCCCACCCCTGGTGTGGAGCTGCAGGTGCCCGGCCGAGGGTGGCCAGCAGGGTGGGCTGCAGCCCTGGCTTGCACCAAATCCCAAGTGGACAGTCCCAGCTGGCCAGGCAGGGCTACCCTGTTTCCCGCAGTTGCAGGCTGAGTATCCAGGCCCAGCTAGGGCTGTGGCCAACTTGTCAGACAGCCAGACCTTCCTGGGGGCACTCGGGGCCCTGGCCTGTCATGGGGTCCTCACACATTGGCCATCAGATCGGAAGACAGGCATTGCCTGGAGTCACCCACCTCCCATTGTACAGGTGGGAAAGCCAGGCCCCAGTGCCACCTCCCAACCTGATGGAGGAAGAAAGGAAGGAAAGAGGAGGGACTCGGGGAAGGAGGGATGGGACGGAGGGAGGAGGGGCGGGGTAGAGGAGGGGAAGGAGGGAGGAGGGAAAGGAGGAAGGATGGGACAGAGGGAGGAGGGGAGGGAGAGAGCAGGGAGGGAGGAGAGGAGGGAGGGAGGAGGGA
>NW_016107460.1:4860964-4884274 GCF_001604975.1 Cebus imitator | reverse complement strand
GGAGGGAGGGAGGAGGGAGGGAAGAGAGGAGGGAGGGAGCAGAGAGGGAGGAGGGGAGGGAGGGAGCAAGGAGGGAGGAGAGGAGGGAGGGAGGAGGGGAGGGAGGGAGAGGGGAAGGGTGGAGGATGCCAGAGCCCCAACAAGGATCCCCCTTCTTGGTCTCCAAGGCTCTGGTCAGGGATAACAGCATGGAGACGGCCGGCCCTCTGTCCCCCCCCAGCCATGGGGAGATAACAAGTCCTGTGGAGCCCAAGCCCAGCTTGCTGCCAGGATGTCAGAGACGCCGAGGGGTCTCCTGCTTGTCCCAGGGGAGGCCTTCCTGGGGAAAGAGCCCCACCCACCAGGCTTCCCAGGGAGGGACCTTCGGTGCGCCCCGTGGCGTCTCCACCTGTGAGGAAGCGGGAGAACCTGCCCCGTGCACGTGGGGTGTAACTGACCTCATCCTCACAGCGCCTGAAGTCCCGAGTGTGCGTCTAAGCACTGGGGGCTCAGCCCCGCCTCCCGGGGCATCCCTTCTGCTACTGATCAGGAGCACCGAGGCACTGCGGGCGCCAAGGGCAGGTGGCTGGGGTGTCGGATGGGCAGGGCCGTGGCATCTGTGGCCAGCCCTCTGGCTGGCAGCCGCGGACAAGAGGCGGGGGAGGCCGTGTCCTCTGCACAATCTCCTGAGTCTCACACTGTCCCCCACGGTGCCCCCGCCTCTGTCTGCATCTCCACCCGGCAGCCCCTCCTCGAGCCTCTGGGCTAGGGCGACCTCACCTCCACCACCCTCCCAGCCCTGAGTCGGGGCAGCTTCCTGCCTTTGCCCTCCAAGGCCCAGCAGCCGTTCTGGGGTTGGACCCCGTCGGCGGAAGCACCCAGGGTGGTCTCCAGTCCCGGTTGGGTGCTGCCTGCTACTCGAACTGAGAGTGGTCCCAGGAAGCGGCCATCGCAGCTGGAACTCCGGGGTGGTGGGGGATGCCACTGCCCTGAAGCCAGCGCTGTGCTTTCCACCAAGGAAAAGCCAGACAGCAGCTGCCAGGGCGGCACGGTGACATCGCAGTCAAAAGCCCTGTCGCTGTGTGCGATCCTGCTTGAGCTCCCTTTGAAGTAACGGCCTTGGGGACCCCGTGGGGGCTGCATCTGACCAGGGCTGTATGTTGCAGTGGCAGCTGCAGAGAGGGGTCGGGCCGCCTTCCGCTGCCCCGAGAACTTGCTGGGAGGCGTGACTCGCTCCAGCTGCAGTTAGAGCAGCAGAGACCTGGTGGCCCTGAAATCATCTCATTTCTTTTAGCCTCAGGGATGACTTCCCTGAAAATGAACCTGCATGTAATTGAGCGGATGTTGGAAATGGAGTGCCCTCGTGAGTCTCAAGGCTCTGCGGGGGTCATGGGCGTTCTTTGGGAAGGGCCAGGGCCTTGGACCTTGGGGCGGGGACACAGGAGTGGAAGTCCTGACCTCCTGGACCTCTCTGCAGCTCCCTTGCCAGAGGAAAGTCCAGCGCCCGGGTCTGGAAATTCAGGGGTCGCTCCTGGGAGACCTACAGCAGCCTCGACGGGTGGTTGGTCTGCTGCGCGGAGGGGCTCCTGCCCGCCCCCCCCGAGAGCCAGACGCACCAGCCGTGTCCTCGGTGCCCACGAGGAGTCAGCGCATGCTCTAGGGACGGGAGAAGGGGGCTTGGAGGCCAAAAGGCATGTCAGGCTTGGCTGCACACATCTTGGGCAAATCATTTGAGGGGTGATGTCTAGGGTCTCGTGCCAGTGATCAGATGCAAGGCTGATCCCAGCTAATCCCCCGTAGGGGTTCACCGACCAGAGATGGGGGGCTTGCTGCATCAGCTGAAGGAGCCGGGCTCACCAACTCTGGCTGGTCCGTGACAAACCCGGACTCACAGCGACTAAGTCACGTTTATTGTGACGCCAGCGCAGCCCGGACCTGACGGAGAAGAGGCCACCAGAGGCTCGGGAGGAGCCAGTGGGGCCCCTCACTCTGCATTGCACCCAGGAGCGGCCCGGGCATGCCTTTCCCTCGGCTTAGAGAGTGAATCCATCTGTGACACAGGCCTGGCCTCTCGCAAACTCCACTGTGGCTGGCTCCAGAGTCCAGGGCAAGGCAGGGAGGGACCTCTCCTTGGATTTGTTTCCACCGTGGCCCAGGGGCCTCAAACAACGCAGTTACTCTCTCACACTCACGAAAGCAGGAAGCCCAAAGCCAGCACCGCTGGGCAGGGATCAGGGCTCTCCCTCCAGACGCTCCAGTACAGAATCCTTCCAGGCCGCTCCCAGCTCCCAGGGGCTGCCGACACACTGGTGCTGTGGCTGCCTCGCTCTGGTCAAGATCTTCCAGTCACTACCCCATCCCGCATGGCCGTCTGCTCAGGGTGTGGCCACGTCAGCTCTGCGGCTCCCTAATGAGGACATTGCGATGGAATTTAGGACCCTCCAGGGTTATCCAGATATGCCCCATCTCCGGATCCTGCAGTCCATCAGCCCTGCACGGGCCTTCTCGGGGCTCCAGGGCTCAGCAGGGGATATCATGGCATGGGGTGAGGTAGAGTCACTTGCAGCTGACCACACTCCCCAGGAAGGGTCCCGGGGTCTAGTGGGAATGGCAGGTCAGGGAGTGGCAGTGGCCGGGGGGGGTCGCACTGCTGCTGACCTGCCGAGGACAGGAGCTATCACGGGCAGTGGAGACAGCGAGATCACTGGGAGATTCAGCTCAGCAATGGCTTTCACTGTGGCTGATTGATCGGGGTCTCTGGGATGGATCAGATGGAAGGCCTGATGGAGTGGGGCTCGACCTACGGGACGCCTCCTCCGTGTCTGCTCATCAGAAGCCTCACTTGGGGCGTCACCACCAGGAGTCCCAGCCGCTTGCTCAGCTTCTGTACCCACCAGGCGGTGTTCCCCAGGGGCAGGGGCCTTCAGGAAAGTCCCGTACACACTCACAAGGAGGAGCTCAGGCACCTCCCCTGCACCGGCCCCAGCCAGGTGTGCAGCAGGCAGTGCTTGACAGCAGGGCTCCGGCCAGGCCAGCCGGGAGCGGGCTCTGCGTCCATGCTGCTTCCTGGGGACCCTGAGCCCCGTGCAGCCTGAAGTCCAGAGGAAAGCAACGCCTGAGTGCTGGCCACGTCCACTTTCCCGTGAGCTCTGTGGCCTAAGTCACATCCACAGTCCCGAATGCACAGTTGGACCGGACACAGCAGCCATTGGGAGGATCCCCACGTTGGCCCCAAACCCACAGAATGACACCTGTTGGAGTGGGGAGAGACAGCAGACGCCCCTGGAGCTTCTCTCTACCCCGAGGAGGAAAGCCAGAGGGGGACAGCACCCTGTGAGGAGGCTGAGGCTGGGCCCGGAGCTGCAGGCACGGGATTCCTGCCACCGTGGTCTGTGCGGGAGCCAGATGGATCACTTTCCAGAGAAAGTGACCCTGGACGAGGGCTGCTCAACCTCAACACTTAGGACCTGGGGGCCGGATGACCCCTTGTGGTGGAGCCCACCCGGTCATCACAGGGTGTTCACAGCTTCCCGGGGCCTCCCCTCCTGGAAACCCGTGGCAACCCCCCAGTGTGATAAGGAGAAGTGTCTCCAGACACCGCCCATGTCCCCGGTGAGGCCTCCCCTCTCCCTGACTGAGAACCACCGCTGGGGATTATTCTCGACTTCACCTAGGAGACCCAGCCGCTGATGCTTTTCCAAGAATGGAGTCTCCAGTGGGAGGAGAGGAGTGAGTCCCCTGGGAGAAGGCACCAGACTGGCCGCCGGGAACATGGCGTCCCGGGACCCAGGGGCACAATACGAGCTTCACCTGGCATAGGTGATGGTTCGCCTTCACAGCCCTGCCCGGGGCCCGCTTCACTCTCCCGATCGTCACACCTGCGCCCTCTACGGGGATCTTGCTCACCTGGAGGTCCTGGGGTCACGGCACTGGTCTCCTGCTGGTGACATCAGGTCAGTTGTTCCTGACGGTCAGAAAGCAGCAAGCATCTTGTCTGACTTCACAGAACACACATGCGCCAGACGCCAGGATTAACCCCATGAACATGTAGGGGCCCAACACATGGGTGGACGTCCTGCCTCCCTGGCCTGACGCTGCCATGCCATCTGCTGCCTGCGCCTAGAAACGGCGTTTGGGGGCCTCCTGGGATCTCAGACCGTGAGCAGCTTTGCTGGCCTCCGAGGCGTCAGAGGTCTTCATGGGTGACAGGGCGGCCGTGTGGAACCTCAGAGAAGCTACCGGGGGAAGAACAAGGTACAGATACCCCAGGCCTGACAGCAGGGCTCTCCCCGAGGCCCCCTGCCTTCTCGCTGAGAAAAGCCCAGACCCAGTGCCCCAGTGTCCCACCACAAGACAACTGTGGCCGTCCCCACCACAAGACAACCATGGCCGTCCAAGCTGAGTGCTCCTCGTCGGCCAGGCGCTGTCTGAGCCAGCAGCCCGTGGTCCCGAGGGACGGCCCCTGAGGGCTGAGGGAGGCGGACGCAAAAGGAGTGTTGAGGGGCCACTGCCCCGCACCCCGCTTCACGCACGCCTCCTCCTTAGCCCGCACAGTACAGCTTCGCCCACCTTGGACCAAAGACAAAAACTCAGGCCTGGTTCACAGCTGGTCCTAAACTGCCTTCTGTCGCTGCCAGAAGTCGGCTGTGGCAACATCGTGGCTCTGACCCAGAAACCCGAGGAGAGAGCGGAAGGGAAGCCACGGAGGAGGCCAAGCTCCCGGCCACAACTGTTGTCCACTTTTTCCTGATGGAGATGCGGACAGAGGTGCAGATAGACATCTCCCAGCTCGGGAGATGCGCTGATGGCCCCAGCACGACTGGGGCCTGGAAAGAGGGGTCTGGAGGCCAGTAGACAGGGTGGGTGAGGGCAGGGCGTGCAGATGGCCCTCAGGGAGGGCACGGGATGGCGCATGTGCCTAAGGCCCTCGTGAGGGCGTTGAGGCGGACCGCTGCAGGGAATGCTGTCGAATCCAGGCAGAGCCACACTCTGGGGAGGGCCCTCGTCCTCTCTCTGGGGCCTGCTGCCCCATGCTTGCTCAGGGGCCCACCCAAAGTGGCCAGGATGGCAGGGATAGAGGTTATCATGGGTTGAATTAGTTCCCAAAAAATATATGTTCATGTCGCAAACCCCAGTACCTGTGAACAGGACCTTATTTGGAAATAGGGTGGTTTTATTTATTTTTTTTTTTGATTGGGGGACAGAGTCTTGCTTTGATGCCCAGGCTGAGGACAAGGGCACGATCTCAGCTCACCGCAACCTCTGCTTCCTGAGTTCAAGCAATTCTCCTGCCTGAGACTCCTGAGTAGCTGGGATTACAGGCACCCACCACCACACTGGGCTAATGTTTGTATTTTTAGTAGAGACAGGGTTTCACCTTGTTGGCCAGGCTGGTCTCAAACTCCTGACCTCGAGTGATCCTTCCACTTCAGCCTCCCAAAGTGCTGGGATTACATGTGTGAGCCGCAGCGCCCAGCCTGGGAATAGGGTCTTTGCAGATCTAACGAAGTGAAGCTGAGGCCCATGGGGTGGTTTCCAAGTCAGTACAGCTGGGAAAACGCTGCGTGGAGACAGACACACGGGCAGAATGGCCTGCGGTGACAGAGGCGGAGGTCGGGTGACACCACGCGGGCCAGGGAAGCCCATGAGGAGCCACCGGGGACTGGGAGGGCCTTCAGAGGGAGGTGGCCCTGCCCATACCTTGACTTTGGACTTCTGGCCTCCAGACGGGAGACATTCTTGCAGTTCTAAACCACCTGGTTTGTGGCACTTTGTGGTGGCAGCCCACGCTTGAGAGACCATGCACAGCTCAGCAACATGGTCTCTCCCAGACAAGGTGAACCTGGCCACCAGCACAGCCTGGGACCCACACACCCCTCACGCCCAAACAGAAACCATCACTGGGGCCCCTGGCGGCAGCTGTTCCTTGGACTTTGTGCCACCCACTCACAGGTGCCTGGCTGATGACCTCTGGCCCCTGACATCAGGGGGCACCATGGAGGGGCATTGGGGGGTCCTCTCTGGGCTGGACTTGCTCCCTGCTCCGATGACTCCACCCCATGCACCTGCCTCCTGCCTCTCTTGCCATCATGGCGCTCAGCTCCGTTCTGCCTCCGGCCGCGGAAGTCAACTCACAGAGCCTCTCAGCAATGGCTCCCGCCCTTGCAAATCTTCGTTCCACCGCAGCCCCCACCCCCTGCTGGCCTAGTGAAGGCTCAGGTATGGTGCCCATTGGACAAGCACTCCCTGAAAGGCTGGGCTTCTGTCTTCAGGTGTAATTTGTTTTAAACAAGCCACTCTGCCACTCTGCAGCCAACATACCCAGGTCCCAACACTGGCTGATGCCGAAGGGACCCCTGTCACTCACACCTGCTGACCCACTCCTAGGGCACTGACTTCCTGTCCCTAGGACTTTGGACTCTGCTGGTATAGCTGTCTCGGTCCTCAGCAGGATGCTTCCACTGGTGACACAACGGTGGGTCCACAGAGCTGGAAGTCAGTGTGGGCACCAGGATGCCAGGCTCTGCATGCTCCAAATCCACGGGTAAGCCACACGCTCGAGTGCCAGCCAGGGTGATGAAGCCCCTGCTGAGGGGGACCCTGGGCTGCAACTGCAGTGGAGGAGAATGAGCAGCAGCCCAGGGCATCTCCGGGCACCTCTGGGTATTGCCGTAAGGAACCATGAAAATTAATAGGCTGCAGCCACCAAAACACAGAAGTAAAGGAACGAGCAGGGCCACTGAGGACTCAGCACCTCTGGTGACAGTAACTCAGATTCCCCACCAGGGAGCAAACCTCCCACGACCAGCTGAGGGGCTGCAGGGGTGCAAATGAAGCAGGGAAGGGGCGTAAAGAAAGACATTCCCATAGTATGGTTTGCAGCATGTGACCAGCTGCAGAATCCAAGACCATAGCAATCTGTACACATGTGTCCTTACACAGCATGTGTGCTTGTGCATGTGTGTGCATGTGTGTTTACACGTGTGTGAATGCCTTTGAATGTATGTGCACGTATGCTTACATATGTGTGCGCATGTTTTACATGTGTGCATTGGTGTGTGCTTACATGTGTGCATATATGTGCATGTGTGCATGGGTGTGCATGTACGTGCATGTGTGTGCGCATGTGTGTTTATATGTGTGGGGGGCATGTTTTTCCGTGTGTGTGTGCATGGGTGTACATGCTTACATTGTACGTACATGTGTGTATGTGCGCATGCATGTTCACCTGTGTGCATATGTGTACATGTGTGCATGTAGGTACATGTGATTATATGGGTGTTCATGCATTAGTATGTGTTTGCATGTTTATGTATGTGTGTTTACATGTCTGCAATCATGTGCGTGTTTTCGTGTGTGTGCATGCCTGTTTACATGTGTGCATGTGTGTGCATGTGTGCTTGTGTACTCACGTGTGCACTGTGTCTTTACACGTGTGTGTTTCATGTGTGTGCATGTGTGGCATGTGTATGCATGTCTGAGCATGTGTGTGTGTCATGTGTATATGTGTACTGTGTACATGTGTATGTGTGTATTTACATGTGTGTGGTGTGCACACGTGTGTGTATGCATGTGTGCATGTGTGTGCATATGTGGTGTGTCTGTGTGGTATGTCTGTGTGGTGTGTGCATGTGTTTATGTGTTTCAGTGTGTGCATGTGTGTGTGCATATGTATCGTGTGTGTGCATGTGTGGCATGTGTATGTGTATGTGTGTGCATATGTATGCATGTGTGCATGTATGGTGTGTGTGGGTGTGTGGTGCTTGTGCATGTGTGATGTGTGTTCATGTGTGTATATGTTGTGTATGTGTGTGCATGTGTGGTGTGTGTGCATGTGTGTTTATATATGTGCATGTGTGGCGTGTGCATGTGTGGTGTGTGTGCACGTGTCATGTGCATGTGTGCATGTGTGGTGTGTGTTTATGTGTGTGCATGTGTGGTGGGTGCACATCTGTGTGTGTCGTGTATGTGTGTGCATGTGTAGTGCTGCATGCATGGTGTGTGTTCATATGTGTGTGCATTGTGTCGTGTGTGCATGTGCATGTGTGTGTATGTATGGTGTGTGTGCATGTGTGCATGTGTGTGCAGGTGTGGTGTGTGCAGGTGTAGTGTGTGTGCACGTGTGTGTCCGTGTGTGTGTGCATGTGTGGTGTGTGTTTTTATGTGTGGTGTGTGTGCACCTGTGTGTCGTGTATGTGTGTGCATGTGGTGTTTGTGTGTGCATGTGTGATGTGTGTGCACATGTGTGTGTCATGTTTTGTGTGTGCATGTGGTGTGTGTTTGTGTGTGCATGTGCGGTGTGTTTATGTGTGTGCATGTGTGGTGTGTGTGCACATGTGTGTGCATGTCATGTGTTTGTGTGCATGTGATGTGTGTGCATGTGTGGTGTGTGTGCACGTGTGTGTACATGTGTCGTGTGTGTGATGTGTGTGCATGCACATGTGTTTGTGCGTGTGTGTGTGTGTGTGTGCCAAGTCCCTTCTTTCTCCCCTTCCCTCTCCCATTATTTCGTAAATGGACAGTTAGCAGTGGTCAGCTTGACAGTTGATTGCCTGTGTTACAGAATGGCCTGGTGACCTCACGCTGACCTGGAAAAGGAGCTCACACGGCCTGAGGTGCCTCCCGCACCTGTGACCGGTGAGTAGATCTCATGGCTGTGGGACTCTTCTTCCTTTTACAGGAGGGTGGCGTGTTTTTCTTTTTACAACAGGCCATCCGGGCTTGTCCAGCAGCAGCAGCCCAGCTGCTGCCATCCCTGTCTAGAAGCTGCCATGCATGTCACAGGCGTGCACTGACGCAGCCTCGGGGAAGGGCGACCACATATACCTGGGGTGCCTCAGCTCCCAGCCTGCTCTGCTACATTCAAGAGGCGGGCGAGGACCCAACACACTCACTCTCCCTTGCCCACTGGCTTCCTGTCGGGTCCTGCCCACCAGGGCCCTGGCCAGCTGGGAAGCGAGCGCTGAAAAGGACTTGGCCTGACTGCCCCTGCCAGCTCTTCCCCCAGCGGGTGGCTGCAGCTGGCTCTGGCCTCTCACCTCTCTGGGGGCCCCGTGGAGCCAGCCCAGCTGTGCCCTCTCCAGCAGCACCCCTGCTCCGAAGGGTGACCCCTGGGCCGTGAAGCTCTCCTCTGAGTGTCTGGAACCCACGGCCCCAGACTGCTCCCAGCTTCCCTCACTCACCAACCCTGGGCTACCCCCAGGTCCCCTTGTGCCCTGCAGGCAGCCATGGCTCCTGAACTCCATGCCTTCATCAAGTCCCCTCTGTGGAAACACTCAGTGTGACTGGTGCTCCTGCTGGACCCTGGCTAGGTCAGATTCCGGGGACTCGAGTGGCCACACAGACGGCAGCTCGGCTGGGCACCAATAGGTCATGGCAGGTCCCTGCCAGAAGCAGCCAGATTTCCCTGGACATTGCCGTCAGGAGCCAAATGATGCCGCCTGCAGAAGCAGAGCTGTCCATCGCGAAGCAGGACACAGCGGTGACCCCGTGCCAGCCACTGCCCCAGCCCCTCGCCCCCCTGCACATCAGCTCACTCGGCCCTTGGGGGACCCATGTGGGCTGAACTGTGGCCTACAAAATTTATAAGTTGCAGTTCTCAGGCCCTGGACCTCAGACTGTGACCCGACTTGGGAATAAACTTTCATTTGACAGAACAGTGGAGGCGAAACCACACTGGAGTTGGGGGGCCGTCATCAACCATGAGGGGTGTCCTCACATCAAGGGAGAGTGTGGGCACGGACACCCACACAGACAGAGGGGGCCACGCAGAGCTGGAGACAGAGACTAGGCAGCGCTCCCGGGAGCCAAGGCGCAGGCAGGTGCACAGCTGCGGCCTGCAGAGGCCCGGGACGGGTGAGCCCTCTGAGCCTCTGCAAGGGACCAGCCCTGCTCTCGCCTCAATCTCAGACCTCCAGCCTCCAGAGCTGTGAGGGCATAAACGTCTGTGTTTCAAGCCCCCGCGTCCGTGGCACTTGGTGGCGGTGGCCCTGGGATGCCCTTGCTGCATCCGTGCCAGGCTGAGCACAGCCCGGAAGGCGGGCAGCACCGCCACCTTCTGTGGTTTCAGGCTGGCTGAAGTCACCAGGTGTGGCCCCCGCATTCACTGCTGAGTGTACCCTCACCGCTAGTGCACAGGCGCCCCAGGAGGGAGGTCGGGGTCGGGGAGGCAGCCGCTGGAGGACAGAGAAGGTAGAGTCACCAGCCCCACTGACCAAGGTTAGGTCCCGGGAGCCAGCGCCTCGGGCAGCCAGCACACAGTTACGGGAAGCACCCCTGTGAGGTCAGCACCCACGTCACTCAGCCGGCACACAGCCCGACGAGATGCCCTCCGGAGAGTGGCCACGCCCAGGCTGGGGTCCTCCCCACCAGGCTGGAGCGGCAGAGATGCCTCTGGCCAAGCAACGACCCGTGGCCTGGGGAGGCCTAGGCCCCTCTGGAAAGAAGGTCCCCTCCACAGAGGCCACACTCCTTCCACATCACCTCGAAACAACCCAGGCTGGGCCCCAGGGTCTGAGATGTACTGACGTGTCCCGCCACTACCTGGGTCTCCTGAGCAAGTTTTTCACCTCCTGACGCCTGAAAGGGACAGACATTGAGAAATCCACAGGTTGCTCTATTGATAAGAGTGTCACTGAGAGGAGAGAGGCTGCCCTGTGAGGCACCAGGGGTGAGCCGAGGCCCAGGCAAGCCCGGGGCAGAGCAGCTGCTGGGGTCACATTCACAGACCCTGCCAGGGCCAGGCAGGCTAGGCTGGGACCCAGGGGCCACCACTGTCCCTTCCCATGGCCAGCGCTGAGCCAAGACCCAGGGCCTGGTGGGGCTGGAGTCTCCCGCTGAGCTCTAGACCACCGAGAGCCGGGGACAGCAGCAGGAAGGGGTCCTCACTGCCTCAGTGGGGGAGTCAGAGTCAGGCAGGTCCCGGCCCCAGCCCAGGCCTTGCCACAGCGACCTCGCCATGGAGACTCCCACTACAGCGAGCCTCCCAGAACGGGGCTGGCCTGGGTCAGGGGAGGGGTCTCTGGGTGGTGGACAGTGTGGAGAGAGGGCCGTCAAGGTCATGGGAGGACACCCAGGCCACCCCCAGACCAGCAGAGTGAACGGCCACTGAGGTTCACCCAGGCCACGAGGTCCCCAGGCGCACAGGGCACACGTGTGTCCATGCAGGAGCATCGTGTGCAAATGTGTGCACGTGTGCAGGCAGGCGTGTGGGTATGTGTCACATGTTATGTACACGAGTGTGGCTTTGTGTGTGTCCATGGGTAGTGTCTGTGCATCTGTGTGAGGGCGTACCTGTGCATATGTGTGTGTGCCTTCAGGGGTGTGTGGTATATGTGCTTTGTATGCATCGGTGCATGTGTGTGTATCTGCATGTGTGCACTGCCATGCACCTTGTGTCATATGTCACCTGCATGTGTGTGTGGGTACAGGTCTGTGTGTAGGTACATGCATGTGTGGGTACATGTCTGTGTGTCTGTGCATGTGCATGTGAGTACACATCTGTGTGTCTGTGTGTGTGTGTGGGTACATGTCTGTGCATGTGTGTGTGGGTACATCTGTCTGTGCATGTGTGTGTGCGTACATGTCGGTGCATATGTGTGGGTACATGTCTGCATGTCCATGCATGCATGTGTGGGTACACGTCTGTGTGTCAGTGCATGTGTGTGTGGGTACACATCTGTGCATGTGCATGTGGGTACACATCTGTCTGTGCATGCATGTGTGGGTACATGTCTGTGTGTCTGTGCATGTATGTGTGGCTATTTTTGTGTGCATGCATGTGTGGGGACATGTCTGTCTGTGCATGTGTGTGTGGGGACATGTCTGTCTGTGAGGTATAACTCTCAGATGAGAAAGGAGAAGTTCTCCTGCTCTCTCTCCTGCAGGAACAGCCCACAGGACGTTGTTCCCCTGAGCACAGGCCCGGGGTTCCCTGGCAGGGTGGGGACCCTAGCCCTCCAGGTCCCTATGAAACCTCACTGTCTCCAGGAGTCCAGGCCCTGGAGCCGGTGGGATGAAGTGGGTGGGGTGGGACAGGCTGTGTCCTTTCCTCTCTCCTCTGCCCCTCGACCAAGGGAGATGATCAAGGTTGCTGGCAGGAGCCACCTGTGCTCCGAATCACCCCACGCCCCCAACAGCTCCCCCAGAAATTGCTGATGGCCAGATGACACCCCAAAGATGAGAACTGATGAGGCAAGGCGGCAAAGCTGCTGGACAGGGAGGTTGCTGCTCTTCACAGGAACTTCCTGAGTGACCATGGACAAGGCCAGCCTCCCCCATATGTGCCTCAGTTTCCCCTCTTTAAAAGAAGGATGGGCCAGATTGTCCCATCCCTTCTGGAGTGAAGATCCATGTCTCATGTATCCCTGTGGCCAAAACACATCAGAGGCCAGCAGGGCAGAGGAGCAGTTCCCCAGCGAAGGGGCTCTGAGGGTGGGACCCCTGCAGGTGGTGTGTGGGAGACGCGGATGAGGACACGTCCACCTCCGGCCAAACCCCCATTCCTTGAGCCTGGGGTCTGCACGGGACGGGGCCGGCTGCCTGCCTGCACCGAGGGGTCCCCTCCCCACCCCCTCCTGGAGCGGTGCCGTCTCTCCACGTTCTCGGGCTGTGGTCTCCGCCTAATTACCCATAACCTTCTGCTCGAAGAGCGCTGTCCTTGCCTGATAAAAACCAGTAACTTTGAAAGCAAACTGGGTCTTAATTTTTCTTGACAGCCCTGCTTGAAGCATGCGGGCCGAGCTGGGGTTTAATTAAATGCACATTCGTATTCCAAACAAATTAAGTACAATTAAGGACTCTGAGTTATGGGTATCTATCACTCCGTGATGTTTTTGTAAAAATTACCCCATCAAGATCAAAGGCGGAGGATCCCTGCCTTAATTGCTTCATTAGGGCGCCATGCACCAGGCTTCGAGAGCGCCGGCCCGCGTGTCTCTTTGGGAATTACTCAAACGACGGCCCTCACGGTAATTGCTTCCATATTTCTCTCCCGGAGACGTTCCGGGCTCCACGGATCAAATGCAATGGCTTCAGGAACCCAGCTCGGCTCGGGTCCCCTCGGCAGCGGCCAAGGCGTTTTTATGGCGCCTGCCCTGAGGCCCCACTGGGCTGGCTGGTGGGTGGGCTGCCCCCGGCCCTGCCCATGCTTGGCCTCTGAGCCAGGGCAGCTGGTGGCCCAGGGAGGGGGGCCCAGGCCAGCTCACAGGTCCACCAGACAAGCGACCCCGCCACGCCGCCCTCTGTTGGCTTGAGAGCCATCCTGGGGTCCTCTGCATCGCCCAGCCTTGCCCTCCTCACTTCTTGCTTTAAGCTGAGCAATGGGCGAGGCACCCCCACCCTAAGTCCTAGAGCTGTGGGAAAAGCCACTTGCAAATGGCTTTGGGGGCTGAGACCACGCAGGGTCAGAGGCTGTGGCTGGCTTTGGTTCTGAGCCCCCAACACAGCAGGGCCAGGTGCAGAGCCTCCCAGTCCCCAGGGCTCTGCCAGCCCTGACCCCATGCCCCAAGACCCTCCCCTGGAACCCACTGGGAAGACGCCCGCGCTGCCCAGCTCTGGAGCAGAACGGAAATGCAGAACGGCGGCCACCAGGGGCTCTCGTCCCGGCCCAGCTCCCCCTGGCTTCTCCCGGAAGGGGTCAGAGCCACAGCCGCCGGGGGTCTCGTCCGGGCCCAGCTCCTCCCATCCCTGAGTGGACGCAGAGCGGCCAGAATGGAGTGACCAGGGATTCACACAGTGTGCTGGGTGAAACAGAGCCACAGGCACTGCACCCACAGGCCAAGTACCTCGCGAAGGATCTAGAACATCTCTACCCCAAAAATGAGTCCTTGTTGATCTGGAGCTCAGGCTTCACTTGGCTTAATGTGGCCACCCTACCGGGAGAAGAGGGAGAACTTGCTCTCACAGAGGCTCATGCTCTCCACAGATGCCCGAGGGCACGAGGGCGCTGGCACCCAGCCCTGGGGGCCCTGCCTCCTGTCTGGCCCCAGGGCCGGGCCCATGAGCCTCCTCAGGCACCCTCTGCCTCAACAGCCATGCCTCCTGTGGCTTCCCATTTGTGGAGAGGGTGGGGGGATCCCTTGGGCCCCATGTGGAGGCTGCCTCAGCCAGGGTGTGGTGGCCGCCCCATGTGGGTTGAATAGTGTCCCCAGAAACTGTGCTGGGGTCCTCACTGTCGGGACCTGTGGATGCGGCCTCACCGGGTCATGCAGACATAACCAGTTCAGGTGCTGGAGTAGTGTGGGCGTGGATCCTAGTGGCCGGTGTCCTTATAGGAAGAAAGCAGGCACAGAGACCCCACAGGGGAAGGCGGCCACAGCCGAGAGCTGCCTGAAGCCCCCAGAGCCTGAAGGAGGCAGGAGGGGTGTCCCCCAGAGCCTGGAGGAGGTGTGTCCCCCAGAGCCTGGAAGAGGCAGGAGGGGTGTCCCCCAGAGCCTCGGAGGGAGCATGGCCCCAGCACCTGGATTGCGGGCTTCCAGCCCCCAGACCGTGAGGGACCAATGCGGATTGTTTTAAACTGCAACAACTCAATCTGTGTTATTTTAAACCACAATAACTCAATGCGTGTTATTTTAAGCCTCAATGGTTGTCTTTGCTGCAGCATCAATGGGAAACTCATCGGCACACCTGGGAGGAAGAGGCTCAGTGGGGTGCCGGGCGCAATCCTCGGCCTCCAGGCTCCGGGAAGGTGAGGGTGGGCGGGGCCCCTGCTTAGCCTGTGCCCTCCAGGGCTGGCCACCCCATTGGGTCTTTGCTGGTGACGACACATTTCAGATGCCAGGCAGCAGCTTCACTGCAGCCGTCCTCTGCCCCGGCCCCCCGCGGGTTCAGCCCGCCCTTCCCATGGGACCCACAGGCAGGAAGCCAGGACTCCAGCCCCTGGCCTGACCCGTCCTGTGGCAGACACTCCCTGCCAGGGCAGCAGATGTGCATGGGTCCTGACTTCCAAATGGGGCCTTCACAGGTACCCTCTGGCCAGTACAAGTGTGGGGAGCACTCCCCAGTGTGAGGGGTCACTGTGCCCAGAGCCACGAGTGCTGGCCAGAGAGTGGAGGCAGACAGGAGAAGAGAGACAAGGGCTTAGGGACCCCCTGGAGTGGAGCGGGCTGCATGGCAGGGCCTCACCCGGCAGAACGGGGGCCGGTGCCCCCCAGCTCCACCCACGAGGCTCCCCATCCCCCAGGCCCGGGCGACCCTGTCCCCTTCCCGCTGGGCTCTGCTGGTGGGGCTATGCTTCTCTCTAGGACAGCACATCACGCCCACGTGGCTCTGTGGCCCTCATTCCTCCCTGGGCATCCCCTCTGGGCCTGCCACCCACGTTGGTCCCAAACTCTAGGATTCTTCAGTCTCATAAAAGGGGAGGGTCCTGCTGACATCAGGGCCAAAGACTCAGGCAAGGAGGACATGGTGCCTGATCAACACCCCCACATCACCAATGAGTGGGGGCGGGGGGGAGGGTGGCCCCGGGTCTGGCAGGGGACTGAGGGCTCCTGGAAGCCTGCTCTGCACACCCACCCCCTAGCTTGGTCCCTCCGGGCTGCCCAGCTCCCCTCGGTGTGCCGGGGTGACCGCTCTCCACGAGAGCTCGACGCAGGACCCAGGGGCTGTACAGGACATAGTAACACAGGAGTCCTCCCCCAGGCCCTCCCGAGACAGCGCAGGGTGTGTCAGCGGGAAAGCAAATGCCAGGGCCTATCGGCGTTTTCACGGGGGCCGGGGCTCGAAGGCAGGTCCGGCCCGTGGACGCTGCCTGGGCTGGAAGAGCGGACACTTCTCAAGAGTGTCAGAGCAGAGCCATAGTACTGATGTCCAGAGGCCACCCCTGGATGAGAAACAGCCCCGCCTCCCCAGACCTCACTCAGGCTGCCCACCGAACGGGGCATGCTCGGGGAACCCACACTCAAGGCCCAGGACTGAGCTTAGGGGGCAGAGCGGGTATGAAGTCGGGGTCTCCAGAGTCATCCAGGCCCCAGGCAATGAGTCCACAGGAGGTCCCCGGAGGCCCAGAGAGGTCCGACCCACGCCCCCTCCCAGCCTGCTGACACAGGTGGTCACCCACCCTGCAGCTCCCAGCCTGCCCACCTGGGGGGCGATTTCCTCTCCACTCTGCAGGGAGTAGGCATTTGGACGGAGCCTCCCAAATTTGTCTGTGGAGCCCCAGGGGCTGCGGGGGCCGAGATCCCCCCAGCAGCAGAGCCACTGCTGCCCCTCCCCTTCCACAGCTGACCCGGACGGAGGCCTGAGTGGAGGGCTCCTGTCCCTTCTGGCATACCTGTGAGGCAGGTGCCCTTAGTGGCTACGTGGTGGGGCTCAGGAAGGAGAGGCTGAGAGGGTCCAGCTGCTGCGTCAGTCACCCAGCAAGTGAGGGCTGGGCTGGGATTCGAGTTGGACAGTGGCAGAGCCGGGCAGCCTGAGACCCTGCCGGGCTCACTTCCCACTGCAGCGGCCGGAGAAGCAGGCGCCACACCTGCCCTGCCCGTGGCACATGCCTAGCTCGGGGAGCCCAGCACCCTGGCCTCTGGGGCTCCGGGCCACCAGCCCTAAGTAGGAATCAAAACAAGCGCCGATGGGGGGGTGAGGAAGCGTCCATGGTCAGGCTCTGAAGGCTCCAGAAGCCAGAAGTCCCCAAGGCCCCAACCACAGCTCCCACCCAACTATGCTGTTCCCGTGAAGGCAGAGGGCTGACGCAGGGCGGTCCAGGTGTCTGACCGGACCCTCTGTCTCCCGCACCTGGGACCTCCTGGGCCCTGGAACAGTCTCAGGGGCGGTGGTCAGGACCCCCAGCCCATCACTCTGGAACAAGAGCCTTGGGGGTCCCTGGCTGATGCTGCTGGCTCAGGCCTGTCCTCCCAACGCCCGCCTCCCTCTGGAAGCAGTGGGCACTCCCACCAGGAAGGAGGTGAGAAATGGAAGACCGCCCCTTCATAGCAAATTCCTCACACATGGGGTCTCCCCAGCACCCTCCACCTCCCTCAACCCCAGAACTGCCCCACCTGGAAATGCCCCCTCAGAAATGCCCCCCAGAAGTACCCCACCTGGAAATGCCCCCATCCCTCAGAAATGCCCCTATCCCTGGAAATGCCCTGCAGGGTCAGGGGCCTCCCTCTGCAAGCTCCAGGCCATTCTCTGTCTGCTGCCTGATCACCCCCACCAAGCATGGGACACAGGCCCCGTCTGCCCACAGCTTGGCCTCCACCCTTGGCTCTGGGCCCCCACTTCCCCACCTTCCTCAGCCCCCCGCCACCCCTTCCTGGTCCTCCTGTCAGTTCTGATGTCCCTGGCCTCTTCCAGTGGGGACCGCAGGTCCCAGACCCAGAGCCTCCTCTGTCCCCACCTGGAGCCCCCCAGGCTGGCTCCAAAGCCCACCACAGGCTGGTGACCCCAAACGTCCTTGGCCAGTCTGTCTTCATGAGCCCCAGCGGCTGCCCTGGGTGAACCAGCTATGTCCACACTCAGCCAGGGTTGACCCCGACAGTCCTCAGGGCAGGGACAGGGACAGAAGGGACCCCAGTACCTGAATGAAGGCCCCAAGCCACCATCCCCTACTCCGTATGGATGAAGCTCTTGCTATGTCCTCAGGGCCCTGAGAGCCCAGGGGTGTCCATCCCCATGGCCATTCCCAGCCCTGCCCCCACCCTCTGGCCATGCTCCCCCCACAACAGCACTGGTGGCTGCCTCCCAGATCCTTGAAGTGTTTCCCAAAACCTGATGTCTGGAGCTGCTTCTAGGAGTGGCAGGCACATCCCAAGGTGACCCCAGGTCACCCTCCTGCGTGACCACCTGCCCTGAGATCTGCACCCGGCCAGCAGAGTATGATACGGGTGGAGGGGAGTCACTGCCTCATTCACACGTTAAGAAGATGTGTCTGGGAAGGCCAGAGTGGCAGAGTCTCCTGTGGCCTGAAGGAAGGAAGCTGCCCACAGAGAGGCCCCCCCAGGGCAGAGGACATGGGGGGGCGGGGGGCAGGGCAGAGGACAGTGCTGGTGGGGGACAGGGCAGAAGACAGTAGGTGGGGCCCAGGCAGAGGACAGCAGGGGGGGCCAGGGCAAGGGACAGTGCTGGCAGGGGGGCGCCAGGGCAGAAGACAGTGGGGGGCGGCCATGGCAGAGGACATGGGAGGGCGGGGGCCAGGGCAGAGGAAGTTGGTTGTCCACAGGGCAGAGGATGGCAGGGACTCCAGGACAGAGGACAGCGGGTGCCCCGAGGTTCTGAGAGTGGCTGCAGGTTCACAGCCCCGAGAACATGGAAATAGTTCCGTCAGCGGCCGGGATACGCCTGGAAGTGGGTACCTCCCTAGCGAAGTCCAAAGATGGGAACGGAGCCCAGCTCCGGGCCAGGGAACGCGTGCGGTGATGAGCGGGCGTCTGCCATCCGACTGCACTGCAGTGTGTGTTGGTGCCATTGCTGCGTAGATCATGACACGCCGCACCTAAGGATGCAGGACCAGACAGGGGCCGGCTTTTGTGGGGGAACCGTGGCTCAGCAAAACGAAGCAGGTTTCCTTCCCCTGCCTCGACGCTGGGCATGTGCCCTGTCACCTCCCAGGGGGCCAGAGCAGCCACCTCTGCTCACCCGACCTGCCGCTGGCAAGGGTCCAGCATAGCACCACTGGCCAGGCCGCCCTGGAGGGTAAAGACCCCCGTGCACGATGCCCAGGCACCACGCCCGCCCCTCCAGGCTCTTCCCACTTCCCAGCCGGCTGGGTGGCCCCAACCCTGCTGCTTGCAGACCCCCCCTAAAGGACACTCTTCCTCCCGCTCCTCTCAAGTTCCCCCCAAATGCCGCCTGGTCTCCGAAGCCTTCTCTGTCCTGCCCAGAAGATGGGGGAGCCTCTGCCCTGGGCCTCCTTCACATGCCGAAGTGCCCTCAGCTGTGGGGCGTGGGACACCCAGAACACCGGCACCTGGTGCCAGCACCACAGACTGCACGTGCAGCGGCATTGCTCCACACACGCCTGTGGTGTGTGCACACGTGGGCCGGGGCCAGCGGTGGTGGAGGGCACCGTCTCCCTCTCCACTGGCCACACCCAGCACCTCCACACCTGTCACCCAGTGCTGGGCTGGCTGGGCTGCAGCACAGACAGTGGGGACAAGCTATCCACCAGCTTCTGAAACCCCACTGGGGAGCCGGCCTCGGCCAGCCCCAGGGACCAGGCAGGACTCTCCCGGGGGTGAGTGTCCCCTCCTAGGAGCATGCAGGGGATGGGGTCACCGCGGACCTCCTGGGGCCACAGAAGCAAGCTCCACAGAGAGACCAGACCGGCTCCCCTCTCACACAGGGGCCTGCCCTCTGCACCGCCCTCTCCAAGCCGGAACTGGAGCGGGGGATTAGGGGAGGGGCTGTCCAGACACTTCCTCTGGCCCAGAGCTGCACCCACAGGGGTGCATGTAGGATGGGCCACCTGGTGTGGCCCCGGGCATGGGTGTGGGCACTCATGGGAGTGTGGGATCATGGCTCACCCCGATGCAGGGGCAAGGGGTAAGGGGCTCCTGAATGGGGGGGTGCACTGACTGGTGTGAGGGTGGAGAACAGGTCTCATCTGAGAAACAGACCACAGGGGGAAGTTGGAGCTAGAAATTCTGTACTGAGAGCCTCTTCTTCCTCCCTCTCCCCTCCCCGCCCCCTCCTTGCCCTCCCCTTCCCTACCCCCACCCTCAGCCCACAGCACACAGGGTCCCACACCAGTGTCGCATGAGCCAGGAAAGTTGTGGCTGGCAGGGAGCAGAGGTCAGCGCGGGGTAAACAGGGCACAGGGCGCCTCCTGGGCGGATAGCTCAGAAGATGATGGGCAGGGCCGGGAGGCATCCCGTGCTGCTGCAGGTCCTGGGCCTGGGAGCGGTCCTTGGAGGGGAGGGACGACGGGGAGGGGACGGGTCGGTGCTGGCCACACAGAAAATGAGTCCCCGTGGCGGCCACAATTGTGTCAGGAAAAGTCCAGAGGTCTCAGGAAGGCCCAGTGATGCTGAAACGGTGGCTCTGCGGGGCGCTGGGAGGCTGGAGTGTGGGGGCCTAACCCAGGAGTCCAGGCAGCCCAGGCAGCCGGGCCCAGCCCACCCCTGAGACAGTCACAGAGGCCATCTCTACCTAGATGCCCAAATACCCCTGCCCGGGCAGCACCCTCTCATCCCAGCTCACAGACACAGCAGCCCCCAACCTCAGCTCCCAGGAAGGGCAGGGGCTGTGGGTGACGCTCTGGCGGGAGGCAGGCCCCTGCGTGTTGAAACGTACATCCCTCCCCATGCCCACAAAGATGCCCCGCCTCAGCCAGCAGAAGCCATAACGAGGCAAAGGCTCGGTGAGTGTTTGCAAAGTTCACCTGTCCACCTTCTCCAAGCGGGCACCTGGAATAATGAGATCAAAGACCACTGGGGCAGGGGTGGGGGAGGTCGTTACCATGGTGATTTATTAGTTTGTTCACTCACCCCCTGCGTGGTTCAGCCAAGATTTAAAGAATGGTAACCGCTCGTGCGTGTGTATCAATAATGGATTCACAGAGCACTCTGCCAGCAGCCACCGCCAGCGCACCTGACCCTGCAGCCTCCATCCAGGCCAAGCTCATGGCTCTTGTCCCTGGAGCCCTGTCCCCAGCCTGGTACTGCCATGCTCAGCTCAGAAGGGTGCGGGGGGAGAAGCCTGCCCTGCCTCCTGGGCCTGGCTGCCATCCCCCTGGAGTTCACACGCCACCTTCAGCATCCTGGCGTGGACACAGAATAGGCCTTTTCTCCACTCCAGCCATCAGACGGATTCCCGTTCCCTACACACTTTCTATTAAAAACCAGGAGACCCCCTCCCACACTGTGGTGCATTGAACAGAGTCCCCCAAATTCAGGCCCATCCAAACCTCAGAATGAGGCCATATTGGGGAATGCAATTGTTTAAGGAACTAAAAATGAAATCGTCCCGGGTTTAGGGTGGGTTGTAACCCAATGACTGGCATGCCTGAAGGAGAGGGGAGGACGCATAGACACCCACGTACACACACACACACACACACTCACACACATTCACGCTCAAACACACACAACACACACAGTCACACACACACGCACATTCACACTCATATTCACACACATTCACACTCAAACACATACACTCACACATACACACTCACATTCACACACATACATTCACTCATACACACGTTCACACACACTCACACTCACACACACTCATGAGGGCAGAGACACACCGGGAGAAGGCCCCATGAAGGAGGCAGGGGTGGGGGCAATTTGGCCAGCAGCCAAGGGCCGCTGGGGACCACCAGGCACTGGAAGGGGCCAGGAAAACCCTCTCCTCGAGACGTCGTGGGGAGCGTGGTCCTGCCGACACCTCGGTTTCCGACCCCCGCCCTCCGGACCCGAAGAGGGACGTCTGTTGTTTTGAGCCTCCGGTCTGTGGTCCTTTGTCCCTGTGGCAGCCAGAAGCTGAACAACTGGGGGTGAGGACGTGGCTCCAGGTTCCCCGTGCAGCCACACGGCCGACTTGGCTCTGCCTCTGCCCTGGGAATTCCCCTCAACATCAGTGCCTTCCCGATCCCCTCCCACCACAGGCCTCGTGGCAAACCTGGCCTGCAGTTACAGGGGAGTCAGCAAGACCCACAGAAACATTTTCACCGAAGTCGCATGACCAGCGTGGAAAGCATGGGTCCACTCCCTCCCATTTCCTGGGCCCAGGGCTTGCTCCCCAGAAAACAGGGGCACCCTTTGACTAAACACCAGCTTGCTGCTATGCCCCCCGGGAGGTCCCCAAGTGAAGGTGGCTCGGCCTGAACGGAGGTGTCAGGCTCTGGTGACCACTCGTGCAGGCCAGAGTGTTGACTTCCGTCCTGGAGACGCAGGAGGGGACGGACGGGGAAAGGGCATGGTCAGCGTCTGAGACGGGGATGTACACACGACAGCATCATTTCCAACCTGGGCAGAGAGCATTTGGGAGGGGAGGATGACATTGTCTCTTTGAGAACTCATGTCCCACCTGCCAGCTGAACATACAGCAGACAGGCATGGTGGGATTTAGCTGGACAGGAGCCGGGCAGGTGGTGAGAAAGGGGCCCGAATGTCAGCTTCCACAGCTGCCCTGCTTCTGTGAGCCTGGCCCAGGGCTCAGGGAGTCAGGCTGCCATCCATGAAGGCCAAGTGCCTGGTGCTGTTTCTTTTTCCTGCAGGTGAGCGTGAAGCTGCAAGGGCGGGCGCCTCTCAGAGCCTGTGACACCTTCCCGTCGTCCTTTCCCTCCACCAGGGACATTGATTGCAAGTGAAAAGCCACGAATCTAAGCTTGACCGCTATTTGTTTTCCATAATGATATCTTCTCAACCTTGAAACTACTTTCTGTTTTGAAAATTATCTGGCATCTGAAAAAAGCCACTTTGGAGGACGCATGCCGGCCACGGTGCCCGAGCGCAGGAGCCAGGAGCAAATAAGAGTCTGGGCCTGCGGGTGCCGCTGGCGGGGAGGTGGACGGGGTTCCTCCCGGGCGCTCTCGCACCGGCCCCTCTCACCCACACAAGGGCTGGGTCCCCAGCTTCGCTGCTCCACTGGGAAGCAAATCCAGCAGGCGCTGACCTCCGGACCCGGACATGGACTCACACCCACGGATAGACACAGACCCGGAACCACGAGGGAGGCGTGGGGCTGCGGAGCGATTAGGAGGGGCTTCAGGTGAACGTGAGGTCAACATGAATATCCCAGGTGGGCGTCCACGGTGGGCGCCGAGGACCAGCACATGCACGTGTGGAATAGCCAGGCACTCACACGTGCTCTCACAAACGAACGTCACACACAAGCACAGCCACACACACGCAGCCACGCACGTACAGGGCTCCCAGGGCACACACACTCAGGGACACACCAGTGCACACACAAACACACGCACACGCACAGTCCCAGCACTAAGGCCTGGACAGGGCCTGGCAGACAGCACCCCCATTATGGACCGGAGAGTGAAGAGGAGCCGGCATCGGCCGGGCCCGGGCCCCCCCTGCGGTGGAGGCTGAGGGGCAGCTGAGCATCACCTGGGCTGAAGCTGGGCCCTGCAGGTCAGCAGCCCCACTATGCCAGGAGCCTGCTGTTCCTGGGATTGGTCCTCCCTCCACCACAGGCCCTGCTCACAAGGTTGGCCATGAGGACCCCCACCCCACCCCTCAAGCAGGGGGCTCTGCCATCTGGGCCGGCCTGGCACTTGCCAAGAGCGCCCTTCGGGGGCTCTGTAGATGGGTGAGGCCCTGACAACAACCCAGGGGGCGGCACACACTGGCTGCACCCAGCACCAATCCAGCCCGTCACACCCAGCGCCAACCCCCCAGCCCGCCACACCCAGCGCCAACCCCCAGCCCGCCA